>NW_024581117.1:3935023-4010681 GCF_017639235.1 Corvus kubaryi
AGATTGCTTTCAGAGCTCCATCCAGCAAAAGATTGTGTGTCCCACTGGAAAACTAAGCTTTCTTTGAGAACCACTGGTGATGAAAAGCTGTACTTATGTTGCCATGCAAACTATGCAACTTAATGTATACTTCCCTTAGGAGGTGACATGGAAAAAAAGACCTGACTAAAGCCTTCTGATCTAATGCCCAAAATATATTGCATTTATTTGCTTTATATATTTTAATGAAAACAGGTCTTTTGAAAATATGCACATTTAGACATAAAAGAACCCAAATAATTTAAAATAATTACATTGTAAATGTCAGTTTTTCATAAATGAAGCAATGAAGCATATAAAGCAGGAGCAGGGAGACACTGTCAAGCAGGTACCCACTTTGTAAAGCTGCACTCCAGCAGCAAATATTTAAAAAAGTAAATCATAACATCATTGAAGGGATATTATCTTTTTGTGTCTGCAGTCCATTTCTTGTCTCCTTTGGATGGTTTAGAGGAAGGTCCCAGTGCATTTAGCATGGTCTCCTGGCAGTGTTGCAATGACCGACCCCCACGTGCTTCTCCACTCCCCTGTCCGAGGAAGAGCCATGCAGTTTCCCCTTGTGCCTTCAGTCACACAGGAGGATAAGGGTCCAGAAAGGAAGAAAAAGTGTAGAACAATTAAACTCTCACAAGGTTTTCCAGGCTCTACCCTTTCTCCACAGTGTTTTCTTTCGTAGTTTGCTGGATAAACTAGAAAAAATTTGCAAAACAGTAGAGAGTTCATCTGTACAGAACAAAACTGTCAGATTCTATCTGTATATGGGTAGGTTTATGTAAAAAAAAAAAAAATCATCTCGTTGTCTGATAGAAACGTGCATGTTCTCTAGAAACTTGCTTCCTCCTGTCTTGAGTAAAGCAGTGGCAAGTTTTGCTTTCTGTTTCTGATTTCCAGGAGGCTCTCCTGCAGCACAGTCAGTATGGCACAGGAGGTATATTAAGGCAAGCAGTATGGTGCTCTTTTCAAAAAAACCCAGCCAGTAAGACACCCATGATGGGTTTTCTTCATAGAGAGGGAAGGTCACTAAAATATAAGAGGGAAACACAAAAAGAGTACTTCTTCCAGATAACCCACACTAAGTCCCTGATGAGCTTTCCTTACTTCTTTCCTCAGGGAACCCCAGCTTGGCTACAGACAAAGAGAAATACTCAGGGAAAGTTATGTGTTCAGCTGAATATAACACACCTGCACTCTCTCAGGAGCACATTTTCACTGCGCTGCCTTCTAGTTCAAAAATTATTTGGCAGAAATCTTACAAATTATTTTTTGGTTTGTGTTTTTTACCTGGTTTTACAAGTGATACAGGGAAGAGTGAAGCCCAGACTCCAGCCTAAAAAGGATCAGTAAACACATATACATGTCTTTCTTCATATCTGGTTGAGAATGCTCACTTTTGTCACCAGAAGTTCATGAAGATGTTACAGGATCCCCAAAGTGGACTTGGTGCCCAAGTACAACATCAGGTGCCTTCAAAATGTGAGAGTTATATATAGCTGTACAGGAACTGCATAGCACTAAGAATGTTTCTAAGATGCATATTTTTTTTTAGAAGAACTGTGTGCAATTAATGTTTTCAAGATATATTATTTATCATTGTCCTTATACTCTTCTGAAAATTAAAATATAGTGGAAAAAATAAAAATTAGTGCCATTTTAGCTGTAGCATTGCATTCTACATGAATGAACAGGAGAAAATTCAGCTATTTTAGTATACTTTGTATAAACAGAACAACCAACACTTTAGAGACATACCATGCTATATAAAATAGCAGAAATCACTTTTTGGCTCTGAAATTCTGCTCACTTTGTGTAGGCAAGTAAATTTATCAGCAAGAGACAGAGTATAAGGAAAAAGAGACTGATATAAATCAGAAAAAAAACTCTGTAGGAGAAGACTTCTCTCACATATATAATATCCCACAAATAAACGGAACTTTTGAAAAGGTATTACTAGCCCCATGATAGCCCCTACTAGCCCCATCAGAGAGAGAACAGCTTTTTAAAACAGCTGGCATACAAAGAATAATGCCATTAACAAATATTTTCGTAATAAAACCTTAATTAAGCTCAGACTTCTAAAAGCATATGTTCTCTAAAAACTCCTATGACACAGTTCTAACACTTAATTTAATGCTTGCATAATTATAAGTAGATTCCACAGGTGAAACAGATTTTTTAATTTATTCATTTACTCCACCCCATTTGGGCTCAACAACGTTCTTTATAAAATGGACACAGGTGCTGTACAGAGATTTGCTCTTCTTATAGTGCTTGCTTTATATATAGTACTAGCTGCATAAAACATTTCCTTTCTGAAATGAGAGGATGTGAGGATTAAGCATTTTATTTTGTTTTGTTTGGGTTTTTTTGTTGTTGTTTTGTTTGCTTGTTTGTTTTGTGAAACTAGAGGTCTTGCTGGAGATTTTTTTTGCTATAATATTGCCTCCTTCTGTGATGGTTAAAGGATTAATATGCTGGCATAAGGTATTGATCAATGCGCAAACCTGAGCTCTTGCTTGGGTTGTGCTGGATGAAACAGATTCATGCCATGCTTCAGTTATGATCCCTTTATTTCTTCAAAGAGTTATACAGCAGCTGAGCTTATCACAAGCTTGGAAAAAAACCCTAGATTTTATTGGCATATGAAACCTAGGAAACAGCAGGTCCTTGATTCAGTTCTCTGCATAGAAGCGGGCAGCTCTGCTCTCTAGGGACAATGTAAGTATAAAAGTAATTCAAGGTTTGTTTCTTACTGTAGTTTGTGGGCTGTCTCTAAACTGAGAAGAGCAGTTCTTCAGACAAAACACTGAAGAACAAAAGAATGAAGTACAAATGCCATTCAATGGCTTCTAACATAACTGATAAATGCTTTTTCTGTTCCTCTGTGAGTCAGGTATGTTATTAAACTTTCTCTGGTTAATCCTGGCTACAGGAATTTCAGAAATATAATAAAAGCATAGTTTTGCTGTGAAGCCACCCGTGGTGTGAATTGAATTTTGAAAAATTATAGATTTACCTACTGTATGGAAAAGCCCAAAAAGAACTGCTTTGTGGATTTTCAAATGTGTAAAATACTTGGTTGTGACTTCAGTTTCTGTTCCCATGTATTTTTCTAAAAAACAGTCAATTTAAAATTCATTCAGGATGATGCAAAATGCATTATCTTCTGTATTCTTGGGATTATGCATTTAAAAATGTGTGCACATTTCTAACTGAGCTTCAGAATACATTGCTGTGCTTTAGCTGATATGAATTAAGCCTACCAAATTACAAAAATCTATTTTTTACTGTCTTTTTTTTTTTTTTTGCAGATGAATATCTCCATGACAAATAAATAATAGAAAACAGCATATTAGTAAATTCTCTCATTGCTTGCCCTATTATGAACATCTAGTTATCACCAGATTTCTTATGTGATGGCATGGAGTACACCAAGTGGAGATGCCTACATGTATGTATGGAAAAGCAGTGTCATGCAGCTTGATAAGCTCAGATATAAAACTTTCAAGTGTTCAGCTACAAAGCAAATTAATATTTTAAAGACAGTTTGTGGGTTGCTTAAGGAATTTTTGTGTGCAAGCATTGCCCAATGAAGAGAGTAAAAAAGAAATGTGCTTCCAGCTAGATGTACCCAATAAACTCTAAATGACGCAAAACACATCTGGCTTCAGGTTTTGCAATGCACTCCATAAATGAATTTTGATTAGTCACAGGTTTGCAAATCTACAAAGCAAAGTCGTGACCAGTGTCTCTGTATGTGGAAAGCTACTTAAGGTATTTGGCTGGAGACCCTACAAAATTTGTATTTCACCAGCTTTGGGAAGATTTTTGTGGTTGTATCCAAACTGCACTTTGATTTTTGGCTTGCTCAACATAAAGCCCAAAGCAAATTTCAAAGCTAAAGGTTCTGTACAGGTAGAAGCAAGAGAAAATGATCATGTGAACAAATAATGGCTCCACAGCCAAATTTGCATAGGACTACTCTTTTGTTTTTATTTGCCCTTTAATACATGAGCAATTTGTATTTTGAAACTCAAGCCCAAGCACTGGAATCAGGATTTAAAACATGAGGTTTTAAAAATCAAGTCATGCATTCAAAAGCTGCTCAGATCTGTATCACTGTAAGTAGTGTTTTCATTTCATTGTCATAAGGAAACAATCTCAATCCAATACTTTGCAATTGCTCCAAGATTGTCAGAAGAGATTTCATTTCATATCTAGAAGTAAAGAGGTGATCTCAGTAGAGAGGGGTAGAAAATATTGTATGGCCAGAGGGCAGCCTTGAGAAAAGAGAAAGCAAGAAGAGGAAGATGCTTGGAAGGAGGTCTTGCTGTCAGAAAGTGAAGATTAAGTCATCCTGTTCCTGATGCTCAGTAAACACAGTAAATATCATCAGAGCCAGAACTTCAACATGACTTTTCTTTTGATAGAAGAAAGAGAAGGAAATCTGTCCATAATGAATTGTGAACTTGAGTGCAGTGGAAACAAATAATCAGAGGAACTTGCTGGCATACAGAGTCTCCCAAAAGAGACAAAAAGCTATAGGACGTATGGGAAACACAGGACCAAAGCCACCCTTGGTTTCATGCTTTACCTCATCTACTCTGGTTTATCTCTCTGAATGAACTGGAAGAAACTGTATGTGTAAGCCATTTTGTGATATTTCAAACATGTCCCAGATGTCAGCCCTCAGTATCAGAGTAGAGAAGTCTGTTTATAGGGAAATGCAATAGCTGCAATTTATGGTCTGACAAAGTCACTATAATAACTGATTAGTGAGTTAGTGGGTTTCTGGTATTCTGCTTCTACTAACCACTTTTCTCCCATCAATTGAGATGTCTCATTTTACAACTTCGAAGATGCTCAGAACAATGCTAGAAGGCAAATAGATTAAGAACAGTCAATAGACCTGGATTTTAATTTAAACAATACAAGTACAAATACAACTACTCTTCATCCCAGCTAGAAATTTACCTTTTAAGTTATGAAAACCACCACTAAACTATGCCATTATTTCCAGTGTTTGGGCACAACATTAAAAAGTTCTTGATTTATATAAAGGTCAGATCCTCTCACAATTGGAAAACATCTGTTTGAGAAGTTTGGTCAAACCAAACAGGCACTTCCTCAGTCTCCCACTACACTAGCCAATAAAATAATAATAGTTTAAAACAAGGATAGCAAAGAGCAGCAGATGCTGAGCTCATATCTTTGGCTTTTCCAAAGCTGCAGAAACAATCCAATGAAATAACCCAGTCATAACATGTTTGAAATTGATTGAGGAGGCTGCAATTATTTTCCACAGCCTTTTTTTATGCCCAAGGCCATAAACTCCTCTCCACCTGAAAAACACTGTGCCACAGGTTTTAAGTGGCAAAGAGGGGAGGTTGGACAAGAAGGCAAAGACAGGGCTCAGATCTGAAGGGCTCAGATCTGAAACAGTGTAAGAGACAGAGTGAAAGGGAAAATTGAAGAGCAAAAAGAAGGGGCAGGATTCATCATGTGGGATGGTGCTGTGTTGTATGGGTATGCAAGTGAGTATAAGCATGACAACAAGGCCAGTACAAGAGATGGGAGATGTGTGGCTCTGCAGAGCACACACACAGAAGAGCCACTCAAGAGCTCATCCTTGTGACCAAACCATAGTCACTATGGGCACCTCTAGCATCATTTCAGATCCATAGCCCCAGGTGTGACATGGGTGTTGATCCTGTGCTGTGCCAGCAAGGGTGGACCAGAAAGCCTGGATACCCCTGCCACAGGTGGACAAGGTCACAAGGCAAGGGACTCAAAGCTTACAAGTCTCAGCAGATCTACTCACTCCAGCAATGGTCTTTGAGAACCCTCCTTGAGAAGTTTCGTAGACAACCTGGCTTTCTGACTGGGGGAACTGCATGGCCTCATCATAAGGACCCTGTTTTTCTGTAATCGCATGATCGGGTCCAGGCTCATGCAAGGTGGGTAGGTGTTCTGGAAATAAAAATCCAAACTCATCTCCCTGAGAGAGCTGGCAGACAGAGACGCTTCAGGAGTTAAACTGAAAGTGGGCTGTGTCCCAGGGCTCCCAATGAATATGAGTAGATGTTGATCTATTTTTGTTGATCTATTTTGTCTAATGCAACTTGTAATGAAGCATAAGAGTAGATGAGAAGACGTGCAGGTTGGGTCAGGACCCTTTGTTCTCTGCTTCCCCACAATAACTGCAAATCCAGAAGAGTCTTAGAAAGTACTTACCTGCCTGCTGGAATTCATGACACATTTCCAGAAGCAGAATACAGGTCTCTGTAGCACAGCTTGAAGAATGCAATGATGAGTGGCTGGGACATGCAGGGACATCTTCACAGTTAAGAAATGCTAAGTCCTCCCATGAGAGTCAAAAGTTTAGAAGGTCTGTCTGAGGCATGTATTTGGAGAACAGAAAACCTCAATGAGTTCTTGTACAATGCTGTGATCTGCCAACCAAAAGAACAAAGGATGTGTCTCAAAAGATTGCAGGGGACATGGCTATACCCTGATTAAACTGGGAAAATGTCTTTAATCCCATGGTTATATAGAGACATAGACAACTCTGTTGTAATGTAGTCCTCAGAGTGGAAGTATACTTGAAATTCCAGGCATTCGCTTTTTACAATGAGTTATTAAATTTCTGATCCCTGCTTTCTTCCTCTGGCTCACACATATGTGGGCTGCCTGCAGTTACTTTGCATTCGTGGGAAGGTTTGACTGGATCTCCAGAGAAGTGCCTAGAGGCTGTCTGAACTCTGCTCCTGGCAGAAGATGTTGTGATGAAAACTCAGAACTGGAAATGAAGAGACCCCATGCTGCCAGAAGCATGATGGCCTGTGAGCTTAGCAGTCTGCTTAAAATTTCAGGTAAATGTTTCAAAACTGGAATAATCTCACTCGTCTGTCTCTTAGAAGGGCATGACGGGAAATTGGATTGCAGAGGTGCAGAAGAGGCTGAAAGAACATGCAGCCTCTTCTGCTCCACTGTCACAAACCCAAAGAAAGGCCTAATTTGTTGTAGTATCATGTAAGGACGAAGCAATAAGCAGTTCACAGGCTAAACCATGTCCTCTGGATCAACACTTCCTTTATTCTGGGATGAAAACTTTTCTGAAGCTGGCTTATTTGTCCTGTCCAAACAGGCTGAGGAGAGGACTTGTACAGCCATCTTATCCCATGAAACAGAGGAGAGAAATTTCAGGGTTTGTCTTTCCACGAAGTGTTTGTCACCTACACACAGGAGGATCTCATATCTTCCTTGGACAAGCTGCCTATAAGTCTTGACTTTCCTGTTTTAACTCCTCAAAGCAGTCCACTTTCTGGAGAGTAGTAACTGTGCCTTCAAAGTTGCAGAATCTATCATCAGTACATTTCTCTACTTCACAGTTATTTTTCATAATTTTGGATCCTTTGCATAAAGTAATCATCTCTTCAAAGGCTTAATACTGGTATTGAAAAGGAGGTAATTCAATACATCCTGATGAAAACAACTAATAGAACAGTCTAGAAACGTGATCATGTCTGTTTGCAAGACTGGGTATTTCATTCATCCAGACTACTAATATCCAGATTTGTCATTATCTTTTCCCAAGTTCTACTGTGGTTAAAGATTTTTCCTTTGATGAAATATTTCCTCTAATTCAGTAACCAATATCTTGCTAGATAAGAACTATCCAGCTATATAAAGTGAGACATGTGCTTGGCCTGCACCTGTCTGTCTACAATAAAAAAAAAAATTAAAAATAAATATGATGTTGTTTATAAAGAGTCTGACAGCATCTTGTAATTAGAAACAAAAAACTCAGTCTGAAACATAGAGTATTTGTTAAAATTTTCGGAAGAGTTATTAGCTTCCATACATATTTCTGATTGCCGAGTGGTATAATTTCTTGCAGTTAAAAGACATAAATGTGATATTCTGCATTCAGCAAAGTAATAATTGGGGTTTTTTCCTTTTTCAGAAAAATTCTTAAGCAGATACATAGTTTTAAACCAAGTCCTACAGAAGTCAGTGACTGCTATACCCAAAGTTAACCACACACCAGCTTGGTTTGAGGAATGGCCCTACTGAAGCTCAAGGATAAGAGCAGATTTCATCTGTTAGCAGCTATCTGAATCACCATGGTTATGGTGGGGAGAGTACAAAAACATTTGCAGCTGTGTCATAGCAGTGCCAGAGGGATAGTTTGTGGTATGTTGCAAACAGAAAGGTGACCAAAAACTTAGAAAAAAAATCAGAACTAAACACTGACCTTGTCTAACATCCCATCTCCAGCAATGTCCGATGTCAGATGTCAAGGAAAGAGGTATATTTCTCTTGAACACTTTCCTAATATCCGGTGACAAGCAGTTCAATAATTCCTGGGCCTATGTAAGCAGTAGCCTCCCATCAGATTTTTCTTCTCTGAATTTGCGTAATTCTTTCTTGAAACATTGCATACCTAATATGCCCACTGCCCTGATGCCCTCTATGTGGAGCACCCTGCAGAGGTATTTTGTGTTTTGTTTTCTGCACTCATCTCACTGGATGTCCCCTGGTTCCTGCTACAGAGGAAATGATGAATGTTTTTTCCCTATTATTTCTTTCCTCTTACACTGATTGCCTTATTAGGATTTACTAACAGCAACAACCTCAATAATCTTTCCCATAGAGCTCTAGTTTAATTCTTCCTTCAACAAAAACATTCAAACACTCTTCTCGTTTTTCTCTTTGCCTTTTCCATTTCTTGTATGTCCTTAAGGGACTACACTGTACTTAAGGTGTGGGAGAATAAAACTTGGGGCATTTTCTACTGTGCTATTTTTATTTTTTCCCTCAAATAATTCCAAGCACACAAATTATCATTTAAACCCATATAGAACAGTGATGGATGTTTTCTTGTGTGAAAGCCAAGATCCTGTTTCCATAGAGAAACAGTCCCACCAGAGCTGCTCAAAGTATAAGTTAAGATGGAACTTTTTTCACTGACATTCAGTTTACAGTTATCTACACTGAATTTCATCTGCCATTTTCTTACTTTATGTCTTAGTTCTATGAGGACTTTCTGTAGTTCTTTTTCATCAGGCTTTATCTCTACCTCCTAAATAACAGATATAATCAGCAGATTCTGATATATCTCCCTTTTCCAAATCCGTGGGCTCCATTGATGACCAGCTTCCACTGTAAAAAATTATTATTAGTTCTTGCCACCTAATTTTATCCCTTCTTTTAGTCTATGCAGTCTACCCACCATATCCTAAGGCTGATTAGTTTAGTGAAGTGTTGGGGCCCTCCCCCCTGCTATGTAGTCCTGGGAGAGGGGCCCCGGGGAGGAGGCACGGGGTGTCCCTGCCCCTGGTCAGCCTCGTTCCCCATTGGTTGTTTTGTGTTCCCCTGCGCGGGTAAGGACCCTCAAGTCCCATGATTGCCTCAGTTCCTTCTCCATGTGGCTGGAGAAATAAACATCTCTGAAACATCTATCAAGAATCGGTCCAGATATATTTCTTTCCAGGGGCCTTGTTGTCTGATACATCGTGTTACAGTATCTGCACTGTAACAAATGGTGGAGAATTGCTGGCAAGACACCGATCCCTAAGGACAGAAAATTCGTGAGTAAAAACCACTCTAGATCTCTCTCTTCTCGCCTTGGATATTCTCTCTGGACTATGGAAGAATTGTGGGAAATGTGGCTCTCTGAGTCACAGAAAGAAATGTATCTAGAAGTTAAAGGAATCCTTGAACAGCAAAACAAGAAAGTATTTGTTCCGGGAGATCTAGAACACTTTTTTTTAACTGGCTTTTCAAAAATTTCTTTTATATTTCTCGAGACTTACTTTTTGATATTAATTCTCCTGGAATTACTGGAATTAATCACAGGTGGTTTTGGCACAAGATCTGGGACGAGATAAGGGATCAAACAAAACATGCACCAGTGATAGAACCTCTTCATGCATCCCTTGTAATCAGTGAAGCTGTTCAGGAGCATTTGTATGGTCCCATTACCCCTAGAGCAGAGGGTGACTGTAACCCCATGGTCGAGACCTCTCGGCGGCCATCCCAGGAGTGCGTGACTGCAGCCGTGCTGGCGGAGGTGCCTGCGCTGGATGTGCCCGGCCCCCTCAGGAGCCCACGCCTTATCACGAACCCCATCCCTGTCTCGGGGTCCCCGGCCACTCGACTGCGAGTGAGGGATCGATGCCGCAGGCACTGCGGGTGCCGTGGGCCACGTGCAGCAGAGAGGCGGCTCCCATGAGCAGCCAGGAACCGGGGGTCGGCGTGGAAGCCCGCTCTGAGCATACGGCTCGGAGAGCCCCGTAGAGCGAGAAGCGGCTGTTTCCACAGTGACACGAGAAGCCGCGCAGCGCCGAGCTGAAACGGGGCCGCTCTCAAAGCATCGTGGAGTTGGCAGAGCGGAACTGCTCACAGGGCACGGGGCCGGCGGCGATGGCAACGCGGGGCCACGCAGAGCCCAGACACGCGCCGGAGCAGCGCCGCTCAGAGGGCGCAGGGCAGCCGCAATGCGGGGGCCCGGCCAAGACATCGGAGTCGGCGAGGCAGCGGCCACGCGGGACCAGCAGCCACGACAAACACGTGATAGGAGAAGTTGTAGCAACGAAAATCACAGGAACTGTGAAATGGTACAATGTAAAAAACATATGGATTTATAACACGAGATGATACAGGGGAAGATTTATTCATCCACAGAACTGCCATTAAAAGGAATAACCCTAAAAATTACCTGCAAAGTGTAGGAGATGGGGAAGTTGTACAGTTTGATATAGTACAAGGAAAGAAGGGTTTACAAGCAGCAAATGTTACTGGGCCTGGAGATATTCCAGTCAAAGGCAGCCATTATGCACAAAATTATAAACAATATCCATCCCAGCAACTTCCCTACCTGCAGCCTACTTTCCCCTTTTACCCTATGCCAAATATGAACCCTTTCCAAAGTTTACCCCATCCCCAGTTTATTCCTAATCCATTTTTCACCCCATGGCTTCCCTATACAATTCCCTTTCCCTACAACTCCTCTCCGATGCCGAGGGGGAGATGAAAAGGGGGAGGGAAGAAATTAAACCCTCTCCTGCCTCAGTTTCCCCAAAAAACATGTCCAGAGAGTTCTGTCTTCCTTCTGTCAGCCTTAAGATGTTCCAGAGAATCTGTTTGGGCATTTAAAGACTCAGGAGGGTGGCTTATTTTGTTTTGAAACTATTCTTGTTATGTTTAACTGGTTGTTTTCAGTGTTAAGTTTTAAATCTCTTTTTGTTAAAAAAAAAACGGGTGAAATGTTGGGACCCTCCCCCTGCTATGTGGTCGTGGGAGAGGGGCCCTGGGCGGGACACACGGGGTTTCCCAAGCCCCTGGTCAGCCTCGTTCCCCATTGGCTGTTTTTTGTTCCCCTGCGTAGGCAAGGACCCTCGGGTCCCGTGATTGCGGCAGAATCCGGCCTTGTGGCTGGAGAAATAAACATCTCTCTGAAACATCTATCAAGAATCGGTCCAGATATATTTCTTTCCACGGGCCTCGTTGTCTGATACATCGTGTTGCAATATCTGCACTGTAACAGTGAAGAATCTCTGCTAAGGGACAGTGCTGCTGTCTGATGCCAAGACAAGAGCTGTGCATCCTCCTTGACACACTGCCAAAAGCAACAGCTGTACCTGAAAATCCCCTTGTCAGTAACTCAGGTTTGGCCCCAGTTATCAGGACCTCATTACCAGCTTCATAGAGATAGCAATTTTATACCTCTTTGTTCAGTGCAATGACAGGGAGATGCCTGTGCTCTCTGTCCCTAATGAAAAATATTCCTTTCAATCACAGATATATTAGAACACACAGCAAATCCAGCAGGTGTAGGCAAGCATTCTTCATCCTGCAAGAATTCTCACTTTGGGAGCTTTTCTTAGCTTTTTACAGGACTCTCAGCCTTCCCTGTGATCTGTCAGCCAAATTCCAGAGGTATCTCTATCATCCACACTCCCTTTCCACCTTTAACCTCTTGCAATTGTAAATGTTCATTAATGTGACACACGGCGTAGCTGCTGTTCCAAGTGCTTGGCATAATGACAGGACAGTTGTTCCTGCTCTCTCTGTGCTGTTTGAGTGCTCAAAGAATTTTTTACCCAGAAGGCAATTGCTTGAGGCAAATTTAGCGTATCTGGGCAAGTGTCAACTAGAATAACTGTGTCCTCCCTCTCTGAGCTCACGGGATTGTGGTTAGGGAAGAAAACGTATGAGCACACTTCGTTGTATCTTACAGCATGTATAGTATCTGAAAACCAGAAGTAATCATTTTACACATTTTTATCCTAGCTTTTCTGAGGATATTGACAGTTACACTGAAGTTTGAGCTAAAATGAGGACAAAGGCACATAGGAGCCAGGAGTTAGGCTAGTCACTTCTCTGACACCGAGGTTTGGTTTGAAATAAAATCACAATGACTTGCCAGTGTTCAGAAAGGGAAGTCAGGGGAGACCCAACTTAAATGACTCAGACTTACGTTTAGCAATCATGTTCATACTAACACTATATAGTGTACTAACATAGAGTACCTAACCAAAAAATAAAAACTGAAAGTCTCCTAGATAACAGGAAACATGTCTATATTGTTGTATTTCCTCTCCTTTTTTTGGCCTATGTATTTTATTAATCTGTTGCAAAGTATTTGAAGTCCAACTTTGAGGGACAAGTACAGTGCCAGTAAAATGATCCCTATAGATTGAATTTGCTCCCACAGCAGAAAATTAGAGTAGAAAAAATATTTCCTTTGTGGGAAAGTATCATTCATTCACAGAAGTAAGAGAAAATTTCATGTTGCTTTTTTTCCAGAAGAGCTTCCCCTTCTGTAACTTGATGGGGAGACCCTCCAGTCCTTAGGTCATGGTCAGGTCTTTTAGTGGTTCTATTTGCTACAGGTTGTCTGTCAGTAGAGTTTTTGCTACAAGTTGTCTGTAAGGAGAGTGAGAGAGAAAAGAGGAAACGGCTCTGCACTAGTTCTTCAGGTTACCAATTATGAAGGTCTCCCCTTTGCATTTTGGTTGATTATTTAGGAAATCTCCCTCTGAAATTAAAAAGTATCTTGGGACCAGCATACACCCTTAAAGAGAAATTCTGCTATTATTTTCCTCTGACACATGGCTGATAAAAGGTCTGCATTTGGTTATTTTTCTAATACCTGACAAGTCCCAGTAGGTCCCAGCTCAAAATCAACATTTCCCCTCCACCCCATCCCATTTAACTGTAATGAAGCAACTGGTCAGCCTAAGAGATGATGACATGACACCTGTGAAAATACAAGATCATAAATACCATGATGTCATTGTAAATCTGCAGGAATTAAAATTACGAAAATTCCAGTGTCTTTATTTCACACCATGTATCACCCACAAGGCAATCCTGAGAGTGTGAGTGTTGAGACAGTAAGAAGCTCAGCACCGAGCCCCGGAGAAAGCCAAAACCCCAGCTTGCTGGCCTGAGTCACGCCTCATTGCCATGAGATTGTATGGTCTCTGAAGCCCAGGTTTCCATTAGAGTAGATTTTTAATGCAGTCCCAAATGCACAGCCTAGAGCTTCATCTTGTATACGTGCTACATTTTCCGTCTGATTCAGAGGTTTCATCAAACTGCAAATGGCTGCAGGCAACTCTCAGGCCAAGAGAGTCATGACTCCAGAGCCATGCCATTTTCTTTCAGCCTTTGAACAATGGGCTCCAAACCCCCAAATCCAAGCTTTGTTTAATCTATGGGCTATTTTCTGCCCTGAAGAAATCACCTGGGAACCATGCTTAAGCTTTCTGCTCCTTCCGTGCCTATCAAACCAAGGCTCTAAGCATTACAGCAGGAACTAGAGGCATTCAGGGCTAGGATTTCAAAGGGCAAGAGCTGTGTTTGTGCACACAATATTTGAATGCACACTTGTTGCATGCTTAATCCCCCTCACGTGCAGGAGAAAAGGGGTGGATTTGCATTTGTAAGATAGCTGTGTCATGCCCCAGAGCTCATTTGGCCAAGGCTGCCATCTACCACTTTGTGTGAGCCTGTAGTTTGCATTTGTCCATTTTGCTGACAGTGTTGGGGAATGTGTGGTTCCAAGAGGGATAAATTAGACTTTAATCTTTGACAGCTTGCCCTTGTGCTGTTTCTAGCCATCTGGGAGATTCCTACTCTGGTGTTGCCCCCGTGCCATGGTTTCTGCCAAGGTTTGGTTGCTTTCAGCTGTGTCTGGTGAGGCTTCATTTCTCTGTGCCCACATGTAGCCTGGAAGGGGGCTCAATCTTTTCTCCCTTCCACTTCAGAGACCCAAGGCTGACGGAACATGTCAGGAGAAAATCTGCCCTGATCACAAGGATGGAGTGCTTGATTTTCTGAAGGTATAGTTTGAATAAATTATGTCCTGCTTTGGGGCATTTTTTAGCATGAGATTCATGCATGTGCTTTCATTTCCATGAACAACTCTCTGTTGAATAGCTGAGCTCACAAAAGAAATAATTAACATAGGAGGAGAAAAGGGGAAAACAGTATGCTCAAATAATTGGCATTGCCTTTCCTTGGGACATTTCAACTGACTTTATGCCTTTTGTGGCTTCATCCTGTATAGTTTTCATGTAAATCTTTCTATTTCATTCCCCACAGAGGTATCCATGTACTGGTTCCTAAGTCCTCTGCTCTTCTCTCAGCACACAGGTTATGCGTCAGTCGCAAAGTTTCTCCTTCATTTGGCTGACAGGGAGCTCTGAAAAAAGATTCACAAACCAAACAAACACTTTATCAATTGCATTAGAGCCAGGGAGAGATGTCATAATAAGTGATCTCTGATGGTGGCAGATGTTTATCTGCATGGCAGCTTGGAGTTTACAAATATTCCAACTGTAGTGCACCCTTCTTCTGGGACAAGCAAGTGTACTGTGCTTTGAGGGTAACTGATGGACTGTCAGATTGGTGGTCTTTAAAGGGTTAAAAAGGCTAGAGCCAGTGTGAGAAAGCTCTTTTTTTACAACATTTCTAACAAGCTGAACAAAATCCAGGCCTTGTTTAATGAGCACATATTTTATACAAATAAGCTCAAACGAGCTTACCCATCTCTAATTAAACTAGAAAGGAAGCATTTGTCCTAATTGGACTGCATAACTGAGGAATTAATTGTGTGGCTGCTTAGAATTGCAATCTTACGGCCCAATTCACAGAAAATACCTTCCTTGTAGGACATACACAAGTTTGCTCCTGTCTTTTACCAACACATAAGCCCATGTGTGATTTTGGTGCTTTGGTTTTGTTTTTTAAAGAAAGAATGTTCACACAGACATACATGGGCCTTAGTGGAGGGTAAGTACAGTATTTCAATATTCTAATTAGGCCACGAAAGAACAGTTCTCTGTCACTGTAATTAGGTACTCAGTTAATTCCAACGGTGAAAATGCTGTGCTAACTTATTTACAGGTATCAAAAGGGTGACTATTAGATTGCCTTGGCTGCCAGAAACAAAAAGCCTGACATGGGAATTCATATTTCCTTCCACTAAGGCCTGGCTCTTAGAGTGGAATTGCAAGAAGCTCAGGAGCTGTTGGAGTAACATCTGTCATGTTTGGAGCGTGCTTATTAAAACAGAGCAGTAACATTGACAAACACCTCCTTGTGAATCTTGCAAGTCTCTCCTGCTCTGTTTACTAACTGGAGCAAGTTTCGACGACTGACCATGCTGTACAGCCAGCTCTGCTGTGAGAGAGGAATGACATGCACCTAGCCCTGAGCACTGCCGGCAGGACTGTCAGCACATCTCCTGCTCCAAGATCTCTGGCGATGATACACAAGACAGAGCACTGCACAGCTGTCAGACACAAGCCAGGGCATGAGGCAGGTTGGCAGTCATAGGAACCTCACTTGAGCTCATAAACTAAATACTTTCTATAGGTCTCCCATCTGAAACCCTGCTTCTCTTTGGCCAAGCTCCTGTGACTTCGCTTTAGTTCTTCTAGAGCAGTGTTTTCAAACTAGTGTAAGTGATTTAGATGCATGACTGTCTTTCAAACTTCGCTGTAAACAAGATGTTGAATTACTTCAAAAGGCCATGAAATTCCCTATTGAGAAACAGTAGCTGTGAGAACACCAGCCTTAACATTTTGTATGCTCTAGTACAAGGGACAATATAGGCCTAGTGTCAATTTTGTCTTGGCAGGGAGTGAGTATAATGTAGGTCAAGACTTGAAGATTTGGCTACATATGAATGTGAACAATGGAGGAAAAAACCATAAAGCATTGAGTGATAAGTTTTTCAGACTCTTCCTGATAGTTTTGCCTGGAAGGAGAGTGCTGTTATTCTGCAGCATAGGCAGTAAATATGTGTTATATTAAGTGCTCAGCTTTTGATTCTATTTGATCTTTCCATGCATAGGAAATTTATTTGTTAGACTCATTTCTTCTTCCTGTACCAGGTTTTCATTTAAAAGTTCCAAAAGTGCCTATCTGATTTTCCTTATTTAGAACTTTTTATTGTTTGAGTCATGCCTGTTTTCATTTATTTTCCAAGATGTACATAAAGCGGACAGAAAACCAGAGGATCTTCCTAAATTAGACATAGTAACTAGAAATGCAGACTTGAGTATTATGCAAGACAAAATTAGAGACTTTCAAAAAAACCCATCCATATCATATAGGCACTGCTGCGATTCTTGGTGGACCAAATTTAGGCAGGAAATGCATGGAAACCTGTAGAAGTTTTCCTTGTGGCTCCAGAGCAAACCCTTACACTCGATTTAAAGTTGTACCAGATATATCAACAGTATGTGTACACATTTCCACGTGTCCTAAATTAAAGCAAAGGAACATGAACTACAGCGACCATAAAAAGAGTTGTAAATGTAATCCTTATGGACAGGGATCTGCTCTTAGCAGGGTAGGGTGCCACTTCAAAACCACTGACACCCAAACTTTCTGCACTTCTGGGTCCACGCTGAGAAAAGGTCTATGTCTACAGGAGCAGTCCATCCTGTGGTCAGGTTTCCCTAGCTGGGACCTGATTTCTAACATATGCAAACAAGAATGTCTGCCAGGATGCCAGAGGTAGCAGCCTGTACACTCCTCATTTGAAGGGAGTTTTTATAATGAATCTCTAATTAATGTATGAAACAACAGTTATTCTTCGGATTCCCAAGGTTCAACCACCTCAGCTAAGATTAACGTGAGTCACTGTTAACCTACACTTCTGCTGGATTTTTAGAGAGGGAAAGAAAACAGGCTTTGACCCTCCTTGCTTCTATATGGGTCAGTCATAATGATTCATGCCCAGGATTTTAAATAGGCATATGGAGTAAATGATTGCACATTCTTGTTGCAGGTGAAGCAGCACAAAATATCACATCTACTTTCTAGGATTTTTTATTTAAATAAAATTCTGAAGCAGTTGAGTAAAAACGTTTACTCCTAGGATGTGTGGACAGTACTGTCAAGGGGCTGAGTGTATTAAAGCATTGTTTTTAATCTGTACAACTGCCAGTGGTATGTGGCCACGATAATGAAAAGAGAAGTCCCCATGCAAAATAACAGCTGAAACACGAGCTTTTCTATCCTGTATAAAAGAGCTCAATGGTTGCAGTCCAGTCAGTGACTTAAATGAAGAGTGCAATTCTGTTTGGTGTTCTGTGGGAAATAGGTTGCACTGCCAAAAGCCTTGACACATAATTTGGCGCAGTTGGCCAGTCTGCTGCAGTGAGAGGAGACTGGAGCAGTCCAGGGACCAGATTGACTCACAGTGATAGGGAAAACAATTGCTCTCTTGAGAAAAGTCTGGTCTTTGCCTGGCAGCCTGTTCTTATATCTGAATCCTGTTAGTACAGGAAATAATACTTTACCAAGTTTAGGAAATAAATGTAAAAACTTCTGGTTCTATCCATGGCAAAGATTCATTGCAATACCAGGTACTAGGTAAAGGGGTACTTTTTAGCCACCCTCTTTATGAATATAGCATCCTCAGGCAACCATCAGTGTTTTTAATTTAATCTCTTCAAATTATTGTGTAGCATTACTCACTGCTTTCCCAACACTGTCTGTGTATCTTGGCCTGGAGTCCATCTATCTCACCACAGGAATGAAGAGTTAAAATCTGCCATCACTCACAGTGGTGTAAATGCTGAGAAAGTACTTGAGGCCAGTGGAGTCATACTGGATTTATGTAGATGTAAGTGACAGCAGAATTATTAAGTGTCTATTTAATACCAGAAAAATTCTATGATGCTTTATGATTCAGTCTCTAGTTCTCAATTCTTTTCATTGGACAAGTTAAAACAATATTTGACACATTCTTAAACAGCAGGGTATAATTTATTACAATCCAATTACGAAAGTGTCACAAGAGAAAGGAATCAATTAGTTAGACTGGGAGGGCATAAAGAGCCACTGATAAGATGCACAAAGCCAAAAAGGAAAAGGAAAAAACCTCCCAGGGTCAAATAAAAGAAGATCTTGCTTTTCCATGGAGATTTCTTTTTCAGTTGACAAATGTTCATAAATTCGGCAGTGCTGAAGGAGCACCTGCCTCTCTCTGGGTCTTGAGACAGAGGCAGTGTGTGCCAACTGTCTAAGGCTGCCTGAAGGTAAGGCAGGCCCAGACGATTTTTGGAGTGGTATATTGACACTGATTTATGTCTGGTATGACAGACATCACAGTGAAAACAGATTCCTTGTCAAAAGGAGGTTCCTATGGAACAACATGTTCTGTGTAACCCTCTCCTGGAAGAGACCTTGGGGATACAGTGTGTGCAATCAAAACGGAGCTGCAGGCAACACATGTAATCAGTGAAGGCATGTTGAGCACAGGCCAATCTCGGGAAAGCTGTAGGTGATATTTTCGCTGCATATAAATGAGGTCTGCCAGTGATAACTTGTGTCTTGAACCAATTTCCTGTTCAGAACTGTATGCTCATAAATTGTTCAGAAATCATAAATTGTTCCTGGAACAGCACCTTCCTTCTCATGAAGAACCACTTAAAATTATGGTTATGGGGACACGAAACCCCCAACTTCTTCTCACGTTTTGTGCTCCTCTGTTGCAACGAGAATGTGAGTTCACTGTGCAAGACTTTCTGGAGCCAATGTAAATCATCCAAGCTGTGCTGAAAGCAATATAACTGTGCCGTTCTCACACCAATGAAGCATTGCTTGTGTTTTTCTAGAAAAACAGAGCTCCTCAGTTTGTTGCTGCAGCTGGCACATAAGCCTGGAAATGGGGAAACATCTCATTGTGTGCACACCTTGAAAAGGTGACTGAAGAAAATAATCTGAGGTGTGTCAGAAAGTTTCTACTCTAACAAACACTGTAAATGATTTTTCCTACCCTTTGCATCTGCTTGTTTTTCTCTTACTCATGCGAATCTGTGCCATATTTCCAAACATCCAAACACTCTGCAGCTCTAAGTAACAGACTAAGCCTCCAATTGTTCAGCTTACTGGCGTGAGACTATTGCTTGGTTAGCTGTGATGGAGTTTTCAAGAAAGACATCTCTCAATAACATGTCAACAGGGCAGCCTCTTTCCTGTAGAGTCTAATTTGAAAGTCTTTGGCTTGCTGATGTCCTAACCACAGAAAACTGTCATAATAAAACTTGTTCTTGTTTAGTATTTCATCCAGTACTATTGGAAAGAGGTATAACACAAACTGGAAAAGACCAAAATTCAAAGGAAATTGGGTGCAATCAGATGACTCAAGAAAAGAAAGAAAACATTAGTGGAACTTATGTTCAGCTTCTTACTGAGATGGAGTTTAAAATTACTCCCAATTTTCAAGTAATATCTTTCATAAACCTAACTCTGAAACACCTTTAAGGTCTTTAAAATACCTCTCAGGAGCAGCCAAAAAGTTAAATTTATTCTTTTTAGGCTGGTTTCCTGTGAGTGTGATATTCAAACAACCACATTATTTGAGTGAGCATGCATAAATACACATTTAGAAAGTATGGGAAGGAGTAAAGGAAGTAGAATTTATTAGTGCCCCAAGCTGAAGACCCTTTCAGAGCTGCTTCTTGGAAGCTCATCTTCAGGACACAAAGCCAGAAGGAAGTCCCCCACAGTAATTATTTTCTTTCTTTTTTTTTTTTTTTTTCCTAAAATCAAAATTAGAAGAGCTAATTTTATTTTGAGTAAGCTGCATGATGCAACTACTTGAACCAAAACCACACAAAGATGACATATATCCTTCATTCTTCCAGGGTTGCCTTCCAACTTGTGTTTCTATCATATGGTACACAAGAAAAAAAATCAACATCTGAGTCCCCTCCCTAGGGGCCTACTTGTCATCTCCCATTCTCCAGCTATGTCAGTGGAAATGGATAGGTGGTATAAAAGATGCTTCAACAGACTCTGGTAGATGAGACAAAATGAATACTATGTTCATGGTCAAATTCTGAATTCTTTATCATCTCTACCTTTTACATCATTTATTTGTTCCTGATTGATGTAAGGTAATGTCCTTATATTCAAACTAGCAGCAAACCCTAGCAGCAAACATACCAACTTCTGAGGCAGTTCTGTTTCTCTACAAAAACTATAAAAATGATACAATATGATCACGGTGTCAAGATAGAAAGTAACATATGGATATGAGAAACCAAAGATGATAAGGAGATGTGACAGTGTCCAACACTTCTGTAACTGATACAGAGATTATAAGGTTTGGGTTTCCATTTTTATGTTGTCTTTGAGCAGAGAAGGTCGAGACTACTTGAACTTTCATCCTAGAGAGAAGGTAATGAAATTGGATGGAGTTTCAGGTCAGTTTTCCCGTCCCACAAGCTTGCCAAAAGGAAAAAACTTCTTCAGAAGGCCTCATAATCAACATGACACTGTCCTGAAATCCTTTGCAGAAAGGGCTACAAGTCATAGAATCTCTTGCAATGAATAAAAATATACCAACATCAACACCGTCACTTCTCTGTAGTAGTAATTACATCATTAGAAGTAATTACAGATTGATGAAGCATTACTTATTTAGCAGAGAAAGAATCTCTGCTAATAGATCTGTTACGATATAAGTATTGCCTTGTATCATACAAAGAATCTTTTTTCCAAAGATTTCTACACTTACCTTGCTCTACAACTTAGTACTGTGCATGTAGGACTGCTCATAGAGATTCTCTAATTTATATTCAAACTAAGAAGAAAATTCTGTAATTAGTTACAAGAGGAAAAAAATGCCTTTAGATAGTATTGCTGGATTTTTAAGACCTTAACTAAGAGGAATGCATTTCACACTTTCTTATCTGATGTTTAGAGAACATTTCTTGTGTATCCATTGTTACATCAAGAATCAAGCACGATAATAAAAGTAAAATTGAGATATTGATTTCACTTCATTTAATTTTCAGCAAGATATTGCGATGGCGCCTTTTCTTTCTCACTCTCTTTTCTTCACTCCCCACCACATCACCCTGCAGTCATCTTTCCCTTCTCCTGCTCCTCCTTATGCTACTCTTTATGTTCTTTCCTTCATCAGTATCTTTCCCTACTTCTTTTCTTCTGGGGAAGAAATAAAAATTTCTCATAGTGTTCCTGGCCTTTCTCTTTGGACTTTATTTGTTCTGTTATCTACACTGAGTTATTAACTTACCTTTCATAAAAGACTGCCACCTGAGTAGGCAAATGAGTATGCCTTTGGCTCCAGCCCATCACTTAGGCATGGGAGAAGAGCTGAAGTGGATGAGACAGCTGCCATGGGGTCATGCCATAGAGGTGGTATGGCTTCCTTTGACATCTTGAGAAATAAAAACCAAATAGAGAAGGACTCTGAGCAGATAGGTCTCATTCTGCCACCACAATCTTTGGAAAAGAGCCCTTCATTGACAAAGTTTCTGGGGAAGTTACTGAGGAATGACTCCTACCTTTGGCTGGCTGTTTGCCCTTTTACACTCTGTGGAGATCATGGCTAGAAGTAGAGACATCAACACCAGAAATGCCAGCTCATCTCCCCATTTTTCTCCTGAGGCTTTCCTGTGCTTTTGCCAGAACCTGACTCATTAATGATCCATTTGATAGGCAGCCCTAAAGCCAGAATCCCATGGAAATGCCACATATCTGATTGGCTGTCCTGCTCACTTGTAGAAGGAGATCTTTAACAGTAACACTTTCCAAGGCAGTCATTGCTTACCCTTAAAAACATGACTAAACAAGCCAGATACGTACCACCATTTATTTTACCAAGTAAATGGCCTAAAATTAATGGAGCTACTGGTGTACCGATGGCTGCTTAATGAGGATCGCACCTCTTTCAGCCTCACTCTCCATGATCGCTTGTTACGGCAATGCACTCACAGAAGTACAGTCCACAAGCCCGCTCGTCCTCCGCAGACAATGGTCAGTTACCTTTGCTCGAGACAGTAAGGACGAGGCAAGTAGCTGCTGTTCAGGGGTGCAGCAGGTCAGTTCTGAATTTGGTGTTTGTGCTTAAACAAAGACAGAAAATTAGGACACAGTGAGGACAACATAATCTCTACCTACCCTGTGACAATTACATTGTGGTGCCTGCTGGCAGTGTCCTAGTAATTCCACAGAAGGCAGGTGGTTCACTGGGACTTCAGCCGCAAAAGCTAAGACCATTCTGTGTAACCCCCACATCAGGTTAGCCGTGTGCCTCTGTAGAGACACAAACCGTCAGTGAAAATGGAACAAGTAGTGCCCATATTTCAACAAATTTCAATTTAGATGTTGACAATGTAATTGTTCTTGAAAGTGTATCCCTAAATTCAGCAATGTCAAACAAAGCCCAGATCTTCTGATGCTTAGTGAATAAATGGGGCCAAATGTACTTTTCAAACAAATGTACTTTCAGACTCCTCAGATTTTTTTAAATTTACTGTCCTCAGTAAGCCTACAGAGTATGACTGAAAATAAAACTGTCTCTTAAATCCTGGTCTGTACTAAAACTATAGTTAATCTGCACCTATGTTGAAAATGCATGTGCTGATTGATTCTTTTCTCCAGTATATCTGGTTGTAGAAATATTTTACCTTTTCATTCTTTTACAGGTCAAGCATCCATGTAATACTTTTTGAAAGCCCTGGGTAATACTAGTTAATAAAAACTTTGAACTGAAGTTTTACAGGAAGACACCAATGTTAGTATCCTTCATCTTCAGAAATCCTGTTAATATTAATACTATCTCCATCTACAAAATTATTCAAGATGACAGATCAAGGAATACCCCAGGTGATGAGAGATAATAGAAAGTTGGAAGAAGCACACTGCAACTTTTTTTTTCTCTCTGCTCTCTGAAATGCTTTGGAGCACATCTGAAGTAACTAAATGAACCTCTTGTTTACTAAAATTTTTTAAGATCTTTGGCGATTACTATTTTACCTTGAGACACTACTACCTGTGTCACAGGTCTGATGAATCATGTCAACATAAGGTTGCATATAAAGGCTGAAGGAGTACTTCTATTCATGGTAGTCATCTGCTTCACTACATTTTCCACCACCAAACTTGCTTAAAAAGACAATAGATTGAATGAACTTCTGGTAGTTCATCTAATGGTATTTCATTGTATACCCTGTCAGAGACAAAAAGGGATGAATGGGAGGAATTTCTAATGCTGCATACTTTCAGACAACCAATAAATGCGTCAATTAACTAGTTGTGCCTGGGGTAATTTCTCTAGAAGGTTTAGTTGCCAAAGTTTATAATAATCACAGAATGTAAGGAACAAAACCAAGAAGAATGATTATGTTGTAACTCACAGAAAGCACAGAGCTGAGTTGTGACATACATATATCCGCAAATGCATTTGGAGTTCTTTTCCATTTTGAAACATGTTCGTAATACAAAATATATATTTGAACAATGTCAGTGCTAATTTCTTGTTAAATTTTATTTCTGACATTGAGGCTTTCTGGGCTGACTGTTAGCAGCCAATAGGAGCAGTCAGTAATACTGGCTTCTCTTACTCTGAATTGCAGTGGAATTAGGTGGTTGCTGTGTGTTTTCTCCAGTGAGGATGTCTCCATGCCATTAGCTGTGATGTAAGTCAAATATTGAGGCACATATAGACATCCTTAGAGAGCAGTTAGCATTTAGGTGCATCTTAGTAATATTGAGGACAGTGGGAGAGGATGCTGCTTGGCTGGTTTTCCCTCACTCTGTCTGACATCCAAAGCAAAACTGAGGATCAGCACCGTTTCAGTCCCAGACAGAAATCTATATTGAAAATGTATATTGAAAAGTGTATTGAAACACTCATGACAGAACCATATGGAGTAAAGAATGTAACTAGACTCATTCACCATAATCACAGTGTTTCAACCACGAGGTGTGATAAAAATGTCTCCCCTTAGCCCCTGATAAACCCTGCATGAAGAGATGTTTGCATCTTCAAGGAAAGAAGTTAAGAAATTTCCTTCTTTATGCATAGTTTTCCTCATTCGGGCACAATACATCCTCATAGCTGTGCCTAAGAAAGAAGACAACAGTTTAAACTCATATAGTAGTAGGTCAAAGCCAAAAGGACCAAATACAGGGTAGCCTAGTCTGACCTCCAATGAAACAGATGTCCTTGAAAGGCAGACAGGACCTATACACTACAGTTTCCTTCTCTCCCTCTCAGAATAGCCAACAGAGTGACTTTACACTCCTGTAAACACATCACTGTTAAAATGATGTGGACAATTTGCTACAATTGAAGTTGTACTAAAGAGCAAGTATATAGATATACATTTAATAAGGAAATAATCCCCTCCCACCTCACAAGGGAATGGGGATGCAGTGATTGACAATGAGATTAATAAAAACCACCTTATTGCATAACTGTTTAAATTCTAATGACATTGTCAGAGAAGGAGCTCTGCCTTCCAGGTCTATAGCACCTCTGTACCTTGGGAGTCAAGGTGTCTTTTGGGAGTCAATTGGGTGTCTTCCCAATTTCTGATTCTGCAGACTGACATGAGTCAATTCAGAGCAGTACATTCAGTCAGTATCTCACAGCAAAAAGCAGGATTTCAAATGTCTGGTGGCTGAAGATAGTGACTTTTCAACAAAGGCTTATACCAACACATTAATAAATTAATCAGTGTTTCTATAGCTCGTCTTCCCTCACAAACTATGGATCTTCCACACTTATCCCTCATTTGCTTAACTTTGGCCATCCTTGACTGCAACTGTATACTCCTGTTTTTCCCTCATAGTTTATTTCCAAGGTAGCAAAATTGCCTCACTCTTTATTTTTGACTGTGACTGCTTCTACTGGAGTTGCAGCTGCTCCCATTGTTTCTGCTGTTCATAGCTGCAACTTTGATTTAGCAATAGCGATAAGCCACAGGCTTTTTGCTTTGATAGATCCTATACTGGTTAGGTTGTAATCTGGATAAGGCTCCAGCCAGCTCCTCAGATTGCAATTCATTTGAGCACTTGGAAGGATTGTGAAGAGGTCTGTGACTCTTTCAGACCCAGCAGATTCTGCAACAAGAAGGACCTCAGAGATGTATCAATGAATCTAGAGTAATTCAGCGTTCCTTGGTTAATAACATCTAAAATAAACTATCAGTTATCATCATTGTAATTATACAGTTACACAAGTTAATTCAATCTGATTATAAATGCTCTGTGAAGAAACCACATGTTTTACCTTTTTAAATGGTTACAGTGAAACAACTCCCCAAAGCTCCTATCTGGGGAGGCAAAAAAAAAGCACTAAACCCAAAACTAAAACATGGGTTCAGACTTTCAGCTTACTCCCCTGTGTGATTTGGGGAAACAAGGAAGAGAGAGAAAAGGGTCTTGCTTCTCACTTTTTCCCCATTTATTAAACTCTAATATTTCTAGCTACAAGTGGGACTAAATAAAAACCAGGCACATATTATCTGTGGTTTTTAACATTAGATCAGCTGAAAACCGTCCTCTTTTACTAGGAAGTGCCTGTATTTGCCAACAATTCTTTGTGTCTGACTCATTTCCTTATTACCTCTCTCCCCTCTTCTGTTTTCCCTTAAGGGGTTGACTTTCCCCCACCTCAAACAAAAATAATTTCTTTGGCATATGAAGGTCAAGGACAGATTTCCTAATGTCTGCCTGCTTGCATGCCTATCTCTCTCTCCCTCTCTCTCCTTCTATCTGTCTCCTCCTCTAAGGCATCTATCCTTGTAGGTTCTTGGAGCACATAAAACAGGCTTTGCTCCATATTAATGCACTTATTTTTATTTTTTTTTCGGAAGATGAACCCAGATATGCCACTTAAGATTTTGACATTTAGTGATGTGATGAAGAAGTCTACCTGTGCTCTGCAAACCTGATTCAGTAGTTACACAGCAATGCAAAGAAGTGTGTGTAACAGCAGGAAGGATTTAAGACCTCTCTCAGCTACCATTTTGAGTATCAAAGCACTCTACCTCCTTTGTCAATAGTTCAAGGGGGCAAAAGAGGCTGTAATGGGCTAGTCTCTCTCAGCTCCAACAATACACTGTGACCAAGAGAAAGGTAGCATGTCAGTTGCTCTCTATTTTGGTGGTGCCCTCCAAATCTTGGAGGATGCTCTTTGTACATTAAGTGGATACTGAAAGGATGAAACACTACTCTCTTACTGCCTGTTTCTTTTTGCACAGGAGACAACTACATAGCACATGTAGTCCTCTATATAGCATATGATATACAGAAGGTAGAGCACAGAAGAAAAACAGCTGCAATATACATAGGGTAGGCAAGCATGCTTTCGGTCTTGCATTTTTATGATTTAACCGGGAAGGGAGCAAAGGTTGGAACACAAAAACTGCACCCTGACTGCTAGCTAAAGTAATAGATGCCAAGGCAATTAGTCAATCCAGACAAGGGAAAAGCCAAGAGCAGTGCTTTTTAAGCAAGCAAGAAATCTTTAACATCTTCAAATCCCATTACTCAGGAGAGGCTTTTTGTTTCCACTCTGAGAGAATATTCACTCTCTCCATTTACATTTTCATTTACTAAATTATCTACAGATAAATTATGCTTTCTGCAAATTTCAGACTGCTTTTTTTCTGGCACTGTGTGTCATGTCAGAGGTAAGTATTGTAGGTAAGTTAGTTGATCAGACTGGGATTGAAAGCAACACAATTGTAGTGCAGAAGAGTGACCAGGAAAGAACTCTGGAAATGCTATATCCTACAGAAGACCACTAGATTAAGAGCATATTTCATCTTTTATAACCATGGCTCAAACAGAAGAAAAAGCTCAAATGGGAGTAATGATTTGGGGTATTCATCCTTAGATGTAGTAACAGAGCCTGGACTTCAGGGAACACTAAACCTTCTTCCTGGAGGTCAGATGACCTTTCATTGCCTCAAACTGCATATTAAAAATGGAAACATTAACCATCTTTAATCAGAATTGAACTTATGGTGTGCAGGGTGGCAGCCTAAAGAGACACTTTTCCCAAACTCTGGCTTTGCAAATACTACTGTCCAGGACAGTTAGGGAACCAGTTGAAATGCTTTGTAAACTTAACAGCATTTGTAGAAACAGATACTGAAATTATAGACTGTAAGTCTTCTCATAACAATGTCAAATCTAAGAGTAATGCTTACTCAGTTGGGAATTGTAAACGTGACTACTATCAAAACATACTTTCTGCCAGTACTAAGCTGTGCAGAGTTTTATTTATTGCTCCTAGAGGGTTATTCACACCATCAAATTTGGACATCTCACTTAGGTATGATTCAGAGGATCAACACTACATTCCTTAAAGAGTCAACAGAGAGAGATGTAGGCACTTCCCAGGCACAGGGTAATTCTGTGTAATTAGGTCAGATGCCTAATGCTGCATAAAGTATATGGTTTGCATGCTTCCTGCAAGGGCCTTGCTGGTCTTGCTAATTCTATGATAGCTGCCCTAGATGGAATTTCCTTGGGGTGGCAAATATTTCCATTTCTCCTTTTCCTGCCACCACAGTCTCAGCCTGTCAAACCCCATCCTTTCATTTTTGCTTTTTCCTCCTGTGGCCACTCTGTACTTTGCTCTCTTCCCATGGAAGTTGTGAACTTCTGTGTGAAAGTGAGGGTTGTGGGGAGGGTGGTAGTGGTGGGCATGGCACAGGGAGGGACCGGCACAAGCATTGAATACTGGGATTAACTCAGTTGGTTAGACTACAGTGCTGATAGCACCAGGGTTGTAGGTTCATCCCCATATGTACCATTCACTTAAGAGCTGGACTTGATGATCCTTGTGGGTCCCTTACAACACAGAATATTGTGTGATTCTGTGATTAAGGATGCAGACAGCCATGCACAGGTGTGATGAATGTTATGGATGTAAATTGCAGCTGCCCTTAATACATCCTTCAGTCTCCCTGACCAGCTGCCTTGGCTTTCCCTGTTCCCTGCTTTACTGTACCTGTCAGCTCTTGAGAGGCTCTCTTACATGTTGATAAGCTCTGCAGGAAAAGCTAGAGGAGTGATACATATAGTCATAGTCTGATATGTTCAATATATTAGCTGAATCAAATGTCTCTATGTGGCATGAAAGCATGGTGCAGGCACAACGCCTCTATGTATTTTGAACATTTTGATAACTCAGGTAGCACAAACTCAAAAAGTTTGCTCCTCCACAGAAAGTTTAGACAAAAATGGCAAAGATGAGTTTTGAGGTCAAAAATCAACATCTCCACAGACCAACTGTGATTATGTATCTTTGTACAGACTGAAGAAATAAGGTAAAGAAACAGACCATGTTTGGCTAGCTGAGAATGCTGTAGGTCTGATGCTCAGAGATGAAGTTGAGAACACCTGAAAGGGCACAAATGCTTAATTGTATAATTACAAAAGCATAAGCTGTCTGGCTACAGAAGGAACTCCAACTCTAAGAGGGTGGAGAAATTTATCCTTACATATTGTAGACTACTATTCCTTTAAAATTGTTAATACAGCTTCATCAAAAGATACTGCCTGAGGCATGACCAATTTTTAATGCTGTATTTGCATTCACTATGTTTTAAAATAACAGTCTGGGTAAATTAGTCCCATTTGGACAACATCTGCTCTTTCTCAGCTCCTTGGACTCTGCTGTATCAGAAATGAATGTGAATGGAAGATTTTTAAGTTGCCTTAAAAAACCCCCAACATTTTACCCCACTTTAAATAATAAAGTTTATAATGCTTTGCAAGTGTAATTTTAGATTGCAAAGGTTTAGACCATTGCACCATGCGGTCTGGATGAAAAACTGGCTTTGGTTACCAACAGTGTTAAACAGGAAAACAAAACTCCACATGACTCAATGCTTGAAAATTATTTAATCATGGCACACAATAAAATTTTACAATTCAATACAGTATATTTTCTTAAGTTGAGCTCACTTCCATTAAAGCAGTGGTAAAGAAGCAGGACTGGAAGGAGTTTAGGGGCATAGTGGGCCAAATGGCTGCCATGAGTGGCAGCACTACCCTAGGAGCTCTGGGAGCTGGTAGGGTCCCACAGCTCTTGAGTACTGATATTCCCAGTACACCACATGGGGACATGGGAATGTGGTGGTGGTGGCAGTGGTGATGAGAGCTGCGTGATCCTGGAAAGACAAAGCAGTCACAGAGAAATAGTTTGTGAAGGCCTTCAGGAGGCAGGTGAAGGCCCTGCTTCTGTCATTTAGCCATCTCACCCTCAGTTTCTTTGTGTTTAAATATGACTAAACCTTTCCTTGCCTGCACAGCTCAGTTCTACTGCTTTCATCCTCATGCAGTGTTGCAGAGCAGAGCAGCACCTCTGCCCTTCCAGCATGTCATGGCCAGTCCACAGTTGGGCTTTTCTTCTGGAAATGAGTATTTTAGATGGGGTTGGGTATAGCATAGTCAAAGGCCTGGTGACCTCAAGTCTGCAGAAATGAATGCTTGAGTTCCTCACATCTTGGTTTTTTCTTTCATGATTCAGAAAATTCAGCACCAAGTATCAGCAATTGTGGTAACAGCTCTGGGACCTATCTTCTTGGCTTGAACTGAAGAAAATTCAGTGGAAGTTCAGACAAGCACAGACCAGATGCCATGATTTGAACATTAAGAAATTTTGCAACCTTATTTAAAACAAAGACTTCAGATTAAATGAAACACAAGAATAAAGGATCTTTCCTCATCTTCAAGATCAGTCTTGAAGTCTTTTGCACTCTCTCTCTGTGCATAGTTGCTTGTTGTATCATCATCTTGGCAAAAGTTAAACATGAAATCAGGATCATTTAGAGCAGAAGAAAGTTCTGCTTTTACATCCACAGACATGGAGTTCATTCTTGCAGAGGACTTGGACACAGACCACATTGTACATGTGTGTGCAGAGAACAGAGTCCAAGAAAAGGAAATAAAAATCACCAAAATATGCTGGGAGAGTACTTTTGCTCACAGAACTGATAATTCTAGATGATAGTCATTTTGGCTCTCCCTTCAAAGTCTCCAGCAACAGAAAATTGAAATCAAAACAGGAAAGACAAAGGAAGATGAAAGAGAGAAATATTAATGATAGATTGAAAAATGATACACATGAAACAATTTAATCCATGACTGAAGACAAAATGATTGCCAAGTAATATTTTAGTCAATCAATATGTCTCCCTGCCTTTTACACAAATGCCAGTGATTAAAGTGACTCAGTCCTACTTAGATGAAGTAAATTTTCTATTTTAGAGGAGATGAATAACTCCAGGACATGTATTTCCTGAAGATTCAAATGCTTTTCCATGAATCTTAATTTCCATTAAGAAAACAAAGACACTGTCGCGGGTTCGGTTTGTAACCGGGCGGAAACACCAATTTAGTGTAGTGGTTTGGTCCAAAATACTCATTACTGTTTATCTGCTGTGAGATAAGAATTAGGAGAAATGCAAAACAGGCACCAAACTTGAAAGAATATAAAGAAGTTTATTAACAGACCTAAAAGAAGAAAAAAAATTATACCACCTTCAGAACTCTCCTCCTCCCCCCACCTTCCTCCCTTCTCCCACTGACAATGTGAAAAGACAACCCTTAAGATGTTCAGTCTGTTTACCACTTCCATAATAACCTTGTTCAGTCCATTTAGAGAGAGAAGTCTCTTCTTGCTCATGCTATGAAAACATTATCACAACGAGACAGCCGCCCACTTCCAAATATTGTTCAGTCCATTTAGGAAGAGGAGTCTCTCTGCCTGCGTGTGAGTCCTTTCCCCCGACTTGCAGCTTTTCCCGCAACTGCTTTCGAGGGTCCACTCTTGAAGTTTTTTGGGGTACAATTTTAAGGTTGAGCCGTTCAGAAACAAAAACAGAGGCCCTTCTCCTTCCCTGGGAGCAAAGGGTCTTCATCATCTTCATCTTTAGGACTATCTCTGGGAGCATCTCTAGGAACTGAGGTTTTCTCCTTTCCCATTTGGAGCAAAAGTCCTCATCTGGTTCATCTCTAGGGACTGAGGTTTTCTCCTTTCCCCTTTGGAGCAAAAGTCCTCATCTGGTTCATCTCTCCCTGTCCAAACTTCTCATGAAATTACAGCTGCGTCAGCATCTGCCTATCTCAGCGCAGGTGCTTTTGCTCACGAGTTGAACACTCCACCCCCCATATCTTCATGAAATTACAACAGGATACTCTGATATATCATAGCTTCACAACAGAATTTCAGCTTTAAGCATCTCCTCTCTCTCTTCCCTCAGGTTTTCAGCTCTTCACAGCAATAAAAGGGTTAATCTCACCTCGGCCTTGCAGCTTTGCAGCTGGAATGTTGAATTTTTCTTATCGCAGTGGAGAGGGGGGAGAGCCGAGCCGCTCCGGCTGCCCACGGCAAGGCAGTGGGGGGGGTTCCACGGCTGGAACAGGTCCATGGCTCCAGGATGGCCGTGGCCCGGCCCGGCCTGGCCCAGGCAGGGCCTGGCCGGGCCCGCTGGCCCCCACACGGGGCCTGCAGCCACTTGTCCCAGCGCCGGAAACGAGAGAGAGCTTGGAGGGAGAGTTTGCCTATTCTTAAATGTGGATCACAGAGGCGGTCACAACTTTAAGTGGCTTAGAGAATTGTCCATATTCAAACTGGCCAGCTGATAGGTTCTATCAGTTCCCAGAGGAAACTGTAAGCACCCCTTAGCAAGGACGTCCCTTCCGGGACTATGCTTGCTAACCTATGACAGACACAAAAAAGATTTTAAACTTTATTTACAGAGGGCAACATTGGATCATGTGCATGAAGATTTCAAAGTCCTGAAAACACAGCATGAAATCTTTTAGAAATTAAGTCAGACTTGCTAGCTATAGAAAACCAGTGGAAAGAACTCAAAAGAACAAAATGGTGAACAGCTGTTGAGAGAGAGCACTGGGAAGAGAGCAAGTGCCTATTAGAATCCTAGAATCATAGGCTGGTTTGATTTGGAAGGGACCTTAAAGATCATCTGGTTCCAACCCCCCTTCCCTGGACTGGGAGGTCACTCACTAGATCAGGTTGCTCAGGGTCTCATCCAGCCTGGCCTTGAACATTTCCAGAGACGGGGCATCCACAGCCTCTCTGGACAACCTGTTCCAGTGCTTCACCACTCTGACTAAAGAATTTCTTCCATATATCTCATCTAAATTTGCCCTACTACTGTATAAAACAATTGTTCCTTGTCCTCTCACTATCTGCCCATATAAAAAGTCCCTCCAGCTCCTTTAACAAGCCCCCTTAAGGCACTAGAAGGCTGCAAAAAGGTTTCTCCAGAGTCTTCTCTTCTCTAGGCTGAACAGCCCAATTTCTGAAATACTTTTGTGATCTCACTAAGATCACTTCAGATGCCATCCAGGTCTGAGTCTTACACTAAGTTTCTTTAAAGACAGTTTTAAAATAGTCCAAAAGCTATTTCAACTCATAAAGAAATCAATAATTTTTAGTAAATTCTAAGAAATTAATTTTTACCTAAAAACAGTGTCTGGTATTTCTGGGCCTGATCCACTGAAATTTTCACAATAATAGAAATTGTTCTCCCTCCTTACAGTGCAAAGCTCGACACAGCCATAGGTATGGTAGATCCATAATTTACTCCCTTAAGACTAGTGATTGTAATTTGGCAGTTGGACTCTTGGACAAACTGTGAGGACAAAAAGACCATTTTTTTCATCCTTGATAAAGTAGTAATAAAGTTAACACAACCCCACCAGCAGCAAACACTTAAGCCTCTGTGTACAAATACTGGGCAGGTAGGTAACGCATATTTCTGACTGGTCAGGTTGTTTCACTTTCTAAAAACCAGTAATTTGGAAAATGGAAAAATATATTAATAGAAGTTAGCCCTTCCACAATATGTGCCAAAAGTCTCTTTAAATATAGAGCTGAAACTGTTTCTCTTTAATCTTGCTTGTTTTCCACCTTCTTTACTCTTTCCTTCCTTTTCTTTCTTCTGAAAATTGCAGAATTATCACCTGTTGTCATCTCCATGTATGTTCATACTTGTTTGAATGTGAGTCAAACATTAGTCTGTAATTTAATTGAAGGCTGTAAGGTTTATGTTGGGCTGAGTGCTAAGCAGCTGCATGTTGTGCCTGTGGCCTTGAATCAGAAAAAAAAGGGGGCAGTATTTCAAGTGAATATGAAGCCTTTTTTTGTGAAATAAAATTGATGATGAAGGAGGAAGTTAGTCCTCTTCACCTTAACAAAACCCTGTGTTATATATGGGAGGGCTTTGTCCACCTCAGTTTCTCTCTATAACTAGTGACAGAAAAGGTCTAAATTTTTAGCCACTGAGGAACTGATGTATACTGTTCACAGAAAGTCAGGAAGGCAATGTGTTAAAAGAACTTCCACAATTAGAGTTATTCAGAGGCTCCAAATCATGCATTTGATGAACTAGAAATATAGAAATATAATACTGATGACCATGCAAGTATATTATCTGTCTTGTCGTTTAATACCATCAAAGCAAAGTGCCATAATGATCATTTAATCTATCTCATAATACAGATTCTCTGTTTATATTCTTTATTGCTACACTTGACAAAATATAAATACATAATCTTGTTTTTTACCATAAACACTGAAATGGTTTACTGGACCAGCAACTGAATATACCTGCTCATATTGCTGTGGCAAATACACAGATAGCTAAAAAAATTCTTGTATTTTAAGATCTCAGTTCCTCATTAATTCAGAATGCAAAATCCTACTAGAATTTTGCTTTGAGTTGTGATTAGGATCTTAGCTGTAAAGAACAACGTTATTCTTCCAAAAGGGAATGGGAGCATTGTCCCTCCATGAAGAAGTGGGAGAATTCTCACCGAAAATTCAGTCTTTCAATTAACTGCCATAAGAGTATACCTACTGCGACCATGGGTGCTGCTCCCATGGCCCTTTCAGTTCTCAGCAGAAGCACCCTAAGAAAGCTTTCCAGAACAGTGCTCAAATAGAGTATCAATATTTGGAAATCGCTATTACACATCACAGTAGTACACCTTCCTTGGCTGCTCCAAAACCACCATCAGCAGAGGTCATTGCCCACGTACATGCCCAGACAGATGAAGCAGCTTGGAAACGAATGGCAGCCACTGGAAATGAGCTGCCAAGAGCATGGAAAACAGCTACAACAAGCTGGGATTTCAGCATCAGTAATGATCAAACTTGAGTGTAAAGGGTTCATGTTCCAAAGATTGGTGGTATCATGAAATATTATCTATGGAAATGTGTGCTTACCCAAAATGTCCTGGTTTTTAGGTTGCAGGAACCCAACAGTAGATTAAAATAAATATGTTTATATCTTCCGTGTACTAGCCCAGTTATTTTATTACTTGGCAAATTACTGAAACAATTGTGTTTTCTTATTTTGTTTATATAATTATTTCCTAATTGCAAACTATTACTGATGTATTTTAAGAACAATTTGCTTTCTCACTGAATGCTAAAGGCAAATAAACTATTTTGCTTAGACAAAGTTGGAAATTGCTTTATTTCTTCTGCCTTGGGATTTACAGATGTTTCAGTGTTCATCGTGCTTCATTTACAGACATTGGCCTTTAACATATGAATTATTTTAGCCCAAGGACCAAAAAAAAAAGCACACATGCTTCTTGCCAATGTCAGTGCATCCTTGGTTTTGGGGAACAGCCTTGTTTTACAGGAGAAAAAAAAATTAGGAATACGCTGGTACCAGTTAGGAACATATTAGTACAACACTAATTATAAACTGGAATGTGTCAGAATTAAGTGAGTTATGATCTGGCGAGGACCTGCAAACTATAGTCAGATACTTAATAAAGTTTAGACATGCAGCTGTGAATACTTCTGGATCCTTGCCACCTTTTATTAGAGTGGCGCCCAGCAACGCTGCTGTAGTTAAGGGTCTGTCAGCATTTCCATTATAAAATCCCATTTTTTTAGGGCTTTGTAACTTGCCCATTTTAAATCACATCAAGCTGAAACTTGTCATTAAAATTGTCAGGAATAATTTCTTTTAATATGTAAATGTTACTTAGAGTTTCAATCTATCGTTGTTTTGGATTCAGAGAGGTAAAGAAAATAAAGTAAGTGCATGTCCTATGTTACTAGAAACTTTTTTTGCCATACTTAAAAAAAAAAAACAAACCCCAAACCATGTTAAAAAACAACAAAGCAAAGGATTGAGTTTGAAAAATATATATTTTTAGCCCCTTAGGGCTGAATTCTGCTTTTTGTTTCCCACTGAGGCATAAGCAGAGTACAAAAATGGCATTACATTCTAGTTTCTCAACCTACTGTCTTGAAGAATTGTCAAGATGGTTTGAATAAAACACCATCTAATTATCAATTCGGTGCATTGTGGGGTTTTGTATTTCTTTTTTTGTGTTGTTTACATTTTAGATTTTACAGAAGACTTTTCATTTCTTTTCCTAATTTTTTTCTATCAGGGCATCAAGTATTTTAGTCTGATGTTCATACAGCCCCAGAGCAATGGAGATTCACACCACCTGAGGATCTTATATTCAGCTGATTAAAAAAATTCCTTGTCACTCTGACCTCCCTATTTCTACCTTCCTTTATGAAAAGAAAGCAAGGAAAATTATTTGGACAGGTTAGTTTTTTATATCCTTACTTCCCTGTGCAATACAAAGCATGTAACTATGAAAGACGTGCAGTTCTATCCAGGTTTCCTGTCAGCTGAGGTTGCACCTTGGTTTTGCAGTGTGTGCTGTGCAGGTGGTCAGAACAGGAACCAGCCAGTGAATTTTCTTAGGGATCCTTTACTTTCTTTCTTTCCTTCTACTATTCTTTCTTTTCTTCTACTATTCTCCCAATATATGTGAAAAAAATAAGATAAGTTCCTCAGACTGAAGTTTACCACTGGTTTGTGGTGATCACATAACAGGAAAAAAATAATGAGTTTTCAGTCTAGATGAGCCTGAAAATCTAGAGCAGAAATTGAGGGAGAAAGCTCTTGTAGGAATTGAGAATTAATTTTATTATTATTATTATTATTGCTATATTTGATCAGAGGGGCAAAGAGCAGCTTTGTTACCCACTTGGAAACTTCTCAATAACTGTGGAAATTACTCTTTCCAACATACCATAAGTGACAGACAGCTCCACATATTTTCAAGCCATCACCTGGTCTCCCCTTTCCAAGTCATGCAGGCAAACTGAAACCAGTGAGACATAACAGAAGCAGTGATGCCTACATTATAAATATTGGAAGTATATCTGTCAGCCCACATCCAGCCCAACAGTGGCAGCACCAGCCCAGCCAGGGTTGCTGTGCACCAAATCTGCATGTTCTGGACAGTCTCAGGTAAGAACGTGAAGCAAGTTCAGCTACTTGACCTGACTTTCCCTATGGATTTACCTTTATGTCTTGCTCCTGTCTCTTTAGAGATGGCCTCTCATCTCTTTAATAGCAACTCCAGTTTACAATCCTAAATTTATTGTGTCCCTTAGCTCCTCTGTATCCCATGTTTGATATCTGTTCCATGCCCTCAAACTTCTTCTAAGGCTGAGCATGACTGTCCATATCCTGTCTGACAATCAGACAGACTGATCATAAGGGACTGGATTTGGGTTCTAATGGCAAATTCAAGGTCATGTCAGCGGCCTTAGTAAAAGAGTTAGTTGACGTGTTTAGATTTAGTTTGTGAAGGGCTAGCATGAATGCAGGATTGATTCCCACAGATCATCTGATGAGCAATAACTGGTTAATCCACTTGTTACCTGATAGTACACCTGAGGCCTACCTTTGAAAATGCAGTCTCAAGTAACCCCTCCTCCTCCTCCTCTTGCCTTTCCTGCCTACCAGCCCCCCCTTCTGCCTGGCCTCCAAATTCCTGGTGAGGTGAGGACGGTCATTAGTTCCTTCAATGATTCATCAGAAACAGATCAATTGTCTGTAAAACTCTATGGCTTTCTAATAAGCAAAAATAACAACTTGGACAGTATCAAACCTGAAATACTGCAGCACACGGTCACAAGCAGCAGCAGCAGGGCTCTATGCTGGAGTTGTGGTTTTAATGAATCATCATTCCCAGTAACTCAAGTCAATCTAAAATCTCTCCATCAGGATTGTTAAAGTCAGAGATCTCAGCATACCTGGGTGTCTCAAGGAGCAGTAAATTAGCAGCCTTTAAGTGGAACATGACTTCTACAGTTTGCCATCTTGAGTTTCATTAGCCAGTGTTTCTTTTTCATCTCCTTCATTAATTACATTCTCATCTTTTAATTTGCCTCTTTTAATAAGGGGCTCATTCCCACCTTCCCCAGTCCAAATGGAGCAGGTTATTGGCATTTTTGCTCTAGGCGTGAAATCAAGGTGTGGATTTTCAAGGTGCTGAGTGCTAGGTTGTTTTTAAAGCAGTCCAGGAGTACTCATGGGGCAGCACTTGAAAATCAGGCAGGCTTTGTAGAAGGGCCTAAACTATGAAACCGCAAAAGTGACAGCTCTAGTGTCCAGATCCTGGCCATGCCTTAGGGAGTGCTCTGACAGCCAAAGCATACTGACCCAAACAACATGGTTGCCCCCGCTCACTTGATCACCCAGTAGGGAGGGGAGTCCAACAATGCCAAAATCACAGCAAAAGGTACCCCAGTTTGCAGACTATTAAAGCCTGAGGAAAGCCTCTCTTTGGCCTATATAGTATGCTCACTCTTTCTCCTTCAGCCAGAGGGGCATTTTCTTGCCAGGTTCAGAAAGAGCTGATTAAAATTTTTTTTGGCCTGAAATAAAATAAGAACTTAGGCTGGCTTAAGCTGTAACAAATGTGTCTGCATTTTTTCTGTATTCATAATTTACAAAGTAGCTTAAAGTATTAATATCCAAACATTTCTAGCCTCTGAAAAGTTGCTGATAGAAGAATGCTAGAGCAAACTATTGGAAACAGAGTGTTCTTAAAACTGTAATGCTGATTGACCAGGTCAGCAGGAGCAGTTGTGGTAGAAAAGTGTTGCATTGTTGCCGTGGCAGCTGACTCCCGGAATCCTTCCCTTGGAGCACCTCTCCTCACATTCTCTGCTCAGCGCTAGCGTAAAGGACAGGCCCATGGCTGGCACAGCCTTGGGCAGGAGCACAGTGAATCCAAGGACCACAGGGGTAGGCAGGCCGCAGGGGGCTCTGGCCGGCTCACAGGAGCAGAGCCACTTGTGAGGGATGAAGCAGAACCTCTTGTCTGTCTCCAGTCATTCATCTTCAAACAACTGTGTGAGACATTATGCTGTTTTCCTGTCCAGAGCTGCTGCACAAACTGACCTCTCACTAAGGCTGTGACAATTCTGTGGTTCCCAAAAGGGGATTGGTTTGTGGCAATGTGGTGAAATTGAATGCAGGGAATACCTGCTACAGAGGAACCCAGACCTGGGACAGACAGTGTCAGGGGAGTTGGCAGCTGCATTCCAGATCACTGCATGCAGCAGCAAGCTGCAAATACAAGCCAAGTGCCCACGAGTGCCATCAGGGTCAGTCTGTATGGATGCAGCAAGTCAGTAGATGGAGCAAAAAAGTCAGCCTGCAGGAAAGAAAATAGCACAGGAAAGGCCATATTGAGGCAATTTAAAATCCACTCCCTTCCCTAGATATGGTAGAAGAGAAAAAAAAAAACATGATATCTTGAGGAAGGTCTAAAGCACAGAGTGACACAGATGTAGCTATTAGGAAATATTACATGCAAGGGACTGTTCAGACAGGAACACTGTCCCACATGGAAAAATGCAATAAAAGGCAAAAAAGAAGCCACTCTGTGAACCCCAGCTGTTGCTATCAATATCATGGGGAACACTTAACTATCATGAATAGCTAATACTTGTTTAAAATTAACATGGCCAGTTTCATCTGCTACATAAAGTACTTGACTTGGCTTTGTAGAACCATAGGGAAAGGTACAAACAACAAGGCTTACCAGTGCTTAATTCACACAATGAAGAGTTGAAAAAAGAATTTCCTGGATCATATCAGTCATGTCAAAGCCTGGGAAATTAATGGCATTGGAAGGCTCAGTAAAAAAAGTTGGCAAAGCTGAAAATCCTGACACCTTGACTGTGCAAACAGCATGAACCTATAGAAAGACAAGACACTGAGATAAGTTCTGGTGATATTTTCTAGCAATCTGCCCTATATTGATGCTTCCTGGGGAAAGGTGAGAGAAGGTGAGGCAGAAGTCAATAGAATCAATCTTTTATTTGTATCTGAATAATCCTCAGTTTTTCTAGTATTTTAGTCTTTCATGGTTGGATGAAGCTTTAATAAGAGACAGCTTTGTCTCTGCTGTGCAAAAACTTCCCAGGGAAGCAAACAAACAGCTCGAGAGAGACTCAATTCATATTTACATCAGGGCCCACTTAAACAACCTGATTAATGCAAAGGGAGCTAAATAGAAATGAGTGTCACTAGAGGCCTGTAACTATTCACCCATTCTCTTCTGCTGTGTCATGCTGAGTGTCTGTAACAGCAGATAACTAGGTGGGAGATGCCAAGAAGTCAGCCTGGCTTCTCCCATTTAAGGACACTGCACTCAGGGCTCTGTGCTCAGCTGTGATTCCCACTTGCAGCTCTCTACACCACTCTGGTGGTTTAGAGGGACTTTGCTCTTCAAAGCTGTCTCCAGTGATGCCGGCATGTCTAAATGCTGCACTACACCATTATCCCTGGCTGCCAGAGCGTTCCTGCACAACCCAGCACTGCTGGCTTCTCCAAATGTCTGAACATCTCCATCTGGTGCTTGAAGAGCTTAGTGTCTCCAAGGAGGACCACAGTTGCAAGACTGAGCTCATTTGTGTACTGTTTCTGACTGTCATGTAGGTCTGCAGAAAGAGAAACAACAGTGTCACATTCTCGGATGGATCCCATTTAAGGGAAGAATTCAGACTTGTGAGAACAACCACAGCCTGGACATGTGGCTGATTGAAATACAGACATTTTCCATTAGGGGAGACTGGAACTACAAAAGATGGACATGTTTGGTTTTCCTTTCATAGATACTTTATTAGGGATTTAATTTGACTGCATTACATGCTTAGGGCAGGCTGTAGATTTGAAAAAAATTGTTGTTGATTTTTTTAATGTTCACAAATTAAATGAGTGGCTGATTTCGGCCCCAGTTCACTAGTAGCAGAGCAGTAGGTCTGACCCTCTGTTTCCAACCCCTCTGACCTATCCTGGGGATGGGGATCTGGCTGCAACCAGAGAAAAGCAACAAGGAAAAGCACATATTACAGAGTTTTGAGAAAACTCACATCTTTAAGAGCTGATGGTCAGGTAACTGCACATCACTGTCTCCCTTTTCCAGCAGTTGCTACCATGCTTTCCAGGCAGCACAAAGAAGTCTGACCAGGGTCATTGATTCTGGCAAAGGCATTTGAAAGGTGTAGTAGGAACAGCCCCATATCACAACCAGCTCCACCTGCCTTGGCCAGTTTCTTGAAAGTGCAGCTGGAACATTTGGAGGCTTAATAAGCATTCCATCTGCTTCTCAAACCATCTAAGGGGTTTGTCTTGTTTTTTACAGCTTGTAAATTTAAGTGGTATATCTAGTATAAGGACATTACTATCTCTACAAAACTCAGAGCAGATATGAAGAAGCAGAAGGCAGCTATGTGCTCCTCTTGTTGCCTGGTAATCCTTGTATGCCTGAGCTGCTTCACCACCTCACTTTCTAAATTGTGAATGACTACTATGTTGCTGTGATGGCTATGTTTCCTACTGAAACAAACTTTGTTTAAGGTTTAAGAAATAAGAAGGTGGTAACAACAAGTGAAAAGGCCCCTAGATGCATCAGCTGCAACATGTATTGGTGGACTGCCTGTTTAAGAAGTTTGTGGAAGGAGGCATTATTCTATAAAACTTGAGAATGTGAACATCGTTGCCATCTGCAACTGCAGTGACAAGGAAATTGATGCTTTTTTCCCTCATCTGAACATGAGAATAGACTTGTTTGCTTTTGCTGAATGGATGTGGGCTGTTCCCTTCACAGAGTTTGCTTACAAACACATTAAAAAGGTGCTTGAAATATAATCTGGTTCTGGACAGTAACAAGCAAAAAGTTAAAAAGAACATGCTTGCTTATCTATTGTACTCTTGTTTCTGGAAACAGAGCCAAATACACATTTTCAAGAAGTGACAAAACTACATAGTTGCTGTCTGTCTTGAGAAACCCTATGCCAAAGAACAGCCAGCACATGGTAAGTTATAATATAACACCTAACACTGCCACTCACAAAATAAAATTCAGCTCCAAAATACAGACAAACACTAGAATGGTATACAGAAAAGTTGTAAACTACATACTGTCTTCAGTCATCTGCTCTAAGTGCACAGCAAAGACTCAGAAAGGGCTGAGTAAAATGTAAAATGAGAAATTCAGAAAAACTCAATAAGAGTTTTCTTTAAAATAGTTCTAGAAATCTCTTCCAAGTGAGTGAAGTGCAGCTTGATCCAGAAGGCAAGCTATGACCTCAGACATGGAGAATAACAAAAAGCATTTCCTGTATGTTTAAATATCTCAGCTTCTATATCTGCAATACTGATAGGCTTCACCAGGAGTTTGTGGGTGCTCAGCAGGTGCTCAGTTTTCAGGCTTTTGCTTTGTGTGTTTAATTATAAAAGCAGTGGAAGAGTTTTGTATATAGAAGCAGCAGGTCACTCATACTAGAATAACTTAGACCTATAGCTGTTTTAGAATAACTGACAGCTAGGACATAATAGCTCTATGTCAAGCAGCTGATGTGAATGGGCTTGGTTATTGAACAGCATCCTTATACCAGCTGGCAGAAAAAGAAGAGAATTGGCCAGCTACAAAATGATGCAAACACTGAAATAAATGCAGTGCAAATAATAAGGAAATCTGGGATGTCTGCCAGTATAGTACTGGTCGAATTGGCTAGTAAGAACAGAGTTAATCCTTGGGACACTCTTCAGTGACCAGAATTAGTCTGGACCTATGAAGTCCTGAAATATGCATTGTTTCTGCTAAAGCTGTCTTATGGAACAATTACCTAGAGTCCGTGTAATCCACTGACACATTCACTTGTTATATGCTTTTATTACACTCCCCTGCAGATGTTGCTGTTTCCAATTAGAGATGTAACTCCTACCACTAGCTGTTAATAACTATTTTGCCTTGAGACATATCTTATTTGCTAACTGAAAAAGGCAGGTTAATGGTGTCTGCACTATAGTATATTATTAGAAGTGAGTTTGTGAAGTAAACTCCCAGTGACTCTAATCTCAGGAATGCTGACTCCTCCTGAGGTCAGTAATTGGGTATTTTGGAATTTGCCATAGCAGCAGGCCTAAGCCTGTCTTCAGCTTTCTTTGAAATTTGGACCCTGAGGTCAGCAAAATAATTGGTTCATTTGAACTGAACACCAGAAAGTGAAGGGTCCACTTTTCCCATAGTGTCTAACTTCCAATTCACCAAAGAGATTTTGAGATCTTCTCTCTCCTTTAGGTAGGCACTGTTCAATTTCATTTCCACTTTACTCTCCCTGCCTGAAACTTTTGGTTTGTCATGAATCCTAGACAGCAAGTGGAGCAAGGCATGGTTACTCCCTGCATGTACTTCAGAAACACTTTTTGCTTTCACTGCTTGAGCATTTTAACAAGACAAGATCTATTTCTGTTTTTTCTTTACAGTTTTATGTATTTTAAAATTCTTTCTATTGTTCTCAAAGTGTAGCTTTGATTGCCTCAATGGCTTGCTTTTAGCCACCCTATGGCTTTAGTCTCAAGTTCTTTATTTTGATGGGCCTTGGCTATAATTATTAATCAGTAATCTTCCTGTTTATACAGAGTTCGAAATGAAAGCTCCTTATCCATATTCATGGCCCTATGAGTGTTCGCACGTGTTAAATAAATCTTCAGATGTTTAGGGTTTATGATGTCACCAAAACAGTAGAACAAGGCCAGGATAAGTGAAGAGATCAGTGTGTCCGAGAATCACAGAATGGTTTTGTTTGGAAGAGATCTTAAAGATCACAGACCCCTCTACCATGGGCAGGTACGCCTTCCACTAGACCAGGTTGCTCAGAGTTTCATCCAGCCTGGCCTTGAACTCCTCCAAGGATGGGGCACCCACAAATCTGGGCAACCTGTTCCTGTGCCTCATCACCCTCACAGTTAAGAATTTCTTCCTAACATCTAATCTAACCCTACTCTCTTTTAGTTTGAAGCCATTCCCCCTCATGCTATTGCTACATGCTCTTGTAAAAAGTCTTGCTCCATCTTTCTTGGAGGCTCCCTTCAGGTCCTGGAAGGCTGCACTTAGGTCACCCCAAAGCCTTCTCTTCCCCAGGCTAAACAATCCCAGTTCTTTCCTCAAAGGAGAGGTATTCCATCCCTCTGCTCATCTTGGTGACCCTCCTCTGTACACACTCTCACAGGTCCATGTCTTTCCTGTGCTGGGACCCCAGAGCTGGATGCAGTGTTCCAGGTGGGGTCTCACTAGGGCAGAGCAGAGGGGCAGAATCCCCTCCCTCCCCTGCTGCCCACACTGCTTTGGATGCAGCCCAGGACACGTTTGTCTCTCTGGGCTGTGAGTGCCCATGGCTGGGTCATGTCCAGCCTCTCACCCACCAGCACCCCCAAGTCCTTCTCCCCAGGGCTGCTCTCCATCAGCCCCCAGCCTGTGCTGGTACTGGGGGTTGCCTCAATCCAGGTGCAGCCCTTACATTTGGTCTTGTTAAACCTCATGAGGTTCCCAATGGCCTCACTTCTCCAGCTTGTCCAGGTCCTTCTGGATGACATCTCTTCTTTCAGGCATGTATCTTTCCCTAATGAAAACACTAAACAATTGAGTTTGCTTTGAACAACACAGCCTAAGCAAGCCATAATAATCCTTTGTCTCAAATGGAAAAAAAAGAGAGAAAGTGCAGGATTAACACTACAGAGGAAAAAAACACACAGCAGTTTGGCTACTACTTCTGCAAAACTTAAAATACATGATCTTCCCATCAGTAATTCAGTGCACATGGCTGCTTTGCAGTTTCAAACATGTAACAACTGAATAAAAAGCACCAAGTATGTATGGTTCTTTCCAAAGTTCTTCTAAGGAAGAAAAGTGACACATTAGATCTAGGTAGTATTATGATTACCAGTACTCTGGAGCAAAGATACTCACAATATGGAGCGTTATTAACAGATGTCAGATCAGATTACCACTTACACCCAGGCTGTGCTTGAAAAGCATTGAAAAGCGTCAGGAAAGATGTTTGAGTCCTGGATCCTGAATATCAGCCTTGATGTGGGTTAAATGAGAATGCTAGTTTATGCACATTGTTTGGACTAATGTTAATAATGTGATGATAATAATAATAGCTTATTTTTATAGGGACAAATTTTGAAATTCTGGCATGATTTTTGCTAAGAACTGTTTGAAGAAAAAGTCTCCATTTGTGTTTCGTGCCTTATATAAAAAAACAACCTTAGTTATTTTCACTCATTTCCCCCCCTCCTTTTTTTTTCTTTTTTTGCCTTACGGTGATTTTCATGATTAGTGTAAGCTTTGTACACTATAAATGCTTCTCTGCTGAAAGGAATAAAAAATGTTTTTGCAAGTGGGAATGCCATGAGCAGGGATAGAGACTAGAATTTTTCCCATATTTTTCTCATTTGCCATTGTTTTTTGTTTGCTTGTTTGGTTGGTTTTGTTCCTTGTGCTACTTATGACTTGAGATTGCATTTTCCAAGAAGTTCTGGAAGTTTTATTCCTGCCAGTTCTGTTCTGGTCAACAATGGAGTCTGAATCAAGACTGAGGATTCTCTGCAGTCTTCACCACCCCCACTTTATATGCCTTGTGATGATGACAATGTCTATTTTGAATTGTTAGGCACCTCAAATTATACAAAATAAAAAGCTAAAGTTATGGAGCCTTTGCATTCTTCTTAGGTTATTTTAGGAAGGATATTAAAAAACAGCCTATACCTAAAAAAAGTATGTTCTTCTAAACATCATTACACTTAATAAAGAAAGGTATTGCAATGTACCCGTATTAACAATTGCTTTCTCTGTCACTATGATTCCTGGCTCTTTATATTCTACTGTGCATTTCTTCTTTGAAGCCTAGTAATTTGGTCAAAAAGAAGGAGCCAGATTGTGGATCTATGAAGAAGAAAGCAACCCCACAACAGGTGGGGTTTTCACAGGAATGCCTATAAAATCCTCACTGCTAAAAGCAACAACAGGATAACCAAATTGCACAGAGCTGGAGATTTGTTATGGCAGTCAGCTTTCTGTCAATACAACAGGGAATTGGCTGCATAATAGAAACAAAAATCCAGAGAACGTTTGTTAGGCACCAAATTTCCAATTTACTGTTTCTACCACGGTAGTAACCTGTGGACTCTGACTCTGAAACTGAACTGCATCTGGCACAATTTAGGTGGACTGGGTGTTGTTACCACATACTGCTCCCATGCCAGTACAGAAATCAGGCTGGCTCACGTCACACAAATTAAGTGGAGGCTGATCGATTTTATGCTGTCCGACAGTTCCACAGGGTTGCTTTGACAGCCTGGGATTGCTATGGAAGAATAGAGCCTGAAAACATCCATCTCTCTAAGACAAGTTCTCACTGTGGATGAGAACAATCATCCCCCATCACTGTGGATGATTGGGGAGACGCTGATAAGGTGACAGTACCACAGAGAGACAACATTCTGGGGTCAGAGCTAACAGTTTTCTGCTGCTTTTTGTGCCTTGGGATCTTCATAAATCAGCCAAAGGGGAGGCAGGATCTGCCTCACAGGAGGAATGACCACTGAAGATAATCTGGAGAAAAGATAATTTTGATACTTGGGGCCTGCTAAAGCTCTCCACATAAAAAGTGAAAAGTAACAGAAATGTAACCAGACCTGCTGGATGATGCTGGTTACCATCATTCCTGACTCCTGCAGTGCTAATGACACTTTTTTTCTGTCTGGCAATCTTTGTCTTGGCTCCTTTTTGGAAATAAATCCCTTGTTCTTAACTCCTCTGTTTCTGCATTGGTTTGACTAAGTCTTCTGTGGGAAAGTTTGAGATTTTCTTCTGTTTCGCTGGCAATGTTTCACCTTTTCCCCCACCCCCTCCTCATTTCTTTGGACAGATTTCATTTCCCTAACAGATGTCTCTTGTTTCTGAAAGAAACATCCACATACACAAGATTTCTTTATTTTACCATATTTTTGACTCTTTTTTTATTATTTTCCTTTTCTTTGCTTGCTTTCTTTCTAATCTAAATCACTGTGTATATTCCACAACTCAGCTCTGAAAAACTACCTCTGAAGTATGATTTTACAGTGGCTTTTCTACCACTCCATGCCTGCAGAGGCACACCAGAGGCCCTGAAGGCTGGATTTTCATTTAACAGGATAATAATAGAGCTTCTACATAATTATCTGCATAGGTAATCAGGGCATGCATGCATACAGATACCCAGCAACAGGTGCACAGGCCTATTCCTTACATCCAGAGCCTGAGACTTTGGACCGTTCCAGTGAGAGGCTGGCAAGATGTAGGGCCCTGCTGCTGTTTCGAAATCATATGGTCAAGCTGAAGAACTGTATTTATGAGAAACACTGCTTCTGCATTTGGTAGAGTTCATCCTTTAAGCTGCCCTATGTATGCTGGCCAGGCAGAAAGAATTCAGCTTTTGGTGCAGGATGTGCAGGTATATGCTGTATGCTTGCTGACAGTCCACACACTTAGGACTGAAGTTATCAGTACTAAGTAGAGGTCCATTTTTTTACCCCCAAACCAGTTAGAGCCTGTGCCCAAGAGAATGACTGTCTGTGATACATAGCCATGGAAGTAAGTATCTGTATTTTGAGATACTCAAATTTTTTTTAGAACAATTCTAGGTCAGATTTTAAAAGTTGAACCTTGAGTATTGATCTTCTCAATAACTATTGTTTCTGTCAACATATCAAGATGGTCAAGGGTTTCTTAAGATGTCTAGGTGCCTAAGTAGCATTGAGAATCTGTGAAATATGAACATAGCATATTTTGCATGTGCCCCAGGAGAGCTGAGGCCTGGCCTTCTATGCAGGAGCACAGCTAGTAGAGCCACTTCTAGCCAGGCTTCCTCAAGGGTAAGGAAGTTGCACAAACATGTGCTTGGCTCTGAAATCATTAACCAATTAAGGCAACTATCTTTGAATGCTCTTGGGCTCTCCAGAGCCTCTGAATTTGGCTGGGGTGACAAGGGCATGAGCAGAGCTTCTTGAGTGGGAGCTCTACACCAGAAGAAGCACAAGAACTCCTGTCCACCTCAAAGATTGTAATCTAGATAAACATTTACAAAAAGCCATCCACATCCTTCCTTCTAACCTGTAGGTACTACTGGCAAACCTGAGGTTGGTGTGTTTTGACCAGATTCTTAAACCTTCTCCTTGCAGGTTTATAAGTATGTGCACAGGACCACAAAGAAAAAGACATGTTGTGTGCAAATGGGATTTGTAGGAATCTGAATGCTTAATGAGAAGTCTTCAATTATTTCATGGTCCATTTCTGGTGCCCAATTTAATTTTGAACTACTGATGTCACGGTGGGTCAAAGGAGAAGAGCCATATGTCCATCACCGATGAAAACCATTTCCATATGTCCATGTATCCCCCTTGTTATGTGCCTGGCTTCCCACAGTCAGTATTGCTTTGGGATGTCAAGCAAAAAGGGAAGGAGTAACAGAAATCTGCTTTTATTTAAACCTGATTAAAAGAGGGAATGAATTTAGGTAACCTATTCTGAAGCTGTTGAAATTTATTCCAAGAGGTTGACTGCATAGCTCATGTAGAAAGCAGCTGCCAGCTTTTATTACTTGTTTCCACCCCATGCCCCAATCAAATCTATTCATAATCTTTAGGCAGAATGCAAGCATGGCACCTGGAACTTCTTTCAAGGTCTTCTTGTCCTTTAGATGTTGAAAACAGCTGCCTGCCTCTGCCCAAGGACCAGAATGAAGCCTGCCCAGAAAATGGGAAGAGCAAGTAAAGACATCTGTAGAGAGCTGAGAGTTGGAATGAGTCTTTTTCTAGTGTAGAATCATGCTCACCTCTGCTTTCATTTTTACTCCAGTCAGGTTCTTCCTCTAGTGCAATTGAAATGCAAACAACAAAAATTAAGAGGTACTCTGTGCAGTGTATTATAAAACATTTTGTAAGAGCAAACACAAGGAGCAGTCTCTCCTCTTAGTCCTAATCCTATAGCCCTATCTTTCCCCAGGTAAGTCAAAATGTCAGCACAATGTCAGCAAAACCGTGTAACTGAGAGATCCTGCTCTGCAGGAGTGGGTGGAAAGCAATACGTCAATTCTTCAGTTTTATGCAGTCTGACAGGCTGTGCCAAGGTGCCTTGGAAAGGCACAAGAAAACAGGCTTCAGTCCATTGCAGGACTGGGCCATGATACACAGTGTAATGGTATATCAATTGTAAAATATATCCATATTTCCATATTTTGACCCTTTCTGAGATAGTTTAGATTAACTTAGCTAATTCTTGTCAGTACTATTTTGTAAAATCATGATTCAAAACCTTTAACAGATTTTCATCAGCCTCTATAAACACAAAAGGAGGAGCAAAATTGCCTTGCATTGATGCTAAAGCATTGCAATAGACAGAAGCAATTTTTTCAAATATAAATAAGGCTTTCTTTATGTCATCAGTAGAATAACAACCAGGATTTCAGAGGCATATGTGTAAGGTGAGAATTGAGTGTGCAATTTACTTCAGTAAATTGTCAGACGTAAATATCCAGCTAGTCTGTCACCACAGAACTGTGGGATTCAATTCTCTCTACAGCTGGGAAGCAAAAACATTATACACCAGGGAAAGTTTGGGTTGACCCTAATTAATTCTTAAACTACACATAGCTTCAAATGGATTAAATTGACTATCTATATGGAATTGTAAAAGAAAATGTAATTGGCCAAAAATCAGTCAAAATGAAATAATTCAATTCATTGGATTCCTTGGCTTATAGAAAAAGAAAACGTTATTGGAGATACGGAGTAACTCCTATTCTCTGTTGTTCATAACTTGGAAGTGCCTTCTGAAATACTGGGTACAGCCCAATCTGCAGAGTTTTCATGGTCCTGTGCATGAGTCCACATAATTTCTAGTTCATCACGCACTCATAAATTTTCACATTAGCATTTTTCCAGGTCCTGCAGAAAAAAGAATAAATACGTGTATTTTAAGTTCATTCCCCGTCCTCTGTTTTTTCAGCAGAAAAAATATGGAGTTTGTGTTAGCTGTGTTTAGATATGATGACTAAACCAAATTTCTGTTGCAAAAAAAAAAAAAGATGTCTTCATGTTGGGTAAGACTGCCACAGCTGTAGGTCCTCTGAGAAAAGAAGTCAGCATGGGTCGTGAGGGTAGAAATGATGCATGCAATGATGGGAACAATGTAACGAAATGTATTTATGAAAAAAAAAAATGGAAAACAAAAATATAAAAAGACAGGAAGAGTGTCCAATTGGAACAGTACTGTCAGCGGGAACTCTGCTGGTCTAACATATAACAGACCTGTAGGCACGAGGCTCTCTGCCTCTTCATTTTTATTTGGAAAAGAAAAGATGCCCACTGCCAGGATCATCAAAAAATGTTATTCTTCATTAAAGCCGTGAGACCTTGGAAAACCTTGTCCAGCTCACTTTTAAAAACAAAAATAAGTAAGTCCTGCAAGTGCCTAAGGGGAGGATAAGGTTACTTATTGTTGCTTAAAAAATCATTTGGTGCCAAGGCAAAGCAGCAGTGGGTATATTTTAAAGTGACAGGTCTAAAAAATATTGTTCTTACTCCCACCTGCCCCTGAACTCCCTCCATACCAAAAGAAGCATTCTCCATAGTCCCCAATTAGTGAGCTGGAGTATTTAAAATTCAAACAAGGACCTTCTTCTCACTCTCATACTCATTAGCTCACTCCAGCCCTCCTTAGGCAAGGGATTTTCTAAAGAGTCCATTTAGGAGTGCTAATAATAGTAATTAGAGGTCGAGAAACCATCTTGAAACTTGACCCAAATTTTCACCCAAAACTTGAAATGAACACAAACCCTTTCTCAGTTTTGAAGGAACTGGGAACTCCTTCAAAGAAGAAGTTCGTGACTTGGAAATTTCCCTTTTAAAATGTTGTTTCAGTCCTGCATACCAAGTCCTTGAAAAATTATCTAAGCAGAAAGGCTGCTTTTTAGGAACCTTCTAGAAGCATTTGTTGTGCTGTTCTTTTGCGCCTGCTCAAAATGCATGCAGTATTACTGAGCCTATTGTAAACTGTGGGCCTCTTTTCTCCCTCATTCACATTTATTCTATGCCAATGGGGTGATATTAAATTACCTCCTGCACCTCCCAGGAGTTCAAGCATTCTTTGCACTACCTTAAAAATTCCAGGCTGCTGCAGTCTCCCACAGATAGCTACAGCAGCCCTGTGCCTGCTTTGACACTCTCATTTTTCATAGAGTTCCTTTTGTTCCAGCCTGTAGCTCAAAACAGCTGAAATGATAGTGGCCCAACTGTTCCTCCTTCTTCCATGATAGGACACATCCATACATTGAGGATGCTCAGCTAGGGTGGCTAGAGCTGCCTCCATGCACGGGATAGATGCAAAAAGCCATACTGGGAGCTAAATTCTGTTACACTGGCTCCAGTGGAAATTAATCCTGAATACTGGGCCAAATAAAAATGCAGTAAGGTCCAATGCTTCTGATACTTCTGAAAGTGATGGCTTTGCATCAGATGTATGTGTCTCCAAGTAAACAGGACGTCTGCAGAAAGACACAAGAATCAAGACTGAACTGGGCAACACATAGAAAAGTTTAACCTTCTATAACTAGATTGATGCGATAATAATTTAGATTTGGAAATACACACTGACCTGCTACAATTATTAGTAATATTTTTAGCTATAATATAAGCACTGGGCCTTATTATGACTCTGCACTGCCTGAATAATTTGTCTTATAAATCTTATTTTATGTCTATTACTTTCTAGAAATGTACTGTATATTATTGTATATATAATATATTACATATTTTCTATTCTGGCAGATTACGCTGGAACAAAAAAATTCTATATTATCTTGCAAAGGACTTTTAAAGTCATTGGCAGGTTTCCCCTTGTAATTTGGATAAAATAAAAACAGTTTTTTAGATTCATAACATCTTGAACAAATTTATATGTAGTTCATTATCAGAAGCAGATACGGTCCAAAACTGCAATTTCTTACTGCAGGGATGTTTTAATATTTGGATTTGTCCCGAACTGAAACAAAATGTCTGAATGGCAAAGCAATGTATAGAATGAAAAGGAGATAAAAGATTTATTCAGAAATACCAAAACATTTCATTTTGAAAATGTCAAAAAAATATTCCGGAAATGTTTAAACGTTTCAGTTAAGAATTTTTCATCCAGATGGAACATTTCAGCATTCTTAAACACAAATATGAAATATTTCATATCTGGCTGGGCTTACCTAGGCCTCTTTATCACAGCTCAATTACCAAATACAATCATTTCTTTCTGGGAAGAAGATAATTACTTTTAAATGGTGCGTGAACTATGTGCTGTTTTAAAAAGATCCTGATATATTAAGATTACATGAACATATTTTCTTTCAATATCTAGTCACAGAATGTTTCTATTATGCAGATTCTCAGATAAGCTGTACCTCTTAGTAAAAAGAGAGAGGAGGAAAACTGAATCGTAAACTACGTCAAAACTCAAAAAATGAAGCTGTAACTAGTTAGCTCGAGAAATTCTGGTATTCCAGCATGTCAGAAATTAAAGCTGATGAAAGTGTACAGCTAGAATAAAAGTATTACAGAAACAATCCAGGTTTTACAAAGACTTTGCAAAGAGTTTCTAAAAATTTTATACTTCAAAGAATAAAATATAAGCTGGTGTATATATATATACAGTATAAACTCTCCCTGCCAACCCTCTTCTCAGTTCCCATGCTGCTCTAAAACATTATTTGTGATGGAGTCGAATAACATTAAATTGCATTTATATTGCACTTCTGTAGTATTGGACCATACTTGCATAAACTTTGAAGACAAGGCCTTTTTCGGAGAGACCATAATGGGACATTGACTTGAAGTTCTCTTTTCAACAATGACCATTTGATTAAAAGTGAGTTTTGATTAGAAATGTTAATGTCTATAAAAATTGTTTAATCAAGGCAATTTTTAATCACTTAGAAAATTTTAATTTTTCAAATATCTCTTGTCAATACAAATACTGCCTTCCTTAACATCAGACATGAGTGCTTCACAAATAAACAACTAAGTTGCTGCAACATTGGTATTATTCCTCTAATTTTTAGAGGGGAAAAAAAAAAGAAGAGATTTGGTTATTGATTTACCTCTCTGATACCATAGCAAAAAACATACTTGGAATCTTCTAACTGCATAATGGATGGCATGAATGTCAAGGGTAAGAAAACTTGGAATCAGTTTCACCTAGTGTACATTTTACATATAGTTCCAATGTGAAATGAAAAATATCCTGCCTGAACATATTATTTTCAACCAATAGCAGTGTTGGATTTTGTGAGGCCACAGCATGAAAAGTCATGAAAATATTCTGTCTAAACAAAAAGACCAAAAAAAACCCAAAACCAAACCAAAACAAAACCGTCAAGAATTATTGCATATGATAGTAAATTCATTCTTTCCCTGCCATCTTGAAGAGTTGTTCTACAAAGGCAGACAGGAAGCTTGGTTAATGCAATTTTTACACAATACTCAAGAAAAATCTGAGTGTTAGAAAGACACCTATGGTCTCCCACAGCTGATTTCCCTCTCATTCGTATTTGCTGCAAATCATGAGCTCTTACACTGAATTTAATAGCAGTATAAAATCAGGGTAAGATGGATCAGGCTGTGTGTAACACATTCTTTGCAGTATACAAAGTTCACAGTCTTATAGACAGTTTGTAATATTCATTAGACTGTGGAGAGTAGGCTGGGAATAAACTAAACTTTAAGCACAAGACAGAGTGTACATGACCCAATGTAACTGCACTCAACAGCATAGTTGCTGATCAGCAGTGTCTGATCAAACCATATGGCCCTGATCACGTTGGCCAACAGAAGATGTGGTACTTTTTTTCTCACAGTGTGTCACATACTGCTCTGGGTAGAACACTACTGTTTTTAAAGAAATCAGAAAGGTTTATGTAAAAGCTTTTATAGCCTCATGTGGTCAGTCCCACATCCCAAATCAAGACCATAATTAGAACATATCAAAATCTTGAGTTCTTGTTCTCTGTTTGGATTGGTTTTCTTTTTAGTTTGGTGCCCTTATAGCATCTAGTTTAAAGCAGTAGGATGGGAATGAGGAATAAGGATCAAAAGGGTACCTTGCCAGTGACCGTTTCCTTCTGCCAGTGCTCTGAAGCCCACCACACACACAAAGGCATAGCTTTCAGTGACGTAGCTACTGAAGAAAGCTAACTCACTAACTTCAGTGTAGCCAACAAAAGTCAAAGCATCTCCTAATATCACACATTGAGTTCTCTGGCACAGTGGCTATATTTGTATGACTTCTGGTCTTTTTAAGTAGCAAATGGCAGTTGTGGTTGCCAATAGTGTGACCTATGATTCTTGAACCCTGGGGCCTTCATACACAACTGTCCTATGGATTCCTTGACAGCAAGGGCAGATAAAGGCTGACTGTGACACAGTATTAGAACTCCAACTATATATCCAAGCTTTATGGGTCTGATTGACAATGAGCAAATAGGGGTATTCGTACCAGCAGCTGAGGCGTAGACAATTTGGATGATATGGGAATGAATTAGCAGAATAACTTTCAGCCTTATGTTTTCACTCCCTCTGAGGTACATACTCTCCCACTCTCCCTAGCATGCCTGTCCCAGACATAATTATGTTCTCTAAAGATTCATGACATCCTGTGTGCAGAAGTGACAGCAGAGAGGAAATACTAACTGCGCAAACTTGAAGCCAGGGCAGTTTTGAACATTTTGAATATGTTAAGACCAGCAGCATCCTCATTAAACTCTGATTAGCAAGTGGACTTGATCCAGGCTAATTCATGGCTGAATGGGGTTTTTCTTCTTTTTTTTTTTTGCTGCCAGTTTATCAGAGGTAGGCAATTAAGAGCTCACACACCTCCAAGTCTTGTAGTTTTTTGAAGCAGGGATCTCATACCAGCCTTGCAATAAAGCCTTATTGTCCTTGGGACAATATTCTTCACTAATCTCACTTCTGGCAATTTACTTTTTCTTGCTGAGCAGATTTAGAAACAAAAAACCTTGAAAGGGCATGGGAGGAGGAATAATCTCAGGCTATCTAATCCCATCCCTAAAGTGGGAGTTTTCCATTCAGCTTCTCTTTTAATGAGCACTGGAGAAATAAAGTTTTATTGCAACACTACTTTGATTCAAGAGACCTATGAGGACCCAATTATCCATCCAGTGGGAGTGGGGTGGCAATCTGGTTTTCAAAGTAAAAGCAATGTAGCAACACAGGCCCCTTGTAATTATGTCTTCTGTACAAATTTATAAACCCAGAGGTGAGCTTTGCTTTGCTTGATTATTTAAATGCAATTATTACCTTTCTTTCACTCTCAACTTTTTAATAAAGCTTTCCCAAATGCAGTGCTTGGAGTTATTCTTCCAGAGCACTAGGATTCCAAAGGCTTAAGTGGAAACCAATCCTCTGCTTCAGTGAAAGAAACATAGTCAGGTCCGGTCAAAGATTATCTGAAGACCCAAAATGTTTGACAGACACACTGAGGGGGCTACATCCTATTTCCCACCTGAGAAAGTGAGAGAGGAGAGTGGGACAGAAAGAAGGAAGCTAAAGAAGACTGGGAGTGATTCAGAGAGTGGAAAGGAAGAAACACTGCTCGAACAGTAGCCTGACTCAAGGGAAGCATCCTGTTTATGTCATTTGTCTTCCTTTGTAGCTGTCAGTATTACATTCATTGCACAAATGTGTGCCTTCTTTGGAAGTGCATTCAGATTTGCTTATAACCTAACCCTGTTTAAAATAAGGAAGGGGGACAGGTGTTCTCAACAACATATTTTTCAGTCCTGGTCTCTTATAATCCAATCTTCAGTAGGTCACAAGGAACTCCTTCTGACTCTTCCCACTTCTAGGCCCAACAGGTGGATGGGATCAGTGAATCAAGTGTGTCTATGACATGTAAGAAGAGGCATGGTGCATATTGCATCAATTCATTCTCATTGCATTGCATGTATGTGCAGCTTGAGGCAGTGACTTCAAGACACAGTCTTCAGGTCCTTGTCTTTCAAAGGCATGCCAAAGTTTTTACGGATACAGGTACACATGGGGAGCTAGGGCTTAAATTTATACCAATAATAGAATCAACTTCATATATGATACACATAGAGTCTACATGAGATGTATGCTTTCTTGTTCAACCTGTATGAGATGATGTATTATATGCACAAGTAATATCCATTGCATATAATTCAAACACATTAGTCTAACATATGTAGAGATAAGTTATATAAACCATTTATTTGTTGAAAATGCAGTTTGAGAGCACAGCAACCATTCATTACTTACTCCTTGTGATGATTTGTGGGATTTCCTTATGTATATGCTCCTTTTTTTCAATTGCTGTTGATTTGAAAGGAGTTGTGATATTGCTGTCTATTTTAATGCCTCTCTGAAGGACCTTGCAAGATACATTACATTGCTCCTGGAGTAGACAGTAGATAGCCATTGGACTAACAGGAAGACATGATAAGGAGGAGAGAAAAAGCAATAGTCCTTCTTTCTGTTCACAGGAAGCGTTTTCCAAAAAGAAAGTCATAAAGCACCAACTGAGCGGAAGTCAGACAGTCTTGCACAGTCATACAAGGCTGAGGGAATGGGTTTGCAGTTGAAATGACAAAGCAAGCTGGACAAGACAAACCGTGGTTCAGAGTGAATGGCATGAGTTGTACGGAGGACTGCAGTTTGACCCCATGATGAATACTGGTTTACAGAAGCAAGGAAACTGAAAAGTCAAAGGGAGTTTCTACTGCATATATCTATGTGAAAAAATGTTTTCAAAAAGCCCTGTGTGTATGCACTTATACAGTCGTGTGTGTCTAAGTCAAATTTCTGTCATCAAGTGTCTCTCAAGGGTTAAAGAGTATATAAAATCTCTCGCGGGATTTTGGAAAGGGTGTATCTTCACTGTGTCTGAATTTTAGGATTCAGCATTAGTCTTAGGAATCTTCCTGAGCAAGATGGACTGTACTCCCAGAAAATTATGCTATATAGTTGACTTGTGTCCCCAGTATATTTATAGAGACACCAGCCAGAAGCTACTCCTGGACTCCTTTCAGACTTCAGGGGTTTAAAGCATTTGGTTCCTAGCAGACCTGGAAACCAAGCACAAAATGAGGAGTTATCTATGAAAGGGTGACACTTATACTGTCTTTGCAGCAGAGCAGCTTATGCCGAATTACTTTGATCCTTCAGAAAAAGAAAATCAGAGAATCAATAACAACAAAGAACTCACAGAAAAGAATTTGGAAGTGATTATTTAACATCTCTAAAATGTTTCCATCTGGAATTTCACATGGAGACACAGATCAATGCTCTAGTCACAATGTTGTAGAAGGGAAGCCACTCACTTCATGCCCACAAGAGGTGATTCCAATCCCTTCTCTCTGATTTGTAAACAATACTTAATTTGCTAGAATCAGCTGCAGTCACTCCTCATACTGTACTGGATTCCCTCATAATAGTATGACAGAAGTCCATCTCTACAGGTGGGTCTCTAGTCACCAATACATGGTATCATTCTTTGTTTCTCCTGCCTAATGGAATAAACAACAGCATAAAACCAGCCTGATGTTACAATCAGTTTTCTGCCATTGTTGCCTTTATGCAAATAGAGGAATAACAACAGCTTCTTTTCCAATGTACTTTTTCAGTGGCTATAGTGGAATAGGGGCACAGGCATTCTTTCCTGAACCTGAGGCTGGCTTCTAGATGAGTAAGACCCTGGACGTGAATTTTACCCAGGGGGCTCAGAGACATGATCAAGTGATGGGAACTTTCCACTGAGGTGCTATTGAAAATTCAGGACAGTGAGCCCATTAAGTGTGTGTGTCTAGTTAAACTGTTCCAACATGCTAAGCTGTCCCGTAGATACACATCTCAGAAGGACACGACTCCTTTCTGAGGTTTCCTATGTCTTATGGTTTAACCCCAGCCAGCAACCAAGCCTCACACAGCTGCTCACTCACTCCCCCACAGCAGGATCACGGAGAGAATTGGAAGGGTAAAAGCCAGAGAACTCATGGGCTGAGATAAAGACACTTTAATAAGGAAAGCAAAAGCTACACACACAAGCAAATCAAAACAAGGAATTAATTCACTGCTTCCCATGGGCAGGCAGGTGTTCAGCCAGCTCCAGAACAGCAGGGCCCCATCATGTGTAATGGTGACTTGGAAGACAAACATCATTACTCCAAATATCTCCCCCTTTTTCCCTCTTCCCATGCTCATGATGTCATATGGTCTGGATGTCCCACTTGTGTCTCCTCCCAACCTCTCAAGCTCCCCCAACTTGCCAATGTGGCAGTAAAAAAACCAGGAAAAGCCTTGCCTCTGTGTAAGCCGCACTCAGTGACAACAAAAACTTCTCCATATTATCAGCACAAATCCAAACTCAGCTCCATACTAGCCACCGTGAAGAAAATTAACTCTACCCCAGCCAAAGCCAACACAACGTGATAGGAAACTACACAACACCATTATGGCTTAATATAACCTGGAAAAGCCTTAGCTTTCTGAAATATTGACAGAGAAGGTGGAAACTATGCATTTTTCATACTCTTTTTGCATGACTGGCAATAGATACCACCCACATGATTTTGGTTTGCAGTCCACTGACCATCCAAGTTTCCTTACCCAAAGTAAGCTTTACAGCCCCTCTGCCATATTAAAAAAAAAACAACCAGCAACTCCATGAAGCATTACTCTAATAAAATGACTTTGAAGGATTTGCCAAGTTAGATTTTAGTAAGTGTAATGTGACAAACTAAGACCTGCCAAATGGAGCTGTTTCTCATATCTTCTCCTGCTATTAAGAGGTCATTAGAATCAGTCACAGGTTTGACAAAGAAGATGGTGCATCTAGTGGCAGGGGCTGAACATGATTATTGTTCCTGATCTCTAGAGCATGTTCATAGTTCCTGACCTCTGTATGTACAGTTGAGCTCTCACTGCTTCCACTTAGGTGTCTCAGATTCTGATTTTGGTATGTACCTTACAGCAGTGTGGTCATCTTCCTGCCTGCTAGGTTAAGTTCACTGAGAGAATGACTTTTTTTTCCATGGCATCCACATAAATTCCAGAAGCAGATTCTTTGAATCAAACTACCTTTGCACACATGCAGATATTACGTTGTTAGAAAACAATCAGGAACACACAGACGAGTATCTGTAGTCCAGTTAAATAGCATATCAGTTAGTATTTCCTTTTCATGCTCAGGGCTCTTGCATTTGTCCCAGACAGACTCCCTGTTCAGGGAGAAGAACATCATCTGCCAACATCCACTCTTACAGTTGAGACCCTTTTAACATGAAACTCCAGCGTCAGTAGCCAAGACACAGGGATGTAAGTGCATGAATGTGCAACAGTACTATGCATGCTGTTTTCATTCCTTTTACATGACAGCAGGTATGATTAATTATGACCTTCTGATCAGAGAGCTGTCAGAAGGGGAGTAATGAAGCTCAAGAAGCAGCTATTACCTTTCTAGTCAAAAGTCATTGTCCTTTGCTCCTAGGCTGGCTATCCACGGACACCTTTTTTCCTCCTTCCCTAAGCTGCTATCACTGCTTGCTCATCAGTGCTGGAATCCAGGTCCAGCAACAGCAGTGCCTCACAGAAATTGCTGAACCATGAGATCCCAGTGCTCAGAGGCATGGTTAAACCAACTGTTCAACCAAACTAGATCATGTTATCTAAGAACACTGCAAAGGAAAATGGTTTCTTAAGGTGAAAGCAAACCTGGGTTTAAGTGATACTATCCTTTATTAAAAATTCTCATGCTATTGAACTAGGGTTGGTAGAAGCTCTAATATCAAAAACTATTTTGAGGGGAAAACTGCATCCACCTCTGTAAAGCATGAAAACCAAAAGCACAAAAGCAAACAGTTTAAACCCTTCATGGTATTCTGATGGCACTGCAGCACATATATATGGGCTTGATAGCCTAACAGAAAGTTTCCTATACATGACCTGATCACACAGAGAATTTCACCTAGATTTGATATAGGCTTTTTCAAAAAAGATAAATGCAAGTAACTGTGATTTAATTCATTAACTTTGTCAAATCACAGTAGATCAGGGCTATAGTGGGAAAACTTTGAAGTGTGGAAGGGTACATGTGCTTATTCTGCTTGTAAAATCAAAGACAAAACATACCCAAATTTAGAGATGAGACATGCTACACAGAGGGGAATGGTTGGCTATTTTATAAACCAGTTTATATGGAAAATGCATGAAAAGTCACTTTTGATTTTGAAAATACCAAATTATGTGGAAGCTAGCTATGTGAAAAAGATTTTGGCCAGATTAGTGGAAAAATCTTGAAATCACTTATTTTTGTACTATCTTTACTAAAAGAAATCTTTCCAAATGCAGCATGCTTTCAAAAGCTAGAAGACCTTAAACAACAAATCCTTTAAGTATGAGAAACCTGGTCATTTAGGAAAAAAAAAAAAGAGTAAATGTAACTTTTCCAAATTTCAATAATAGTGACCATATGCTGACTTAAATCTTCAGTTTTCATCTATCAGCCTTTACTCCTGAAATAGAAAGATGATGTGCCCCACAATAACAAAGAATACTTAGTCTGATTTTCAGAGAGAGTCAGGCTTAGTAATTCCAGTAAAGTCAGTCAGACTGGAGAGGTGTTTGTATTTCTGAGGTACACCAGAAATCAGTTTTGCAGCCATTCAAAGCGGTATCCACAATGATAATTTCACCTAGCTCTAAAAACAGTGTGGAAAATACATTTCCTCAAAAAATAACACAAATGTTTTAAATAATTCAAATGACCCAACTATTTAGAATAAATGTTTGTATAGTGTTTGTCTTTCAGCTGGGACCTAGCCATTTTATCAGCAAATTTTGGTTTTGAGTTCAGTAATAGCATGATGAGAAATAGTGCACACAACATAGGAAAACCCGGAGCCCAGTCTTTTTTTGTATTTTTTAAAAACATTTGTCTTAAACATCTGTTTTTAAGCACCTGTCAATAGTGGTGTCCCCCAGGGTTCTATATTAGGCCCAGTGTTTTTAACTTGTTTATCAGTAACTCAGACAAAGGGACAGGTGCCTCCTCAGCAGGTCACTGATGACCAAACCTGGGAGCAGTGGCCAATACCCCAGAGTGTAGCCCTTCACAGGGACCTCAACAGATTGGAGAGATGGGCAGAGATAAACCATCTGAAATTCAACAAGGGCAAATGCAGGGTCCTGCACTGGGAAGGAATAACCCCAGACACCAGCATACACTGGGAGCTGATCTTCTGGGAAGCAGCTCTGTGGAGAAGGACCTGGGGGTCCTGGTGCACAACAAGCTGCCCATGAACCAGCAGTGTGCCCTGGGGGCCAAGAAGGCCAATGATGTCCTGGGGTGCATTAGGAGGAGCATTGCCAGCAGGACAAGGGGTCCTGTCCCTCTACTGTGCCCTGGTGAGGCACATCTGGAGTGCTGTGTCCAGTTCTGGGCTCCTCAGGACAAGAGAGACATGGAGCTCCTGGAGTGGGTCCAGTGGTGGGCAACAAAGTTGCTCAGGGGTCTGAAGAATCCCTCTTATGAGGAAGGGCTGAGGGAGCCAATCCTGTTCAGCCTCAAGAAGAGATGACTGAGAGAAGACTTCATTAACGTGTATAAATATCTAAAGGGTGGGTGTCAAAAGGATCCAGGCTCTGCTTGAGCAATAGGACAAGAGGCAACAGGGACAAATTGATGTACAGGAAGTTCCACCCAAATATGAGGAAGAACTTCCTTACTGTGCAGATGACCAAATACTGGAACATGTTGCCCAGAGAGGTTTTGGAGTCTTCCTCACAGCAGATATTCAAAAACCATCTGGATGCAAACCTGTGAAACGTGCTCTAGAATGACTCTGCCTGAGAAGGGTAGTTGAACCAGAGCCACTGCGGTCTCTTCCAGCCTGATTAATTCTGTGATTCTGTATTTGGAAGGGGAGGCAACCAAATTCTATTGCTCTAATATTGTGTTTAGTTTTTCCTAAAGCTTTAATTTGGGAAGAGATTTTTCTTCTCTTTGAAATTGCAGTGCAATAAAAACTCTGCCAGATCAAGCTCACAGCATCCTTCTCCTATCTATACTATCTGCCAGCTCTTTTTATGGCCTAGGACATGCCATCAACCAAAAAAAGGATGTTGTGAGAAAAAAAGAAGCAGTGAGCAAGAGTAACCAGGAAAATATTACATCCCAATGGGCAGCTTGAGGTAAACCAGAACAAATGAAAAAAACAACATAGTTCATTTCTCCCACTTCTCGGATGCCTGGTTTTTAACTTGTGTAATCATCCATTAGCTTCACCCTGCATAAAGAGACAGCTGAACCAGCTACAATCAAAAGAAAAACATGACAGAGAGTTTTGGTAACCATAGTAAAACAGTTTAAAACAAGTTCAGTTTATACAGAGAATTCTTTAAGCTATGTTCATAGATAGAGTCATGCTCCATTAACATGGCATTTCATACCATACTCTCCAATAAATTTGTGGCAAATATTGCAGTTTTCCATTAAGTGAATGCTTCTGATCCTGGATGTAGAAACAGTGCAGTTACTACTCTGAGAGGACATAGCCACCAGAGCAGAGTGAAAATAACACAGCATCAAAGAGGGACAAGGCAAGGGATGCCTTTCTAAAACAGAGCCCAGCATGCAGGCAAAAAGAATAAGGTCTTAATGTGTATCTTCAACAAACTTCATAAGCCCACTCTATTTACGTTCCATGACATAGCTTCAATTTAAAATTACCCTTCCAATGCCAGAAGTTGAAAGGACACTGCCTCACGTCTAAATCTTCTGGTCCAAATTATAGCTGGAGTAATAGGCATCCATGGGCTTGAGTGTGCTCAGTGTCTTGTCAACAGTTTTCTTCCTAGTGCTCCCAAGTGGGAGGCAAGTGCAAGCTAAGTGCTAGGGCTACAAGCTACAATATTAGTGACTACGGAGGGTGGGAAGAGCAGAAGTCCTTGCACTGGGGCTACCAGAATGTATTGTGTGTCAACAGTAGGATGAGACAAAGTTTCAGATCTCCTGTCTCAAAACAAGATGACTCTAGGAGCCCCACAGATACTGTAAGGCCTCCAAATATAGACTTTCAAAATGTGAGTACCATAGCTGTATCCAGCACTGCTGCCTTGTATGATGAGGTTTGTCTCATCAGTGATAGTGTGGGTCAGTTTTTGGGATTTCTATCTGCTCTGGAGGCTGACTGGAGGCCAGCTGGCTCCATCCAGGACCAAATGCAGTGACTGACAGAGCACCTGGAGCCATGCTTCTCTCTTACTCTAGCAGAAACCACTCAAAGGCGACCTGTTGGATGAGAAGATAGTTGCTGTTTGCTTTACTCCTTGTGTGGAGGTTTTTGTTGAATATATTGGAGTCTGCATCAAAAAAATATGTAACCCACTAGTAAGAATTTATTAATTCTTAGGCAGGCATTAATTTATTTATTATTGGGCAGACTTTTAAATGACATTGTGTAAGGTCATTGAGACAGAGAGGGGAGGGGAGAGAGAAAGAAGGAGAAAGAGAGATTATACATATTCATATCTATAGATTATGTGTATCTATAAAAGTATATATATTCATATGCATACATACAGACTAGAATTCTAGATCTGACAATGGCTACTAGAATGTGACAACAGGGCAAGACCAGAATAGCTCTCTGCATAACCCAGCTCCCAGCTTCCTTCTACTTACGAAATTACTAAACTGGAGGTTGCATGTGTGGTTTTGTATTTTATAAAACCTGATGACATTTTTTTTCAACCAAGAAGCTGTCTGATCCTTCTTTGAATCCGTTAATACTTTTGGCCTCTGTGATATTGAATTTTACCGTTTAACTGTGTGTCTGTATCATACGAAGAAAACCTGCTATTTTTATTTGTTCATTTTATTTCTGCCTGATAATTTAATCAGAAGCCCTTCTTCCCAGCTCAGTCACAAATAGGCTGCTTGATTTTGAGCATAACTTATGCCTCAATTCCTTATCTGCAGAGCATGAAAGAAAGCATTCCCTCAGGCAGTCTCCCACTGAAATCAAATGACTGTAAATACCACTTGTAGCCAGATATACTTAGAATCCCATCTTATCTAATAAAAATATTTGCTAAAAGGGACTATGACTTCTGTGGGAGTATGTCAGGTAAGGAATAATGAAGGCAGTGAATGGCCTTCAGAAGTGGACATAAGGAATGCAGCACACAGCTGTAGTTTGAAAGAAAAGGAGGTGGCCATGTTTGACACCAGAGAATGAAGCACTCTTTGCCTATTGTATGGGCCAGCAGGCAGTGATGGCACAGATGAAACTTTTCATTGCCAGGAGAGAAAGTCAAACAGACCTGCATGAGCCCTTCATTTGATGTCTCTGTGAGAGGTGGACACCATACTCCAGCTGAAGCTTCTGAAAGTGACATTTTAAAGATAATTGAAGAAAAGAGAGGCTGTCCTTAATAATGAAGGGATCCAAGAAAGCTAGACTTACTTTAAGAAGAAAATCTTAAAGGTGCAGGAGCAGGCCATCCCTAACTGCCAAAAGATGAGTCATCGGGGAAGACAACTGCCCTAGCTGAGCAGGGAGCTTTCACAGGAACTAAGGGTAAAATAAGGCTTACAGCCTTTGGAAGAAGAGGCAGGCAATTCAGGAAGAGTACAAGGATGTTGTTATGTTATGCATAAAGAAAATTGGAAAGGCAGAAGCTCAACTAGGACTCAGTCTGCCCACTGCTGTAAAAGATAGTAAGTGTTTTTATAAATACATGAACAACTAAAGGAGAGCCAAGGAAAATCTCCATCCTTTATTGGATGCTAGGGGGACCAGAGTCACCAAGGATGAGGAAAAGGTTGAGGTATTTAATGCCTTCTTTGCCTCAGTCTTTGCCAATAAGACCAGTTATCCTCAGGGAAGCCAGCCCCCTGAGATGGTAGACAGGGATGGGGAGCAGGACAGACCTCCTGCAATCCAGGAGGAAGTTGTTAGTGATCTGCTGTGCCACTTAGACAACCACAAGTCTGTGGAGTCAGATGGGATCCACCCAAGGGTGCTGATGGAGGTGGCAGAAACACTCACGAAAACACTCTGCATCATTTATCATTAGTCCTAGTTAACAGCTTACTGGAGGTTGGTCAATGTGATGCTCATTGTATTTAGGTTTGTATGGTCAGGTTTTGGTAGTAGGGGTGTCTTCTGTGAGAAGCTGCTGGAAGCTTCCTCCATGCCCTGCAGAGCCAATTCCTGGCAGCTTCAAAGATGGACATGCCACTGGCCAAGGCTGGGCCCATCAGAGATGGTGGTAACGCTCCTGTGATAACAGATATAAGAAGGAAAAAAAGGGCTATTGCAGTGATGTAATTGTGGCCAGAGAACAACAGGGTGAAAACATGTGAGAGGAACAACGCTGCAGACACCAAGGTCAGTGGAGAAAGAGGGGGAGGAGCTGCTCCGGGCACTGGAGCTGAGACTCCTCTGCAGCCTGTGGTGCAGGCCACCGTGAAGCAGCTGTGACGCTGCAGCCCATGGAGGTCCATGTGGATGCAGAGATCCACCCACAGCCCATGAAGGAGACCCATATCAGGGCAGGTGGATGCCTGAGAGGAGGCAGGAGAAGCCCTTGCTGGAGCAGGTTCCTGGTAGCGACCTGCAGGAGAAACCAGCTCATGATGGAGCAGGTTTTCTTGTAGGACATGTGACCCTGTGGGGGAGCAACACCGGACCAACCTGTGCTTGAAGGACTACACCCTGTGGAAGACTGATCTACATTGGAGTAGTTCATGGAGAACTGCTTGTGGGATATTGGAGGAGTTCATTGAGGACTATCTTCTGTGGGAGGGTCCCAACGGTGGAGCAGGGGAAGGATTCGCCTCCCTGACCAATGTGAGAAACAGCTTGTGAGGAACTGACCCTAACCCCCATTTACCATCTCCCTGAACTGTTGAAGGGGAAGAGGTAGAGCTAGGAAGGAGTGAGGGGTGGGAATAAGGGGGTTTTAAGGTCTTATTTTACTTCTCATTATCCTGCTCTGATTTTGTTAGTAATAAATTCAATTTACATCTCTAATTCAAGTCTGTTTTTCCCATGACAGTATTTGGTGAGTGATCTCTTCTGGTCCTTAGCTCACGAACCCTTCATTATATTTTTTCTCCCCTGTACAGCTGTGGAGGAGAGGGATAGAGAAGTTTTGACGGGTGCCTGGCATCCAGCCAGAGTCAACCCAACAACTGTCCACAAGAAGGACTGGAAGGAGGATCTGTGGAACTGTAAGACTGTTGGCCTGACCCTGGTGCCAGAGAAGGTTACAGAACAAATCCTCTTGAGTGCCATCACACAGCACATACAGGACAACCAGGGGATGAGGCCCAGCCAGCAGGGCTTTGGGAAAGGCAGGTCCTGTCTGACCAACCTGATCTCCATCTATGCCCACATGACCTGCCCAGTGGATGAGGGAAGGGCTGTGGATGTTGTCTACCTTCAGTGAAGCCTTTGATACTGTCTCCCACAGCATTCTCCTGGAAAAGCTGGTAGTCCATGGCTTGGGTGGGTGCCCTGTTTGCTGGATTAAGAACTGGATGGGCCCAGAGAGAGGTGATGAATGGTGCCACAACTACTTGGTGGCCTGCCACTAGTGGAGTTCCCCAGGGATTAGTGTTGGGGCCAGTCCTGTTTAACATCTTTATCGATGATGTGGATGAGGGAATCTTCAATAAATTTCCAGATGACTCCAAGTTGGGTGTAAGTGTTGATCTCCTAGAGGGTCAGAAGAGTCTGCAGAAGGATCTGGACAGGCTGGATTGATGGGCTGAGGCCAATGGTATGAGGTTTAAAATGCCAAGTGCTGGGTTACACATTTTGGCCACAACAACCCCATGAGGCACTACAGGCTTAGGGCAGAGCGGCTGGCAAGCTGCCTGGTAGAAAAGGGAGGGCTGGTTGACAACAGGCTGAGCGTGATCCAGCAGTGTGCCCAGGTGGCCAAGAAGGCCAATGGCATCCTGGCCTGTATCAGCAATAGGGTGGCCAGCAGGACCAGGGCAGTGATTGTCGCCCTGTACTCAGCACTGGTGAGGCCACACCTCAAATGCTGTGTTCAGTTCTGGGCCTGTCACTGTAAGAAGGACATTGAGGGGCTGGGGCATGTCCAGAGAAGGGCAAGAGAACAGAGGTAGGGTCTGGAGCACATGTCCTGTGAGGAGCAGCTGAGGGAGCAGAAGGGGTTGTTTAGCCCAGAGGAAAAGAGACTCAGGGGAGACCTTTTTGCTCTCCACAAGTGCCTAAAAGGAGGGTGTAGCAAGGTGGGGTTCAGCCTCTTCTCCCAGGTAGCAAATGACAGGACAAGAGGACACAGTCTCAAGCTTCACCAGGGGAGATTCAGGTTGTACATCAGGAGGAATTTCTTCATGGAAAGGGTTGTTAAACATTGAAATGGACTGCCCACAGAGGTGGTGGAGTCACCATCCCTGAAGGTGTTCAGGAAACCACTGAACATGGCACTTGGTGCTATGGTCTAGTTTACGTGGTTCAGTGGTTGGACTCAATGACCTCAGGGTCTTTTCCAACCCAATTGATTCCACAGTTCTCTGTTTTGGGGCTTTGTGCAAGTTTTGCTGTTGTCTCAGTCCCTCTGGTAGAGGCAGATATGCAGCTGTGTGCTGAAAGCAGAGCAGATCACCTTTCTCTCCATCCTCAGCTTCCCACTCACCTTTCCCCCATGCATGCCAAGAAGAGACTTTGTTACAGACTCCCTAGGCAACAAAACTGATGACAGAGGAGAAGTGTTCTCCAGGAAGCTCTGGCTGCCACCATCAGGGTGCCATATGGAGGCAAGGACTCCCTAGGATTGTGGGGACCCCACGGGAGCCCATCAGGAAAGAGCTTGGCAGCCAGGACCCATTCCACCACCCTAGCCAGGAGCAGGGCAGCTGGGGGACCATAGGCAGCCACAGCCCTGGCACTGGGCAGTGCCCTGGGGATGGCCCAAGCCAGGCCAAGCCATGGGCCCGTGAGTGGCCCCACTGGTGGAACTCAAGGGCGGGCAGGGCAGGGCTGTGAGGAGCCAGAGAACAGCCCAGCTGTGGCATGGCCTGGGCAGAAACTCTCTCCTGTCAGCTAACCTTTCATAAACTACAGGCTCTGGACACAGATTTTAATTGCAGGTGCCCTCTGAATACCAGTATTTTCTGTATTTCTGTGTGGTTTTGTTAGCAACCTGTGTACATATGACATAGCTGCAAATACGTGCTGGCAAGAATATTCGGTGCTGAGGCCGAAGTGCTTCAATTCCAAAATGTGTTATTATAAATGCTATTTACATAGCAATTTTGACATTCATGAATTAGTTAAATCATTTGCATTCAAAACATATCTCTTCTAAGGACAATGGAGTTGACAGAAGAAGAAAGCAAGCCTGCCTTATTTACTGTGATTTCAACAAGCATGGGCATATGTTAGGAACTTCAGGGATGATACAGGCTCCATACTGCCAATATGGCAAAATTCCCACTGACTTTGAAAAGCTTGCAGTTCCAACCTGACAGGGATCCTTACTCACTTAAACTTTTAATAGTAAATGTCCACTTCTTCCTCAGTAAAAACATTCTGTCCTTATTCACTGCTCTGTACCATCCACATAGCAGCAAATCTTAACTCACAGAAGGTTCAAATACGGGCCTGAGCAGCATCTGAGGCCAATGTGTCTGAATTCCCTCTGAAGGAAGGATTTTTTCAGCTCATGAAGACACAGAGAATTTTAACTTTGCTGATGCTCTTCATTTACGAAACATATACATTAAAAAAAAAGTCCTTTCTTTCAGACCAATTTTCAAAAGACCTGCAGCTAAGGGTGACACAGAGAGAGCACACTGACCCCCATAACACTGACTGTAAGAACATCTGTTTTTCTCTTGTTAAAAGATGTATATACAACTTTCCATAGTCTTTAAAGCCTTTTGATTGTAAGTGTATAGAAAGCACTGATATACGTGTCAGTTATGTAGCTATAGACAAGGACCAGATCCACCTCCAGAGCGTTTTTTGACAGTTTCCAGGCTTTGCTATTGAAATGCAAGTAGATGCTGAATGTGGGAAAAGCTAAAGCTATGCTGCTTGGCTCAGAGCCCAGGACTGAAAGATTTGGATTCACTTTTCCAGCTGAAAAATGTACTTCCTCACAGAACTTCAAGGGGTTTCATACTCAGCTAAGGAGAGCCAGGGGTAGCTCCACCGAAGTCCATGAAAGTGTAGGCATAAATTGCAGTTCCGTATCTGACATGTATTTTCCCTTAGTAAGCATTAAACTCATTATAGGTGGATCAGACACAACAATCACAAGAAATTATGCTTATTATTTAGTCTTTCTTATATTAATCTGCATCAAATGGTGAGTATTTAGATTTATGAGCAGCTCCCTCTGTGAACTCTTTTGAGATAACCTTTCTGTTAGTGCGCAGAAATTGTATGGGAATTTTGGGCAAAAAAATTGTTTTCTTGGAAACTCTCAAATGAATTATCAGAGTTTCTTTTGCTGCTACTTGCCTTGGATTTCTTATATTACAAAATCAATGTCTCAAGTCAACATTTGTCAAAGGTATTATAGAGAATTCAATATATTGTTCTATTGAAAAATTACCAGAATTACACTGCTAAAGCTTAAAAAAACCCCCAATCCCAAATTTGTAATATGCACAGTCACATATGCATACCTCAGTTCAAGAATTTTATTTTCACTAATAGCTTCAGCCATGCAGAATATGGTGGTGTCCTGATGGAAAACTTTGGTTAGCAGATGTGTGTTGCTTTATTTTTTCCTTTCCATTTGCAAGCTTTTTTGGAGAAAAGTCAGGCCCCATGACCCAAATATGCAGCCTCAGGGCACTGTGTGAAAGGATCTGGTAACTCAGGTTCTTCCACTAATCCAGGTCAGCATCGTCCCAGACACAGATTTTATCCTGCAAGTCCCTGTGACGATGTGCAGCAGGAAATGCCAAGTTATTATCCTCCTTTACAACACTGAGTGAAATCCACAAAGGATGCAATAAAGTTGATTACTAAGCATTGTCTTTCACTTGGAGGCAAATTTATGGATTCCTGGGGCTTGCTTCTTCATTCAAGGGGAAAGAAATAGAAGCATTATCAGACACTAAGTATAACTATCAAATCATGGACTGGCATTCATGCAAATGGGAACCGAATTATATAGAATCATGGAGTCACAGAATCATTTAGGCTGAAAAGACCCTTAAGATCACTAATTCCAACCATTAACCTCACAGTGCCAGTTATGAAGCCTTTTTATCTTTCTTTCCATGACTGCACAAGAGTAATTTAATGAGAAAGAAGAATGACTTCTGGGACAGTACCAGAGTCTTCTGAACTTTCTGGTCACCTTATGCCTTTCATTTATCATGGAATCATAGAATGGCTTGGGTTGGAAAGCACCTTAAATATGATCTAGTTCCAAACCCCCTGCCATGGACAGGGACACTTTCCATTGGACCAAGTTGCCTGGGCCCCCTTCCAATCCAGCCTTGAACACTTCCAGGGAAAGTGGTAGGACTTTACGTGTAGCTCTTTATAGGATCATGAGATAACTCCGGTTGGAAATTCAATTCCATGCTCAAATCAGGAATTATAAGGGGTTTTAGGTCCTCCCAGAGCTTCTCCTTCTTTTCCTTTTACCCTCTTCTTGCATTGTCATTAGCTTTGTTGGAAGTCCTCCTGTCACAGACTCAATAGCTGTCATCTTTGATGTAGTCATGGGTCCCAGCAACTAGCAGCCTTGGATCAAGTGTGCAAATTCTGCAAAGTCCATAAGGATCTGGGTGTTCTCTGGAGTGAGACTGAGCAAAAATAACTTAAGCGAAGATGTTCCTCGGTTCTGGGAAAGCTTCCAGTGCCAACCAAGCAACACTTTTGTAACATTAGCAGCCTTGCCAGGTTATGTCCTTTTCTTAGTGCAGTGTGTTTAAACAAATGGGGAGGAAAGAATAGGCCTTCCCTCTTTCCCCTTCTGCCTCAGCAACCCCAGCAAGTCAGGTAAGTGGAAAAAAAACTCTCACAGATGTTACTTTGCAGGTGGATGGAAAGTCCAATGTCATCTCATTCTGTCCAAAGACAAGCACCTCTGGGTGATGTCTACCTACAGCCAGTGGTATAGCACTGGAGCGTACTGAAGGGAAAGACGGAGCAGTTAGCTCCTCCCACCCTGGTTAGCTCTCTGCTGAGTGCAAGGTGCAGGCACTCCATGGCTTTCACGTATGTCTGTACCTGCTCTGGCAGAGGAAGGGATTTTATTACATACTTCACTGGCATTAGAGAAAGAATTTATGCTCGTGAACTTTCACTCCTAACAAGATATTCCCTTTTTACTAATGTGATTTAAGATGGTGTGAGAAGTATCACATTTAATAAAAGATTTATTGACTACTATGCAATCCATTAACAATGAGACAAAAGACAGGCTGCAGATCCACAACTATCTGCTGCAGTTCAAACTGCAAATCATGTGGTTCCTGATAGAAAACTATCTGTATTTTATCAGGGTTTTTTTCTTATATTTTTGTTATTTTCTAGCCCAAAGAGACAGCAGTTCACATTCCACATGTTAATAGGCCTGGGTCAAGGAAGAGGGATATTTCCTATTTTTCTTAACAATAACATTTCATAACATTATGAAAGAGAAATTTTTTTTTTGAGGGGGGAGGGGGTGGAAAATAAGAATGCACTAGTCCGCAAGCCTGACATAGTTGGTATGTGCAGAACACATAAAATAACTTTGATTTCCAAACATGACAAGTTCTCTATAACCACTACTTACTTCATCATGAGGTCATTTACTTCACCAAGTAGCAATCTTTGTTAAAAACTATCATAATGTCATTACATTAAATACTGCATAATTTAATTCCTTATGTTTAGAATAGAAAATAATTTTTTTTTTCTGCCTTTAAGTCTGCCATTTGCACATTAATTTCTCATTCAGCATGATAGATATGCAAGTATACCATTATTTAATGTTTGGTTGCTAGATCATTATAATCCCTTTGCAATATTTTCATAAATAAAACACAAATCCAAGCATTTATGCATCTGAGAATAATAGCTATTAGTAAAGACCTTCAAGTTAAACTTATGTCAATCTTTGTACAAGGAAATTACAAATATAAACTGTTTATTTTGTTACCTCAGGTAATAAAAAAATCTGATAAATTCTAACCCACATCATCATTTCAACTGCCACACTTGCACTATTCTTGTTGATATGCTGAAGAGCCACGGATCACAGCAATAGATTCTGGCACTTAATTATTAGTTATAAGTAATTTGAGATTAGTCTGACAGATTTGTGTTCTGGGCAGATGTAACACCTCCTGAACTCTTCACAGACAACCTGATAATGAGTCACAAACACTTGGCAGTAGGTCAAAATAATAATTCTCATCTAACAAAAAAGACATGCAATACTGGTTAGTGTCATCTGTCATTTGTCCATATCTGCCCCATTGACTATTTTTCTTCTTTTTTTTTTCTGTTAAAAATCACTTGCTGATAGATGCTTCAGTTCCTGAAGTAATATGAAAAGGAAAGATTTAGACAGGATATATACACTTTTCTCATCAACATGAAGATATTATGAGCAGCACTTCTGTGTGCATAGCAGATATTATCGGCAAGATCAGCAAAACCAGAGTATTTTAGAAGCTTAGTCCTAGCCACAGAAGGTACTAAATTCTTAAAAATGCAGCACTGCGGCCTATCTACAAGACAGAATGATGACACAGGAAAAGAAAATATGACAAGAATGTCAGAGAAACAGAGTGGGCAACTTCATTCAGCTGTTACAGGAGACTCTGAGAAACCAGATATGGTGAACTGTCCCCATCTCTGTGGCCCCCAGCATGTAATTTAATCCCTCCTCCTACTGCACAGTTGGATAGTTCATCCAGAAGGGGCCTAGGAAATAGCACAGGTCTGCAGAGTAGCTATCACAAATGGCCTTGACTTCACTTTATGATCCTAAAACCCATCTAAATTATGCTTCCACATGAAGAGCCCTATTGCATACATGCAAGCCCAGAGCATGTTGCAGCTTTTCCTACCAATATATACCCAAAATGCACTTGAGATATGTTTTATAATTTATAAAATTATCATAATGCTCACTTCTACTCAAAATCAGAGTCCATAACATTTTCTGATGTTTGTTCTCTTCTGTTTCAAATTTTTCACTCTAAATTTCTGTATATACTTATTGGACCTTTACAAGCCAAAAAAAATTGAGTATTTACAGAAAAGTCAGAAAAGGAGTGTTGTTACTTTTTGAAGCTGTTTATTAAAAATATCTCCTCCTCTTTATAAGCCTCTTTTTGTCTGTAAAATTCAAAGTTTATTAGGAGAATGCTGAAGTGGATTTGTCTGTGATTGTTTGTGATAATCTATGATTATCTTCTGTGTAGGACACCAGGTAAATACTACGTGAAAAGGATTTACATGTGTAGCTTCAGGTGTGTGCAAAATTGTACTCCTTTAAGAAACTGGAATCCAAAAATCATGAGATTTGTATAAAGAATACGACGTTTAAAGAAGGCAATATCTTTTGGTGCTCTGTCATATTTTGTTTCTTCTAGGAAGTGCTCAGGTAACATTTTTAATCTTTTCTCTGAAACTCTAAGGACTAGAAAGCTACACTCCACGGTGTGAAATACGACCTTCTTGCCTTTTAAAACATCTCCGGGATTTGGATTTTAAGAAACACAGCAGTACAGCACAAGACTTAGGACAAATCCATGAGAGTTTTCCAGGTTGTCTGTACTCAGCCTGTTTTTAGTTTGTTTTGGTTTTTTTTTTTTTTTTTTTTTTGCAGAAGTCATCTGGCAGAGCAAACATGGCTGAAAGAGCTAAATAAAATAGTGAGAACACTGAAGGCGTAAGAACAGAGACATGGGAATGTTGGGGGCGGGGTGTTTCTGAGTTAAGCACTTGCTAGGAGAGGCTAATGGGAAGTAATGAGAAGGAAAGTGGGGGAGTGGAGCAAAAGTTGTGGAATGAGTGAACTGATTCTTGTTAAGTTTATGGCCAATTAATGTTTGCCATACTTGGGAATCAAAAGTTTAGCACGGGTTTCTCTATATTAAAGGCAGTTCTTTGAACAATAGAGCCCTTTTTCTGCAATTCACAGCTGTCAGAGATCATTTCACTCCCTGTATAATTCAAAAAAGTGATGTCTTTAATTGGCAGCATAAACACTGTTGGGCTAGTGTGTACTGAGCTTGATTTAGATGCTCAGTGTATGGCACAGTTTGCATCTGTCAGGATTTGTAAAGAAAAGCTGCATAAATAATTTTCTACTCACATTTGAAAACTGGGGGGGGAAAAAGGATTCCGAAATGTCACATACACAGGCTTGAGAGACGAAAGCAGGAGTTAAAGGTGAAACTCTATCCTGAAGATCCTTTCACAATGGTCACTTCCCAGGTGAAGTGCCACTATACAGAGCAGTACTACCATAAGAAGGTATGGCGCATTAACTCTGCATTTTCTGCCTTTTTTTACATTTATCTTACCCTTAATATTTTAACACAGTCTTAGTTTAATTTACTTATTGGGTTGATGGTTTGCCTGTTTGTCTGATTATACTGCTTCTCATAAAACATCTAACAGACAGAACCACAGACATATTGTGTGTGGTAGTGTTACTGCTCCCATACTGTTCTGTATTTGTATTTTTTCAGCATCTCAATTAAACCCAGAGGTGTATCTGGACTACTCACTCTGTGAGGAATTCACAGCACAGACACAAAAAACCAGTTAGTAAAAGACCATGGAGTGGCTGAACACACTGCATCTGCAAATAGCCTCTACCCCACTGAAGTTCAGTTGATGTTCAGGTACAATCTGGAGATCTACAAACTTCAAAACACCAAGATTGCCATGAAATCCCTGAAAGAGAAAACTATGACTGAGGTTTTTTCATAAAACAAGCTCTATTTCAAATAGAAGGAAATGTTCAAAACTAGCAATGGCATATAAGAACAGGTGTTTGTTGTGTATTCTTCCTTTTGTGTTGCTGTGGGATCCTGTTATAAGCACCTGTCCTTCCTCTGGCACAGATCAATACGGCAAAGTAAAAACCCATCTAACAGGGACAGTTTGCCTCACAGGAAAAATTCATTAATCCAACACACTGCAGCTGTTTATGTAAGCTATAACATATCAAAATCAAAATACACAACAATTCAACAACCTTCAGCATCACTAAACCTCAAGTTTGCTCTTGAAATTGAGTCTCTCAGCTAATGGAACCACCTGAGCCTGCTTTCTCTCACCTCCACAAGGCATGATGCACTGAAGAATATGGGAAGAAATAATTTTTAGCAGAACATCTTCATTTTGGAGGAAGGGGGAGGAATGGTGAGAAAACACGGCAATGAAAGTGGCTCCAGCCAGGAGAACTCAGTTGAGTTCACCAGAAGAATTCACACAACCAGCTGTGGTGGTCAGCAACCTAAGTTTAGTATAGAACTTTGCCGGTACAGTGAGAACCCATAATCCCCTGGTTCTGTCATCATTGCCAAAAACAATTTGGTTATTGTTTTCCCCTCCCAGTTCTATGTATGAGTTTATGTATATTCATTTCCCTTCACCAATATGCATATGTTCTAGAAACTTCTATGTTCCTCGATACCCCATTGGATCCTTCCCAAAGTCCCTCCTATGTGTTGTTCCCATTGGTTCCCTTACTGTTTACGCCCCCACACTTTTTCCTGACCCATTGGCAGAGATGCCTTTCTGCCCCCCTCCCTCCCCCCCTCCCCCAGTCTTGTGCCTATAAAATCCCTGGACCCTCCTACGATTTGGCTCTTCGTGCCTGTCCCTTTCATGGAATAAACCTGTGTGGAAACCATATGGAGAGTCCACTCTCTTTACTTCTTTGCCTCTGACAGTGTGTGCCTTCTCAAACAGCTTAGAGAGAAGCCCTCTCAGGTGAGGAGCTCAATTCTGTCTACCTGCTTGTCCTGGGTTGCAGTGTATTCTATTACCATCCCCATCAGCTGTTAA
>NW_024581117.1:4010691-4122906 GCF_017639235.1 Corvus kubaryi
TTACCCCATTGTGAGATGCTCCACCCAGAGGGAGGAACCAAGCATCCCATCGTGGATATAAGCTGAGGCTGAACACCAGAGACACCGGGCTTCCCACTGGATTTCCAGAGGACAGGAGCTACACAGCCACCACTGGACTTCCAGAGGAAGAGCAGACTGTTTCACTACAGGATCACTGCTTCAGAGGACTGCAGCCACCATTCTACCAGACTGCTACCACCACCCTGCCTAACAGGGTGTCAGGTTGTACCTTGACTCTGTCAGTTTGACAGTGTTTTCTTTTACCTTTTTTTCCTCCTTTTCTTTAATTTCCATTAAATTGTTATTCTGACTTGGTGCCTCCCACTGGTTTGTTTTCAAACTAGCACACTGCTATTGCTTGAGAGTCTACTGCCGTAGTGTGGATGAGACCGTGGCTAGACCTCCGGGCCCCTTTAAGCTAGCATGCAGCTCCCAGTCAAGAAAATATAATAAAAATCCAATAAAAAATGAGAAGTGAGAAATCTGTGTCTCCTGAAATTGAGTTTCATCCATGGAAATTGATCAGTGTTGACTTTGCTACCACAAACTCAGAGTTTGAGCTAAAACATTGTGTTGGGGAGTTTCACTTTTTTTTTTTTTTTTTCTTTTTCTTTTGTGATTCAAGGTGCTATAATCTTCACTGAAGAAAATTTAGCTCCCACCTCAGGAAAACACAGTTCAGTGGTAGACAGAGGTCATCAGTGAGCAGTAAAGGAATGGTCTGTACAAATTAATCAAGTTTTCAACAAGCATCAAAGAGCTTTAAGAGACATCAAAAAATTAATGAGTGGCAACTATGTGTAAGGAAGGACAAGAACTGGGAAGGTTGTCTGATGCAGAAGAGCCACACAAAAGAAAGCATGGTGATGTTTCTTGAACAGGTGGCCTGTGCAACATGGGCATAGTTGGATGAACGCAAAGGAGACAAAAAGGTTTATTACAGACAACTGAAAAATGTGTTATGGTAAAGGATACTGTGACAGGGGGTTGGAAGACAGAAGGACTCCACTTGCATTGCTAAAAAATATAAACTTGTTAGGGACTTCGGAAGAGGGAGGGGAAAGTCAGACAAGTGATATTGTTAACTTAGAAATTGGAAAGGGTATGAAAAAAATCATAGGGAAAACCGTCTGTACAGAGGACAGAATGGCTCAGAATACTTCATATTTCTACCTCGTAATGCTCTTGTCTCTTGTGCCTAGTGTGCATTTAAGCAGGATCCTACATAACAGGTACACTGTCCACCAAAGCACTGTTGTATCCCAATCTGCCTAAATAATAGGTTCTCTTGGCCTAGAAAACCCAATTTTCACCTTGAGAAAAAGCCCAAAGTATTTTAGGCTGTGTTTCTTCTGAAACAACACCAAATAAAGTCAAACATCAATTTGTTTAATGAAACAAAATGTTCGGGGGGAAAAATTGTTGCTGAGAAACCTCATCCAGGAAAGACCTCCTCAATATGGAAAACTTGAAACCATGTACACATATCTATAAAAAAATAATTTCAGTATTTAATTTGAATAGTCAGTGTAAATAACAACATTTGTTGGTATTTGGCATTGTAATTTTAAGAGCTGACACAGTGATGCAAATATAATCTGAAATGGGAACATGAGTTAGAAAACATTGGTCCCTTATTTAGTTTCATATGTTTCATACTCATCTGTAGAGGTTACCATATATTTGTGATCTATATTGGCATGAAAGGTTGGTCGGCAAACTGTTGAAGTAAGCCTGGAAATACCAGTTGTGTGCACTTTTCATGCCCTTTTAAAACTGAACCTGTATGGCAAGGGGAAAAGTAGTGAGATATTAGTTGTTTACAGGAACATTCTTGACATTAGGCCATCAGGCTTTTTGCAGGGAGGAGTCAGGAATGTGCCCTGTAACAAACCCCTTATGATTATGGATCTCCTCTTTCAACAAAAAAAAAAAACCTGTAAGTGAAACATGCTGAAATTTCTGCAGGTCTGCATGCATCTTGAGCCATTTACTAGCTGGAGAGAATTGTACCCTTTAAATCAGTTGCTATTTCTAAAGAGCTGGTCACCTAGATGAAGTGCACCAAACACTGGAACCTTTGTCCACCCATAAGTGTGGGGTACAGTTACCTGAACCAGCAGCTTATTAACAGGGGTAGGAGATGCACACTGGCCCAGTATCCCCAAAGTGCTAAATACCTTCTGACAGATGTTCAATAACACTGGCACAATTCAAAAGAGGTGTTCAACATCTCACAGGAGCAAGCAACAGTCTTGATCCCCAGAAATTAAAATGGAAAGTTCCCTCTGCTTTGAATAGGATCTGAAATTGGTGTAGAAAATAAGGAATTACTGGTACTAACTTTTCCAAAGAAAGCCAGTTAATTTAGCCCTACAAATATGAACTGAAGCCGAGCTAGCTGCACCTGCATAGTCCTCCCAAGAGGGAATTCAAAATAATGCTGCTTTTTCAGCTTATCAACCTCCCTGCATCTCTATCCTGATGTGAAATATGGAGAAAATGTATTATGCCGTACAGACCCTGCTCTCAATTAAGCTAATGTCAGCTTGTAACAGTCCCATTGTTATCAATGATCTCAGTCTGCATTTGAAAGGTGAGACTGTGAGCAGGGTGGGACCCCCATCTGATGAAGTTTTATGACCTTATTGTTTTGTACTTTCTGGTGTCAAGAGTGACAGAAGAAGATTCCTGGAATGATTGCACAGGTGGTGTTAAATACCCATTAGCAGACTACAGGTATGGTTTAAAGTGATCACTTGTTCAAAGGAGTGGTTTTAAAATAAATAACTGTCAAGGAAGTATTACACCTTGTTTGGAAAAGAGAAATGTGATAGGAAAAAATTGCAGTCTTAGTATGTATCTCATTATAGTATGCATAAAGAGAATCAGCTATACCATCACAGCACACTTTTGCATCTACAAGCATCCTTAATTTTGCGACCCTAGTTCTCTTTCCCTGATTACTTGCCAACAATAAAAATATAATGTTTAGCTACATTTTTCAAACTTTCTATAAAATAGATCAATTAACTCTCTGGTTCCTGTGCTAAAGGACTACAGAAGTCTTCTTTTTGCACGGTAATGAAACTCAAGCATATAATGAGTATCACAATGCAATCATGAAGGAAAAAACCTTATGAAAATGCCTGACCCTGTAACACACCAGTCTCTCACTTGGCAGCTCTTACTCTCACATCCACTGTATCAAACATGTGGAATCATTCTGAAAAAGAAGTTTTACTCTGATGGGCCTAAAGAAACCTGTCTCACAACAATGCAGATTTCCTAAACAAAAGAGTAGAGGAAATGAAGCCTTGTGCTGCTGCTTCTCATTTTTGCCAATGGAAGAGAGTTGGGTTACTTATGTAAGCTTCTTGTTGCATGTAATTTTCTTAAATCTGATTAGGGTAATTTAGTCTTTTTTAATTTCAACATAGGATAATTTAGTCTTTTTTAATTTCAACAATCTCTGAAAGCTGTGTTCACTACCTGCTTACCTAGGAGCTTTCTTCTCTCCTTTTTTCTCCACATACAGTAAACAATGAAGTACTTGTATGGCTGAAAAAGACAGAGACATATCTTACATCCATAACAAATGTCAGTATAAGTTTGATTACAGAACTGTGAAGGCAACATGCTGACAGTTTTCAGACCAGCACCCTAACCTGTACCCTGTGAGAAGGCAGGCCACCCATTAACCCTAAGTCTCAATCTCAGTGTGACCAAATAACAGTGATGCCCTCAGAGCTAACTGCCTTAGGTTACAATGTAAGATGTAACCAAAAGTATGTTTTCTATCACCACCTGTTAAAACCAGGTGGGGCAGTATTCTTTTCCTCTTCTGTGACACATCCCTGTTAACTCCCTCCAGGAGGTATCGTCTGTTAACGAGCTAGCTGTTAAAACCAGGTGGGGCAGTGTTCTTTGTCTCTTCAATGACACATCCCTGATAATTCCCTCTGGAGAGACATTTTTTCTGTTAATAGGCTATCAAGCCTCACTGCATGACTCATAAAATTATATCATCCCATTGTGAGATGCTCTGCTCAGGGGGAGGAACCAAGCATTCCTACCTGGATATAAACTCAGTCCTTACCTACTGGATTCTCAGAGGAGAAGAGCTACATAACCACCAGTGGACGTTCAGAGGAAGACCAGACCCTTCGACAGGAGCACCAGTTCAACATCTATCACTTCAGGAGGACTGCAGCCACCATTTAATCAGACTGCTACCACCACCCTGACTGATAGGGTGTCAGGTTGTATCCTGCTCTTTCAGTGTTTCTGTACTACTGCATTTATTTTTAATTTTCCTATTAAATTGTAGTTCTGATTTTAAGTCTCTCACTGGTTTGCTTTCAAACTAAAGTGCACTAACCCAGGCCTTTTGAATCCTAGAATATCTCAGGCTTTGCTCAGACTTTGCATACTGGAGGTTTATATGTTTTTGTCACTAGATAAGATGATTATTGTTGCATTACTCTGCTTTTATAATGTATTCCTCAATCAGCAGTTTCCAAATGTAGTTTCATTTCACCTATACTCTCTGGCTTCAGGAGGATCATTCTGTTCTGTTGTCAGGAGCTGAGCATGATAAAAACATGAAGCTCCCAAAATATTTTCCTTCTTCAGGCTTACAAGTGTTAAACGTACATATGCAGCTTGGCACAGGAAGTAGGTATGTAACTCTGGTAGAGATTTCACTGAGAAACAATGAAGTCCGGTGTGAAGACAAAGAGGATAGTGTACACCTTTGGTCATAAATCTGGTTTTAATTACAGGATGGCTCAGCCTTTCAGAAAAAGGATCGATTCTGTGTCCTTCTTTTCTTCTGGCACACGGGCTGGGGAATTGAATGAGAAATTCACTATTTAAGCATATGAAATATTTTTGACTAAGCTGTAATACGTTATCTTTTGGATCAGAAATAGAATGTGATTTGAGAGCATGATTCAACACTCATCCGTCTCAATCAACACTGAACTGGTATCCCAGCATGGTATTATTTCTGTGAAGAAGAATGGTACAGCCGGGGGCATTTCTCAAGCAACTGTTTAGGTCTTGGCTATTCATTGCAGTTAAAATGCTACTAAAATACAATCACAAATTGTTCCTAGTAAATGTCATGCTTGATAAAACCCCTGAAAAATTATGTCTGTTAAATATTAAAAGGCATGGGGGTTTTTGGTTTGGTTTGGTCTTTTGGAGTGGGGTTTTTTGACGTTTTGTTGGTTGGTTGGGTTTTACAGGGAAAAAAACAGAAAACACCTGGAAACTTAATAGCTATTTTGTACACAATATGACATCCATCAGAGGCATAGTCTCTGCCACACTTCATTGAACTGAGGTATCTGACCTAGGGCAATCAGCTGGCTGAAGTTACTGCTACTGGTGATAACAGTAAGTTTGGTGATGCAGGTGATTCAGTTTTATTACTCACTCACCAAGTCACAGGGAGCAGCTGGGCATAATCAGTCACATGATCAGTCACATGCATGGAGTAAGGTGTCAAGAAATTCAAGGACCAGGATGAGTTTGGTCTGAGTTGCTTTTTAAGACACCATGGAGTGAAAGATGTAACAGGATGAAGTCCAAGCTTTGTAAAAGCTCCACTAGTAATATCTGAGAGCCTGAACAGGGCAGGAGAGTGATGAAGCTCAGGTGTTTCTATACTTCACCACTACTGGGGCCAGTCAGAGGAGGCAGATTTGGATATGCCAGGACCAGTCATTGTTGGGGTCTCCTCCCCCTGCCAGGTAGTCCTGGGAGAGGGGCCCTGAGGGGACAGAGACGGGGTTTCCCTGCCCCTGGTCAGCCTCATTCCCCATTGGTTGTTTTGTGTTCCCTTGTGCAGGGAAGGACCCTGGGGTCCTGTGATTGTAGCAGTTCCTCAGCAGAGCCCCGGCCATGTGGCTGGAGAAATAAACATCTCTGAAAACATCTATCAAGAATCTGTCTATATATAATTCTTTTCCATGGCCTCCTTGTTTGGTGCATCGTGTTGCAGTATCCCACTGCAACAAGTCATATTATTTCTCCTTCTATGTACCAGACAGGGACGGTTTTCCAGTCAGGATAAAAGAGGTTTTCTATTTTCTAATGACTGATATTTGCTGAGAATGGATATGATGTCATCTGATAAAAGAAATCCTTTCTCTTTACAGTGTTGCCGTAATTCAGGTGGCAACTCCTTTGTCATATCACAGCAGTCCATACATTGATAGTCTTCTCAGTGCACAAGGCTGAAATCCCCACATCTGCTGGGGGAAAGGATGCCTTCCAATGTGTAATGAGAAAATGACCAAATATACCACCTTAACACTGCATGTCTCATGACAGCATGGAAGGAGGCTGTTTTCTCAACAGAAAATTCAGGTTATATTCCTTTTTGATGAGAAATTTGTGGCCCAGATTTCCAAGAGGTTTGGCACCAGAAGTGTTTTCCTGAGTTACTGTCTGTAGCTGGCAGTCTCTGTGTGGCCAAGTATTAGTGGCATAACTTAGGTAATACTTCTTTCTCTGTTTTTACCATTCATGTCCAGAAATTGCTGGAAAGCGTCTTTCCAGCAGTATCAGGTATCTCTTGAGGTTTTTTTTATTATTATCATTGTGTGTAGTCATTCTTACTGAGTATCGTTTTTGACATTCAAATTTCAAGATTTCAGATATCCAGGGCTCCTTCAGCCCCATCATTGCCCTCATTGCAAGTTCTTGCTTTCTGAATTTAATTTACTTAAAATGTTAAGTTAAACCATTTATTCTGTAATGAGTCATTTTACTTTCCATGCTGCTTTCTGAAATTCAGAGGTCAGTAAGGACAAGGAATCTGTAAATACAAGTAACACCAGTATGAGAGTGAGTCAGATATTCCCTTTGTTAAAATAATCTAATGATAACAATATGTTCCTTTCTTACCACAAGGCAGAAAACTCCAACTTTATAATGAACTCCTTGGTGGCTATCTGACTTCTTGCAGTGGATGTGCTACTCGGCTAAGAATCAGATCTTTGCAGGAGGGCATGAGAATGTATTCTCAAGGAAAACAGACTTCACACGATAAGATGTCATCCATTCACCTAGATATGTAACAGAATTTAAGCATGCCTTTGATGTTGCAGCTTTGGCCTCATACCTTTTACCACTTCTGAAAATGATCCAGCTTCCTCTAGACTGCATTGGACAAAGGTTTTGGACCTAATATTTGGACACCAAACTTGTATTTAATCTGGAAGATATTAGACACCACTCTATGCAGTGCTAAAGGAAAACTGTGTCCAAGAAAGCCTTCCTGTACAGTTCTTAGTAACAGACAATCCATACAGGGACTTCTGAGAGGATTCCAGGACCTGTGTACAAATTCAAACTGCTTTTCTGTAGTATCTCTCAAAGGTTCACCTTTCATCAGAAATACCTATCTACAGTTAGGCATACCGACTTATAATTCACCTTGCTGATGTTTATTCACCAGCACTCTTATCTTAGAACTATTATGAATCCTAGACTTTCTTTCCCTAGCAGAGTGAGAGACTGCGATCAACACATTTAAGATGTCATATCTTCTGTTAGAAAGTTCTGGACTTGGTGAAAGCCTTTCTAAGATTTGCACTGCTTTTTGGTCATTGTTACGACTGAAGTTTGGATCGTGCAGAGACAGGTGTGATCATATCCAGCTGAAATGTATTTTCAACAGACTTTCAGTTAAAATTGATAGGAATTTCCATGACACAAAAGCTGTAAAGAAAATAATAAAAAAACCTGTCAATTCTCAGCTTTTGGACATTTCTAGTTATTTCCTTATAAAGTATTTCAAAGCTATCCATTTGCTCAAGTAAAATCCTGATTTGGGAAGCAGTTACAATTTGTGTATTTGTGGCTGGGTCAACTGATGAACTTCCAGTAATTTCTGTAGCATTATACTGATGTGGTCCACTTGAAATGCCAACACAGGCTTTGGAGAGTTCACTGATAAAACTACATATTAAATAGAAATAAATCCAAACCATAAAGTTTGATGTCTCCTATTGTTGCAGCCTCCTTAAAATATAATGTGTTTGTACTTTGAAACGAGGCCAAAGCCATGATATAACTGTGCTCCAGCAGCCAACCTCACATCTGTACTTCTGCTGCATTCACAAGTTGTAGCTCTAGAATTTGGCTCCATCTTTCAGTTTTGATGTTTCTGTGCACTCAGGTTGCAGGTGAGCAGCAGTCATATAAAAAAAATCTGTGAAGATCCTGATCCATTTGGCTGCAACCCCAATGTATTTAAAAGCATTTTGGGAATTATTTTTCTCTCTTTCATTCTGGTTTTACATTGATGCTGTTCTCTTTAATCCCGTGTAATTCTTTCGGGGTTGCATTAGTTTAAGTGATAGGAGAATAAGGCTTTACTTAGCTACATACCTTCCCAAAGGACAATTTTAAGTTTTAGCATATATCCTTATTTGTCTTTTTTTCCTTTTAATCCTTGCCAAAGCTCAAAACATCTGAGAAGGATGAACAGAGAAGTTATGTGTAATGGGTGATTTTTTTTATACGATAACTTATCACCAAGACAATGGGAGTTTTTTATTCCTTCTACTCTGTCAGTAGAAATTGGCTCCAAGATACAGGAGATTAGCTGAGCCTCAGTGACAAAGTAAGACAAACCAAAATTAATTAAAAGAAAACAGGAGTCTTTGTCCAGATCACATTGATGGTAATTTTCTAGTTTCTTCAATTTCATTACAAACAAATCTTTTTAAAACCCATATTAAAGAGGCTGTTAAATGAATCTAACCTGCTGTACAGCTTTCTAATCCCTTTGCAATATTTGTTACCTTCTCATCAGCTTCTCAAAAGATATATAAAAACTACCTGGTTTCTTCATAGCTAAAACAAGATGTCAGAGACATGTTGCTGTTTTCCCCTTCCATTTTTTCAAGGATAATCCATGAGGCAGCAACTGAGGACTGCAGCTAGTTCTTTATAGGTTATTTTGTAAAGATGCTGTGTGTTAGAATTTTGAATTATTGCTCCATTAATCAGGCCACTGCTTTAGTACTGTAGTGAGGCAGTGTTTCTGACTAATGCATGATTTAAATCAGTGGAACACCTTAAAACAAAGCATCTGGAAATGCATCAGAGCAGCGGCTGGGCTGCCTCATTAGACAGACACTTGACAGAAGGCAGCCAGAAGGATCCTAACACTCATCCTGGTAGGCAGTGAGAGCTCTGCACAGCCATAGGACTTGAGCTCAAAACCCTTCCAGAAACATTATCTCAAATTAAGAATAATAATTCACCCTAGATTTGCAATGAGTGCATTGTTCTTTGATTTTTTCAGATATGCTACTGAGTTGTTCTGAGGAAATTCTGGTGATGCCAGCAACTTCTCTGTGGAAATTAGGAAATGCTTGTGGACTCTGATACTTGAGCTGGTAAACACAACTGACTCCATCAATTTCAATACCATTATCCAACCATGAAACAGAGACATATTGTACAACATGATCTCTTTCCAAAAAAACCCCAAAAAATGCTGACAAACATAGCTTAGATTTTGAGCACTGAAGAATCATTACCAGCAGCTTTTAAATCACAAGAAGACAAAGAATTACCCACAGGAGTTACTGGGCAAGTATTATGAAATAATAAAAAATTTTAAACACTGAAACTGCATATAATTGGTTTAAGAGTTCGTAAGTCTACTTAGTATTAAATGACTGTTGCTTACACCATTCTTCCTGACAAAAAAAATTCCTTCCCAGTCATCACCCAGTTCATAAAGGGCTTAGAGGCCATATGCCCTATACAGGAACATACAGCTGAGGATAGCCTTGAAACAGCCTTTCTAGACTGAATAGTAGCTTTCCCACACTCCTCAAGGCTTTCGACAGCACACATTTAGCACCCGGAGTTTTGGGAGCATTTCCACAGCCCCAACGCAAGCTTGCACTCATACAAGTCATGATGAAAACATCCTTTTGTCATTAATAGAACTGATTCCCTTTTGTGCCTGGCAAAACACAGATTTGCCTGCATAACCAATTTTAGGGGTGACTAATGGGGAGGGTTAACTGCTAAAGTTTCTTTGAATAGGCAGCTTCAGTAACATGGAGCAAAAAGGCTTAGTGCCGGTCCTGTTCTCACCAGTGCACACCTGTGCCACTGCACCAATTATCCTTTGAAGTTATGTTCTCCCTGCTATCCATTTGAAGAGACTGGAAGAGTACCCATGGAGAGGCAAGGGTCTCAGCATGGTCACTGGTGAAACCCCAAGGCCATAAGCTCAAAACAGCTAAATTCCCATCCCAAGAGATGTAGAAACCAGCCCTGTGAATTGGCTGGATTAATGGTCCCCTGAAAGTGCAGCTCATGGTCTCTTCCAATGGCACTATCCCACTGAGGCTTTGTTGTGACATTTGAAGGACTGGGATCTTTGACCTGAGCATGGCCAAGAGTCTGGCTTGTAACTGAGGCAGCCAAATCTGGCAAGGAATGTTGTGACCAAACTTCTGAACTGGAGCTGAGACCCAAAATTTTCTTTACAGATGCTGTGGCAGAGAAGACCCAAAATTTACTGCTGTTTTTCTGGGTCTTTTGTATTAGGCAAGGGATGCCAGAAACAAAACAATATGAAAGTATCTTCTGGCCCATCTTGGTACATACCTGAAACCATAACAGCTTTGCTGCTTAAGCCAAGAACTGCCTCCTTGTGATGGTGTGAGAGCACTGGGAGCCAGTAGCAGGAAGGGGACCAGCATGGGACCCTAGTGTCTCACAGGGACAGCCTGGTATCACTGCTTACAGGAGCCAACTAGCCGCAGCTCTGAGCTCAGTTCCTGGAATTCGCAGGCAGGAAAACACCGAGGAAACCTTGAAGAACACGGCATTTCACTTCACAAGCTTATTTAAGATTTTTCTTCCCCCGTGCCTGCTAATGGATCTCCTAGCCATCAAGGAAGCTTGCAAGTTAATTTTGAGTGTAAGAAAGTACTATAATTAGATGCAAAGATCCAAACACTCAACAGATAAAAAACCCTGTTCATTCCAGGAACATTTTAGCAACTGTTGACTGGTAGAAAGTAAGCAGATTTCAAAAAGTGTCAGCCTGCCATACCACTGCATGCCATTCCAAGATGAACATTGTTTCTAAATATATTTCCTGTGAATGAAAGAGGAAAACAAATCTAATTTTAAAGAAACAAAACCAAACCAGATGTGCACAAGAGTATGCTTTAGGCTTTTTTTTCTTAATAAACGTTTTTACTTACTTCAGCGGTACCAAGTCAATAAATGTAACATGAGAGCTGATACGGTATTCGTTACCACCCTATTTAGCACCCCTGCTATCCTTTAAAACTGCACCCATTTGCCAGTTTCTCAGAACATGTAAATGAGTGTGGGAATGCAGCAAATACTTAAAACTGATGAAGGCATTTTGGACTTATCAAAACCACTTGTGCTTTTATGTTTGTGAAAGGTGTGATGTCGAGGTTTGGCACATTATGAAAAATAGCTGACAGTATATGAAACTCATTAGACTATTGCCAAGAAACATACACTAAATGATCTTTGCATTAAAGACCCTCTGTCAGTTCAGATCACTGCTAGCAGACACTGCTGGAGTGTTTTTACCTGCAATTAAAGCTACTGATTGACAGATCTTCCATTTATGAATGGTCAATGTCATTTTACATAGTCATCTACCATATCTAGTATAGAGATATGAGTGACTCTAAGTCAGAAAGTAGTATTGGTGGTGGCTGACTGAAACACAAAGACTTCTTTTAAACAGGAAAATGCTTTAGGTAAGTGTGAATGTTTGGTTAAATTCCTTTTTTTTTTCACAGGTGTGAACAAGCATGTCAGTTCTTGAAGGTTGTCTTCTTTCTTGCTACTCACTTCCTTGAGACTGAAACTTTGGAGGTAGGGTACTGTGATGCTGAAGGTTCTCATCCCAGAGGAGATCTTAATTTACTTTCAAATGCCAACATTTGGCATGTGGTCAAATCAAACCACATGACACATAGAGGGAATTTCCAGACAATACTATGGAAACAGGTATGTCAAGAAATGAAAGGCCACCAAAGGAAAAGAAAAGGAAATCCAGATTAATTCCCTTTATGACTCCCTCATAAGAGTTACACAATACTTTTCTGTGATTTTGCCTTCCTTCTTACAAGATAGGTCATGGGAACTGACACATACATATCTCAGTGCAGATATGCACACACACACATGTGCACACACACTCTGTTAATGTTACCATGACCATACACAATTGCCCATATAAATGACTGTTGGTACTAAAAAGCCAGCTGTGAATTGTAATTTTGCACACGATTATGTAATTACCTGCAAATTTTAGAAATGCATGTTTTTGAAGTTTTGGCTCTCTGTACATCTATTCAGGTTAGAGATCAGACTCTGAGAGTGGAATATGGAAATCTCTTTTTAAAATGCTACTGTCTCTAGTAATAAGTAGCAGATAAAGAAGAAATGTTTCAGGTGGTGTTATAATTGTGTTTTGATTAATGTTATACTGGAAAGAAAGACAGGGAGTCTTTTCCGTGATAGCACTGCAGCAGACTGAGATGGGAATGTCAGAGTAATGAACTCTGTTAGCAAAAGTCTGTAATTTCTTTAAAGTGAGGAAAGTACTCCCTAATAAACCATAAAGCTGCTGATACCATAGTCATTAGACAAAAGGTCAAGAATCCATTAGCAGCTGCCACTGCTGAGAAAGCTGTTAAGACCAGTAGCTGAGTGACACAGCAGACCTACAGAGCCCTGCAGGTGACACAGGACATCTGATAAGAATCAGGCTTTGCAAATTCTAATCCCTTATCTCATTATAGGAACACAACCTTGCTATTGATTAATGTTTCCCAGGGCTTGACTCATGTCAGGTGGCAATGGATCAATAGCTTTCTAGCTTTTAATAAGGCAGCCAAGCTCCTCATTGAGATTTGCACATACAGCACTAGAAATAAGTTCCTGCTCCTGCGCTCTTGTGTTACTCCTTTTGATGGATGTGTTACCAAGTCCTGACCTCCACTATGTCTTCAATCAGAAATGGCAGGATACAATTCCTTGTTGTTAGACAGGCAGCATACTGCAGCTTTTTAATGATCACTTTGTCCTGCCCAAGCTTTTCTCTCTAGCATACCGTAAGTACCTATACTGAGCTAGAAGCTCATTTTTCTTTTCCCACCCCCTTCCTCTCCTCCTCCCTCCCACCAGTTTTGTGCAGTTCAAAACGAGGAAGTAAGGTGGTATCCCTGTATGAACAAACAAATAAATCTTAATACCACAACTATAGATGATGGGAGGTGCTGGATCCTGGCAATTTACTTCACCAGTCTAACAAATAAGCAAGTGGAAAAATGATGATACCTTTCTTGAAAGGAAAACTTTACAAAGTGCTAATAAAGAGTTAAGCAAATTTGCATTACTGTACTCATGTGCAAGCCTAGTGTGACTGCAGGCCGCCCCCAAGTTGTGCTTGGGTGGTCCTCTACAAATTCGTATGCAGCAATTTATCAGTGGTATCTAGCAGTGATTTATGCAGCTGTCAAGCTGCCTTCATCAGTACAAGTGAATTGTGGGCACCATCAGCTAATGTGGACTCCTTCATAGTGTCTAAAGTAAATGAGGGCCAAATTAAAAGAAAAACAGCCCAAGGTACCACCCACTCATCTTCTCAGTTCTTTAATGACAAGTTCCCTCTACAGAAAAAACATACAGCTGCTCATATGAGACCACACTTACAGAGACCCCACTGTCTAATCACAGACAGCCTGTGAAAGTCAGCTTTCAGGGCCTTGGTTAGAGCAAGGAGAACAGGAAAAGTTGGCAGGGTTCCACCAAAAACTAAAACAATATTGATGGCAAATAAAATTGACACATAACCAAATCAGTTAGTTTTCATAATAAATAATGATGCATTATTTTTTCAGGCAATAATATGAACCATCCAATGATGACATAATGCATCCACGTAGCATGTGCCTGTGTCTTTGTTTTAAATAGAACCAGTGCTGTAGTGTATGTTGGGTACAGCCACACATGGTGGTCTTAGCTGGTGGCTGATCCAGCCCGACAACCTCGGGTGCACAAACACACTGGTGCTTTGCAAAGGGGCAGAACAGCATCCCCGAGTCATGTGTGAGTGACATGCTAGTTATTTTTGACTAATTTATATGAAAATAGAGTGAGAAATATTTCTTGATTAAAATACTATCAATCAACAAATGGATCAGAAAAGCAGCCATACACACACATGCGCTCTCACACTTTTTTGGAAAAGATGCTTATATTTCCCTCCAATCTGAGAAGTTGTTTCTGGCAAGACCAGAAACTCGACCACTCTGAGGCATAATTAATCATCACTGATTTTGTTGTAACAGAAAATAAGTTTTTCTGCATAAAATTACAGTCTATCTTCATAATTTAACATGAACTTTTCAAGAGTAACTTGCACTTTCTTGAGCCAGTGGAAAAGAAGGAGCTTGTGAAAATAGGGTCCACATATTCAGCTTTACAGAGAACATGTTTAATATTGCAATTTTCGAGAAGGCAGAATGATGGAATTGCTTGTGGACATTAGCAGGGTAAAAAGCTGTCCCTAAGCACAATGTGTATTAACACCCCAATTCTGCATAAAATTATCTAAGCCTAGGCAATCTGGCTGAACACTAACATGTGCTTGCCTAAAATATGTGTAATAATCCCCAGTGGTTCCAGCTGGTGACATCTCCCAAACCACAGTCCCCTTAGAAGATGCCATTCCCCTAGAATTCAAACAGATGCTCTTGAGAACAAGAGCTGATCTTGTCCTCAATCTTTTTAACAATTTGCTCCAAGGTCTAGACAAGAGTTGATATGCCATGGTGCTTTGTAGCAACCCTCCTGAGGCAGTTGCCATGCAAAAACCAGCATAAAACACTGAAATCAAGAAAGCGGTGCTTCAACCAAAGTCCTGTGGTAGATTAGACAGAGACAGTTGACTTTACACTCATTTTGCCAGCACTGAACTACCTGTGCTGTCAATGGCAGGAAGAAGACAGGAATTAAGAATTCCTAAATTAAGGACTTAAGAATTCCTTGGTTGTCTTAATAGTCATGCCATGATTGCAAGCATATTGTGTCGACCACATTTAGATTCTGAGAACTTTTGCCACCAAGTAAAAACGTGTTTAAAGTCTGTACCCTGTGCTAATACCATGTTCTTTGGGACATTTTCTTTATCTCTGGTACTGAGCAGGGTATGAACAGCTGCAGGGGCTGTAATAGTGATTGTGGCCAACATTCTCTTTTGTGAATTCCTCTCTTTTTTCATTACTGTTTAGTCCTGAATTAGTGAGCTTTGTCCTAGCCTGAAAATTGCAAGTATTTCTCTTCCCTCCCTGACAGGCCTTGGATGCAATGGTACAAAAGAAATCTCCAAGCCCTCCTATTTTTGGAAGGCAGTCATTTGCTGGACAGTTCCACAGTGACCTGCCACAGAAAGCAAAAAGGAGCACTTATTGCTGTTTTGAAGCAGGTAGAAGCACTGAAGGGTCCTGTCTTTGTGCATTTAGTGTGATGCTAGAGGGGCTAGAGGAGCGAGACATGAACAACCACCATTGACAAAAGTACGCCAGAATGCGTTCCACAATTACCTTGTCCTCATTACTGAGACCATGCAAAAAATAAGCAATGGCAAAGGGCATTTCTTGCCATGGAATTTAAGTGTCAAAAATTTCTTCCAGATTCTTTGTTTTACTTTATTTATTATCAGATGCGTTCATTATGACACATGAACTGAAGATAGCACTTGTCCTACCACCGTGAAGATGCTCTCAGGGTTGGCCAGATGTTGATAGTTTTGACACCAAGAATAAAAGTGGGGATATCTGTGAGCTAGATCTTGCAGAATGGTAAAAACTGTCTCCTGACTGCAATTAAATACTTAGGAGCATAACCCTTTCACTAAGTGGTGTTGGATGATAGTAGGAGAGACTATGACTTGTCAGCTAAGATGGGTTCTTATTAAAATTGGTGTGTCATACTTCCATCCAGAAATCCAGAAAAAGAGAGACCCTTTCAGAGTGTCTTATAGGCAGAATACTAAAACACATTGGTAACACAAGAACAAATTAAAACAGTAAAACATCCTTCCCTTTAGGCAAAAGTTGATTTACTTCATTCTTGATGCACCAAAGTAAATAGAGAGTAACCAAATGTTTTTCTACCACAGCATTTTCACATTCCCCAACCATTACTGTATTTGTAAAAGCTTAGTAAATCAAATTTCAAGAAGAGGAATTGTCCTGGGTTGCAGTGTATTCTATTACCATCCCCATCAGCTGTTGAAACCAGGTGGGGCAGTGTTTCCTTGCCTCCTCCCCCCAGACTATCTTTCTGTTAATTGCCCATCATTGTCCTGCCACCTGACTCAGAGATAACTCCCTCCGGACTATCTTCTGTTAATGAGCCTCATCAACACTTTGCCTCATGACTCGTTACCCCATTGTGAGATGCTCCACCCAGAGGGAGGAACCAAGCATCCCATCGTGGATATAAGCTGAGGCTGAACACCGGAGACATGGGCTTCCCACTGGATTTCCAGAGGACAGGAGCTACACAGCCACCACTGGACTTCCTGAGGAAGAGCAGACTGTTTCACTACAGGATCACTGCTTCGGAGGACTGCAGCCACCATTCTACCAGACTGCTACCACCACCCTGCCTAACAGGGTGTCAGGTTGTACCTTGACTCTGTCAGTTTGACAGTGTTTTCTTTTACCTTTTTTTTCCCCTTTTCTTTAATTTCCATTAAATTGTTATTCTGACTTGGTGCCTCCCACTGGTTTGTTTTCAAACTAGTACAGGAATTTTACTAAAACTAGTCTGACTTGGGACTAACCATTGCAGAAATCAACACAGAAGCAACAGTGCCCACAGGACCCTGTTGTAGCTGAGGGATATATTCTGGGCAGCACCCTTCTGCTGCCAGTATGTCCAGCCATTGGAGATAAAAAGAAGGCTCTCATTAACACCAACACATGGGTCTTACTGCTGCCTTCTGGGACATCCACAAATGTTCTTTGCTGCAAGAGATGAACAAATGTAGGTTATATGGCTCCCACAGTCCCCCATGTGTGTGATGGGATGTAAATTTTTAGGATTCATTGTACATACCTATCAGATCTGCAATACAGCAGATATTTAAGAATACACCCTACAATATGTTACACACCATGGAAGATGAAATCATGTATTATTTTCATTTTATATTCTTTGGAGAGTTATGTTACTTGTCATTGTATTTATTCAGGTGTTCATTATTCTCCATTAAAAGAGAAAAATTTGCCTGCTGTGGATGCCACAAGTGCTATAAATTGCAATTTGGTGAATTTTAAGCATGTTCTAAACCATCTTGCCAGGTCAGGATTTTGAAAAACATAGATTCAAATTTTAATGACAATGTAAATCTCTTTGTGAATGAAGAAAAGTGTAAAATGTGTGCATCTGCATGTTTGTCTTGGTGTGACGAGGGCCCTGGGAGTTCAGGAGCATGTTCACATTGCACATCAGAGATCAGCACAGAGGTCCCTGTAGCGCCACTGATGGCAGTACATCCCAGACACAGGAATAGAATAGTTGTGGCAGTATGGAGCCATTCTTGCGTGTCATAGCCTTGCTACAATGGAAGACTATTTAGGGTGGATGTCCAATTGTGCTAATATAGCAGTACTGTCTGCAAAAAAAAGTACAAAATTCAAGCTCATTTGGAAGAGATTCACAGATCTGTACTGTGACTCTGCACTGGGTGGTGTGATGGTTTGGGTCAAGTAGATGACAGTCACAGCAGTGTGAATGAGCATGTCCTAACCAAGGATGTCCATGTTAGAGCACAGAAAGAAAAGAATAATTGTTACACATGGACTGAAAACCTGAGACCCTTTGAAATCTCAGCTGGAGCATTAAATGGTCCTGAGGCAGATACAATCAGGAATAATGTAGTCCCAAAAACTAGATGACATTAAGCAGGAACTACAATGCAAGGATCTTAAACAGATGGAGGTCCCCAAAAGAAAAAGAGTTCCAAGAGTTGTGCTAAATAAAGGCAAATGATTTAGAGCACAGTAGGAAAAGCCTTACTCTTGGAAAGAAGAAAATATTTTGGCAGCAAAAGCAGATATAATGGCTGAAATTTAACTCACCATGTTGAAAAGATCAAACTCAGCAGCAGCAAAAGGAAAGGAGGAATAAAGAGAGCTGAATTCAGCACAGAGTATATTTTCAGGGGACAGAGAAAGATGCCTAATGAAAAAGTAAGGCCAGAAAAGCTTGTCAAAGTTTCCATACCAAACAATTTGTTCAGCCAGCAAATCAGAGTAAATCAGAGACTATTTTATTTTTGGCACAGATATAAATGAAACCTTCTAGTCAGGAAAATATTTTTCATTGTGTGCTGTGTAACCTTGTATTCGTAGAGACATGTTATATCCTAAATATGTGTCTAGAATGTTCTGCAAATCAGTATAGTTTTACCCACAACCTCCTAGCAGCTCTAGGGGTATCTCAACTTTCACAGCTTCTCTTCCTCATGTTTGTTTTCCACAACATCATATTCAAACCAGAGAAGAAGTTCTGGCAGCTTTCCAGCAAATTAGGTCCATTAAAACATATTTTGCATTACTTCAAAATGGTTTGCACTGTCTCACTATAAGCAGACACACAGATGATTTAATCTGTCAAAGGGGCAGAAAGAAATTTGGATTTGTAAATTTACATCTGAATATAGAACACTTTCTTCTAAGAACTAATTGTACCTCAAAAGGCAAATAAAATGAAAAGAGGCTCCTATGAAACTATTTTATGAGTGGATTCCAAAGCAGCAGCAGGACAAGAATACCAAAACCAGTCAGGACTCCAAGTACTTGTTAAGTAGCATTTTAAGTCTTCAATACATTTATTATTTGCACCACACCACCCTCTAATGAAAAAACCAGACAATTCCTAATTTAAAACATACTTCTTATTGGAACAGCTACAGCAGCTCTCATCTATGTAAATATATGCAATTATTTTTCTCCATCAGCCCTACTGACTAGAGGTGCTGTCCTATTTTGACAAACAAATCAGATTTAGATTCAACTTCACATTTCTTCCTATTGTCACAATGTTACCATGACCACAATTCACAGGGACTTAGTCCTGGACTATGGCCTGCTCATACCTGTCACACTAAACACAAGGTAGATAGAGCCAGCCTCTGCTTCAGACTCCTTTTTAACCCAACACAGGCACTTTCAGGCAATTGAAACACAACCCTTGACCTCACATGTGCTGCCTAGCAGGAGCTCAATCCCCTAGCAAGACTGTCCTGCTTCCTCATCCCATTGCATAGAGTGCCAGATGCAGTCTCAACCCTATTCCCCTATGCCAAAAGTCTTATGATCTACCAAAAAGGAAACTTGAAAGGCAGATGCTTATGGGAATGGGTTTTCATTTCTGTTTCAGCTCCTCACTGCTCATATCAGGACATGTTTTTCACCTTTCTCCCCACAAAGCAGACACTGCATCCCTCCAAGTTTTCTATGATGCCCTTCAGCTCTCTCACATAGCTCCAGTGGCACAGAACCATTTAATGCCAGAGAGACCCCAGCAGTAGCCTCAAGTATTACCTGAAGGTAAGTTGTATTGTTGTAACTTACACTAAACAATCAACTTTGCATGAAGACTTGCCTCTCTGTTACTTTACTTTCTCAAGGGTGCAACTACTTCCTCAGTTCTGGCAGATACTACAGTGCCTGAAAAAATACTGTCAATATTGGTCTAAAAACCCAACCCAAATGTAAAATCAATATAAACACCTTTCAATAAGATAGCTTTTTCCCTGTTGGAAGTCAGTATAAGCAATGAAAGAAAATATCTGCTAGTACAATTTCAATGTCTGCCTTGGCACATGTGGATGTCTTACCGTGCTGGAGAAGACCTGTCAACAGACTCAGGACATAGAGCAGAAAATTACTGAGACTCTTCCCTGGGTGAAGAAACGTATTTTCTTAAATCTAGAGCAACTCAGAGAAGTACTGATACCCTTCAATTTGAGGAGATTATTTTAGCCCTTCTGCTGGTTCAGAATACCTGCAGCAGTTTTCTTGTCCAAAGTACAACCAAGGCCTCCAAGGTGCTAGGAGGTATTGCAGTACAAACATTTTATTTTACATGGATGTACTCATGTTTCTAAAGTATATCCTCTCCATCTCCAAGCAAGAGCTACATGATCAGCCTGAACAGTTGCAGGGACTGATTCACACAGCCACTAACCAGCCTTCCGTGGCCCCTTGTCATGATCTAAGGAAGAAATTGTCTTCAAAGTTGAGCTTTCCATTTCTTCTCAGTTCTTAGACATGAAAACAGAAGTTAAAATAGCCTATACAGGAAAAAAAAAGATTCATTGTGCAACAACACCTGGCTGTCACTTGGATTACAGAAGGCGGGAGAAAGAATTATACTTACAGTTTCTGGCTGGTAGAAGGCTGGTTTTAATATTGGTGGTTTACCTTATTTGTCTTTTTAAAATCACTTCCATTGTCAAAATCTTGAGACAGAAATTTTCTACTAAATTTCTAGAGTGAGTAACTATAGGATTGGTGAGTGACAGCAAAATTTAGCAAAACTTGAGACCTGCTGTGAAACGGAAACTGCCTTTCCAGCCCAGGTCTTCAGCTCCATGCTGGGGTGGTGAGATGCTCCTTTGTGCTAGAAGAGGCTAATGTCTCAGCTGAGTGCACATGGGCAGCTCATCACTTCCAGGTTGGTCTCAGAGCCCTGTGGGTACAAGGTAAAAAGCTCCAGAACAAAGAGGCAAACTTGGAATTCAGTGGCTAAAGAAACTTGTTTTGTTTTCTTGAGATGGAGAGGAGATCCCTGCACACTCACAAGCTACTGTTAAAACCTTATGATCAGTCTTGATGTTCTGTGAAACTTGGAAAGAGGTAAGGATCAAAAAGGTATGTTAAACCCCATAATTCAGATGACATATTCAAGGCATTTCAAATTCTGGTGTTGTTTTTTGCCATGTGGAAATGGAGCAGTACTGGATCAGCAAAGTCTGCTGCTTTAAGATGCTAAGGACAAGATGTGGATGGTTTTGTGTGAACAAAACAATATTTACTACTAACAGTTTAAAACCAAGATTTTTTTTATCCCACTGTGGAGCCGTCTTTTCCCCAGGCTGAACAGTCTCAACTCCCTCAGCCTCTCCTTGTATTAGAGGTACTCCAGTTCTTTAACCATCTCCATTGCCCTTTACTGGACTTTCTCCAGTAGCTCCATGTCTCTCCAGTACTGAGGAGCCCAGAACTGGCCCCAGCACTCCAGATGAGGCCTTGCCAGGGCTGATTAGAGGCGAAGGATCTTCTCCCTTGACCTGCTGCAAACATTCCTCCCAGGAAGCTGTTTGCTGGAAGGGTACACTGCTTATGATCAGTTTGGTGTCTATCCCTGAGCCCTTCTCTGCAGAATTGTTTTCCAGGTGGTAAGCTCCCAGTGTGTGTCTGGAGTTGTTCCTCCTCAGGGGAAGGACCTTGCCTTTCCTTTTACTGAACTCTGTGAGATTCTTTTGAGACCATTTCTCTAGCCTGTCCAGGTCCCTCTGAATGGCAGCATAGCCTTCCAGTTTGTCAATCACTTCTTCCTATTGTGTTTCATTTACAAACTTGGTGAGGGTACAGTCTGTACCAGTAATTTAGCAAAGGTTTTAATCAGCATTGGTTCCAGTATTGATGCCTGATGTACATCACTAGGAACTGACCTACTGGTGGACTTCATGCCACCAATCAAAACCTTTTTAACTCAGGCGTTCAGTCAGATTTCAATCCCTGTCAGCATTCACTTATCTAAAACATATTTCATCAGCTAGTCTATTAGAATGCTAGGGGAGAAAGCATTAAAAGCCTGTTTGACATCAAGATAAACAACAACCATTAGTCTCCCCTTGTCCACTGAACCAGTCATTTCATCACAGAAGTCTATCTAGTTGGTCAGGGATGACTTCCCCTTCCTAAGTCTGTGCTGACTACTCCCAGACATCTTTTGTCCTTAAACAGTTAGTAGTTAGATATCTGACTATAACTGAAAATTAACCAGAAACTCTTGAGAAATCAACAGTGTCAAAGAACTATTTCCTGTGCCTCATGATTTTTACTACATGGTATGTCAAGCCAATATTATACAGCAATTTCAATTCATTTTCTATAGTTGATCATGCGTTTTATTCTTGCCTCCATTCTCTGTGCTTCTCATGGACTTCCTCTTCTGGCTGAATACATCTAATTGTTCAACTACAACTAGAAGACTGAAGAGTATTTCTACAGTATTTCAGCCTGCAGGGTGGTATGAAAAGAAATGCGTCTTTACTAATGCATCTTCAAAACCCTCAGGAAGAAAATGGAATTTGGTTCCAAGTCTTTTAACTCCTGAGGAATTGATCCAGATAGGCTGTTATATAGAAGGCAATGACCACCATCCTTCATCTCCCAGTATAACAGTTATACATAACTATTTTAATATAAAATAATTTCTGTCACTCTTGTTGTCCCAATCTCCATTCTGGAAGGACAGATATTTTCTGCAAATGCCTGAAAAAATTTCAGGTGCCTTCACGTGCCTTCTGTTTAACAGTGTATGGGTAGCCTTTGCTGTTTAGACTACAAGTTATCTATTTCTATCATATCTAAAGTGTCCATGAACATTCACCAATACATGCTGATATGAACTATGGGCATTACAACAGCATCAAGGGCAGAGGATTTCTAGACATCTGTAAGTATGCTGTAGATGGAGGAGGTTTCAGAGTCTTGGGTTTGGAAGGAGCACCCTAGTTCTAATCTAGGCACCCGAATCCATTTGGATATATTGCCACCAGCTTGGAGACCCACTGGGATGTAAATATGAACTTGAATAGGCTGTGCTTCTGCATTTCATTTACCAAAAGCCTTTTTTTCTCACATGGGTAATGCAGAGTCCAAATGACAGTTTTAAAAACTACAGTCACAACATGCAAAGCCTTGTTCTTGAAACAAAAGGTAATGCATGCTGCTAGAGGTCCTTCCATATGTTTCAAAGTAACCAGCCCTGCTGCTAAATACAATACTGGTCATGTCTTATGCAAGAAATTCATCCTCCTCGTGCTGCTTGTTCTCTAACTGTAACAAGGACAAGTGAATGCTCTGTTTCTTAACAGAGTACTGGTATCTGTTCCTCCTTTTGGAGAGTTCATCCAGCTGGTTTATAGCTCCCACAGCTCAGCTAAGAGGGTGGGGGAAGGGGATTAGCCCAACAGTTTCAGTAAATTGCACACATTCATCACTCCCTTGACTTCTATACTCAAGTTCTTGCCTTTTATGGCAGATATAGGGAAAATGATAAAATGGTATGCCATACAACATGTGTACATAGAGAGCTGGGGATGTATTTCATGTATCTTTGCAAGTCTTGTTTTACAAACTTTTCTTAAGGAATTTGGAATTCACAGTCTGATAAGCAATTTCAAAGGATAAGCAAACTACAAAGGATAACTGAATCTCTATCAGCAGCTATGTGCTCTGTGAGAGCAAAAGAAAAGACAGGAAAGGATAGGAAATTATATGATAGGGTGGAATAGGGAAAGAAGGAAGGAAGGATGGAATGAAGGACGGAAGGGCAGAAGGAAGGGCGGAAGGAAGGAAAGAAGGGAGGGAGGGAGAAAGATTGCATTCATTACGCAAGAGTGCAAGCATAGTCCATTAAATTCTGCTTTTTGTGTCAGTAGCAAAATTCTCCATAAAGCTGGGATTTTACTCCGGGCCTGTGCTAGAAAACAAATTTACATAGCTGTCATTGTTTCATGGAGGAAAAAAAGTGGGTTTTGAATGAAATGATAGTAGAAAGACACCATTGTCTTCACGTGGAGTGGGCTATTGTGACAAAAGCTTATTAAATCAAATCCTTAGCACAGTTTCCAGATTATAATGTGAGTTTTGGGAGGGATGGGAGATTTCTCTTGATACATTCTGAGTGTTCTTTTGTGTTATGAGGCTCTGATCATCTGGCTTTCTCCACAGGACTTCAGTGGAACATCTCTAATTTTTGCTAAATATGGTGTTGGCCCAATAAGGTTGCACAGAAGAGCAAAATGAGGATAAACATGCCACATGTGTGGGCATTTGAGATTTCATCCAAATTAATCCAAAGAGAAAGTTGTATGGTCCTGATTCTCACCTCACACATTTTCTGTCACAAAGCTATCCTGTTAAAAATCAGAAATTATTTATTTTCCTGCTAAATATTTTGCATAGATACTAGAAACTCAATGCATTAACCACTACCATTTAATGCATCTTCTATTGAGAGAGCACTAACTCTCAGTACCACACCTTTAAAATAATTTTTCAGGAAAAGTAGAAGTATTGCAAAGGTTATCCTTATACTTTGTTGTGCCCTTGACATGTTAGTAGGCTTTGACCCCATAGAGCACTTTAAGTGGATGAAAAAGGTACATATTTAGGTTGCCGGACTGCTATCAATAAATGCAAAAGTGCCAAGCCATGTAACATAAGACTCTTGAGAAGGTGTTAATGATGTACGACTGGTGAGTTACCAACAGTTTTCACCATACCAGTCACCCAAACATGGTATAAGCAACTTAACTTTACGAAAATAATGAACATGAATTTTTAGGTGAAATCAGTGGTTCTCTAAAGTCTTTCCCACCATGATCTTCCATAATCCTTCTGCTTCCAACTACACTATTCATTATTGGCTGTATCCTTATGTAAGTTGAACCAACACATCTATACCGATTCTGAACCTTGCCTTGATTTCACAACAGGATTTGGGTGAGGGGAAGCTACATTTGTTCAAATCCATATATTTCCACACTTTAGGATGACCTGCAAATCCATGGAAATTTTCTGACACAAAGTAGGTAAACCTGTTCTGGATAAAAATAAGGATGTCTCACACAGCTCTGTCATACCACCTTGTTTTTTCAATGTAGCAAATAAAATTTCCTTTGTCTATTCTGCATTCTGAAAGTTGACTGAAAACACAGATATATTTTAAGGTAGCTTTAATCAGAATTCTCATCCCTCAGTAAAACTGCTTGAATTTTTCTACTGATAAATTCTAGCCTGAGTTGGAAGACTTCTAGAAATGCTGATTGGAAGGGATGTCTGGAGGTCATTGAGTCCAGCCTCCACCATAAAGCAGGATTATTACCAGCACTAGACCATGTCAACCCCCTCTCTACTTTGCTGTTATTTTTTGGAAGTCAGTTATCCAATGATGGTATCTTGCAGCCACAAGATAAAACAGAAGAAGAGGGAAAGACTTACTGAAAAAAAATCTAAAGGCAGGTGGGGACTACTCTGGTCTTGATTTTAAAGGATTTCTTCTTCTCTCTCATCCAAGAGCCCCTGTGTTCAGTGAAAAGCAATTAGGGAATGGGCATGTCAAATGTGCTTCAGGAGGCTGCTGAGAGAACAGTGGTAAGCATCCACTCTGGAGTGCAAAAATGAAAATAAAACTGAGTTAATGTATGTAATAAGCTGCAGTTATTGGGTCAGCAGAAAAACAGGCCTCCTCAAAGATTTATATCCTGCATGAATAATTTACTGCTCTTTTGGAAGAAATTACCTAACCCAGCACAGGACAGCAAGAGTGAACAAGTCATTGCCCACAGACCTTGGTAGAAATACTTGGAATGAAAAATAGTAGAGAACACCCTAGATCCTTTTTCCTTCAAATAATCAGTTTCATCTGATTAGGGAATGCTGAAGAATGGTGAAGAATGCTCTGTTTAGAAATCTGAAATTGCAGTGGGTGACAACTGAAGGATTGTGGCTTCCCTGTGAAAGCTTTCCTTGGAGATGGCTGGCACTGCAGTGCAGGTTGGCATGTGCTGATCAGACACTGGGACATGTCACACTGCAGCAAGGACGAATGACACGCTAAAGGATAAAAAAATACACAGCACCCTGAAGGGTCAAAAAGCAAGGCAAGCTTGCAGCTTTTGCGGCAAAAATGTCAGTCTTTCCAGAGGAGGCAAGAGAATGGTGATTGGCAGAGCTGCGCTGAACTACCTTGGACCCCAGCAGTTCTCTCCTGCCTCTTCACCCTAAGTTACTTGACCTTCAGTAGCTGCTCCAGGTAGCATTTGTGTGACCTCTGACTAGTCCAAACCACCTATCTCCCAATCCTTCCAGGCAGGAGGTAGGATTGACTTGAATAAATCTCTCCTACCAGAAAAAAGGCGAGTCTGCGAGGGGCTGCTGGGGACAGCTATGGTGTCTGGTGAGAAGGACAAGGCATTGCCAATGGCATCTTCAGGTGGTAACTAACTGCATGCAGAATTAGCTGGATCTGAGTCATTCACAGGTAGCTTTGTGGGTGTTTTAGTGATAAAGGACTTCTGTAGATCACCAGGTAGAGCAAAATAGCAGAAAAAATTAGGGATTTGCAGAGAACTACAGATTTACTGTATTTTGGCCATTAAATCAGAGCTTTGAATCCACAACCATATAACTTCTACTCTATTGCTCCATGTGTTCGTACCTAATGTATACACACATGAGTATACAGCCTTGCAGAGCACTTTCTCATCTGTGCCCTGAAAGTGCTCAGAGCACTTCAAATGTGCATTTAGCTTCTCAGGATTAGCCATGAGTTATACTGAGGTGTCATGAATTCAAGGACGTTAGAGATTTTGGCTGGGGACTCCTGTGAGTCAAGGATGTTAAAGTTCATAGTTCATGCATGAAGCATGTGAATCCTCTCCAGTTTATTCTGAGGACAGCAACAGGACAAAGGGCTTGTCATGCATGCTGAGTCATTAGAAACATTATCACATGAGGTTAGAGTAGTCTACATAAATGATGTTAGGGTCATATCTTGCTTCTGATGTGTTTCAGCTGGTCCTGTTCTAGAAATAGAGAGCAGCTGCTTTTCTGAGTTTCACAGAATACTGTATAGCCAACATAGATGGAATTCTAGACTAACTTTACCTAGAAGGTCCTTTATGCTTCACAATTCACCATAGATCCTCTTTAGCTATCTTACTTCCACATTCACATGGCCAGCAGAAAGAGCCAGACATCAAAACAGAGCATTAAAGTCATATAGTCTCACCTTTTGCAAGCTAGGAAAACCTTGCTCAATAACTTCTATACCAAGATTATAGTTACTGTTGGAGCTTTATGCATATCTTTTAGAATAACTATCCAATTATGACTCTTAAAACTTCAGGCGCATGAAAAAATATCACATGCCTAAATCACTCCAAAACTTAGGTAGTTTCTCTTTTAAAGATTTCTATTTCTTTTTTCATCTGCTTGTCTCATTCCAGCTTTCAGCCACTTGATCTCAATATGATTTTTTTTCTGTTAAACCAGATCTGTCATTATCAGAATTATTTTTCCATGTAAGAATTTCTAGTCTGGAATTAATTCACTTCTACATTTTCTCTTGGATAAATAAATCCATAGACTAATTTGCTTAAGTCTTAATGCGTCAGTTATGTTTTATAGACTGAGTTGTGCTTACAAACTTTTTCTGAACACACTCCAGTTTCTCAGTGTCTTTTTTGAAGAGGGGACACAAGGCCTCTACTTTGGTAATGCTCTTATTCATGTTGGAGACAGAGATAATAGCCTTTTTCCTATTTTGATTGCCTCTTGCTTCTCCAATAAAGGATAGCATTCACAAGCTTAACTGCTATGTTGTCATAAGACCACATACTTTGTGGGCTGCCTAAAATGATTTGTATGTGTTTTTCAGATTGACCCACAAGGTAAATTTCCATGTTTTATGAGGAGATCCTATCTCTACTGTTTTGCTAGCATTATGAACCAGTATAATGTATTGCTCTATTTACTATCTGACTCTTATCAGTACATATGGATGATGTAACCAACACAACTATTTACAAAGTCTTCTTCTTGTATCCGTTCCTACTTTCACTAGCACTGGTTTCATAAGTCCTTCCCATACACTTCAAAAGTCATTGAGCATTGTTTGCTCAAAATTAGATCTCTAAGCAGCATACTGGGAATAATCTAGCATACTAGATTGACATTTTCAATTATTTTCAAACAACTTTTAATAAATGCCTATTACAATCTCTGTTTTTAATACAGTCCTAAGTCTGGAATGTGTTCCTTTTATCTGCACACCAAATCGGACCCAGTCAATACTCAGTTGTTCCGCATGTTATTACCCATGTAACCATAAAAATGAAAAGCTCATGTAGATTCTGCAGTATCCTAAGTGTGCTTATTGACTACAGGACACAAATGTACCAGATCCAGCTTCACAGCACTTTGGCCAGTCTGCAGGGAGCCACTGTTTTCTGCATTAAAAACCAGTAGATCTTAAACTGGCTGATGTGCTACCAAACTGCTTAAATGGCTATTGCCAGTTCCCAGACATTTCATTTACGGATGTCATGGTAGCACAGAGCAAACCCTAGGACTGTTTTGGGCAATGCTGGTGAAAAACTATCATGATGATGATGATGATGATGATGATGATGATGATGATGATAGGTTATGAGGCCTGTTATCAAAACGATCATAAATGATTTGGTGTAACAACCCTTCTGTAGCTTCACTCAACACCTTACGCCAGGCACCCAGTTATATATATATATAGTGATTATCTGTTGGGGTCTCCTCCCCTGCCATGGAGCCCTGGGAGATGGGCCCTGGGGGGGAGACACGGGGTCTCCCTGCCCCTGGTCAGCCTCATTTCCCATTGGTTGGTTTGTGTTCCCCGGTGTGGCCAAGGACCCTCGGGTCCTGTGACTGCGGAGTTCCTGGGGAGAGCCCCAGCCATGCAGCTGGAGAAATAAACATCTCTGAAACATCTACCACGAATCTGTCCATATATACTTTGCTTTCCACGAGACTCCTGGTTTGAAATATGCTGGTTGCAGTATTCCCCGCTGCAACAATTATCCTATTTAAATTTACAAATATTGGCATCAAATCAGAATGTTCAGTCCTCTGCTACTCTCTCAGGGTTGGTTTATAAGAAAATCAGCATTAGCAGGGTAGAAAAGCTTCTTTCAGCTACAGAGTGTGGTATTAATTTCTTCCATTTTGTATGTCCTATGTGATCATTTCACTGTAAAAATTTTTTAGAATTCCTCCCTTTACCCCTACCATGTTCATCAGAAATTTTTTAAACCAATACTTTTAGCAAGGTTTGGTAGGTCACAGTGCTTCTGCACCAGAGAGAGTGGAGGCCCTGGCACAGAGCTGTGGGTGCATCTTTCACTCACTCACTCACTCACTCACTCACTCACTCACTCATGTCTCCTCCTGCATGCTCCAGTGGCATCAGCTGATTTGATCTCTTAGATCTCTTACCTGTCATAATCTAAGCTTCAGCTTCACCTGATTTGGGTAAACACCCTGTGATCCAGGTGCTTAGCTAACCCAGTACTAACAGTACCCCTGCACTGCACTGAAGGCACAAAGGACCACAGACCTATACATTCTCTAGCCATGTGAAAAAAGCCATCAGAAAGAGATGCCAGACCTGCTGTTCCTGTGACTGGTGAGAAAATGTCAGCAGTTACAGGAAAATCCCCAAAAACAACAGAAGGCATAAGTACAGGTCCTATGTGGCATAAATTAATTCTGTAAAAGCCACTTCGCTTATTTCTACCTGATTCTATTCTTTCAGTGCTTTACTTAATTCTGTTGAGAATTAAGGAGAAGCTGTGCATTTAAACCACAGCTTCAGTTGATTCCTCTGAGTCATTGTCTTGAATAACCTTTGAATGGAAAAGTAAGGGCTATGTAACATATCTGATGTGCAATTCTAGAGAACCATGTTGGAAAAGTGCACAATTTTATTAGTCAATATGATGATCGTTTAGCCACAGACACTGTCAAATCCCATCAAAGATGGATGGTAGATCGAAGAGATGGAGGGTTCAGCAAAGTGAAGGTTAACCACACCTCTAAAATGCTTCAATAATACATTAGTTGCTTTGTTTAGATTTTCTAGAGGAGATTATTTTACATAAACTCAATTAAAAATACAAAGATAAATTATTGTAAAGACAGTATAAATATTTGAGAAGTTACAAAATAGTTTTGTGTCATTAGGTTATGTATATTATATTAATAATCCAGAGCGATGTTTAAGACTATTTTTTTCAACTAGAGGCACCAGATTAATTTTAAGATGTAAAATAACAGAGTCCACTGTTTCAACTCTATAGTACAGTTAACTAAAATCACACATATGTAATCTAGCTCTTCTACACTGACAAAATGATAGTTATTGATAAGAATCCATTACGTTTTAAGTTTTGTAGAGCATGTGATTTCTTGAGGCTAGTGAATACAGTTTTTCCATCTCAAGCTAATACCCTGGGATAGTTCAGGTATAGAGTGTGAATTCAAGGTAACTCTCTGCACATTACCCTGGGTCATGAGGTAAGTATCATGTTTTCATATATGATGCATTTTGGAAAGAGAATATGCTCTGAACTATGAGTGTAACTTACCAAATTAAAGAAAGGTTTCTCATAAGAATCCAGGAGAATAAAGCAAAATAAATGGTTGCCATTTTATTAAACAGACCAAGCTGCCTTTTTTTAAGGCAATAACTTCCTTTTCTTTCCAAATACCAACCTGATTACAGGATTTTGCAAACTTTGAACAGAACTGAAAATCTGAACTTTCTCTTGGGAAAACTTACATGAAAAATTTTAGTGTGTTGAAGCAGGGAGAAGCATTTCATTTGGAAGCAGTGCGACAACACACTGTGGCCAAACTCTGTGGCTTTCAGAAAACTGTGTTTTAGTTATATGACCCATCTGCTCCCACACAACAACTACATGGTGTTACATTACCTATTACATGTTGTCATCTGACTGGTCCCTCATGGTGCATCACAGAGGGATTGTATCCATTATGCATCCCACCAAAATGTCCTGGCAGATGGGAGAGGGTATGTGGCAGCTGACCCACAATTTCCATGAAGCATCACAGCAATGCAGAACGTTTTTAATGTTGGATGGAGCAAAAATGTTATGTTTCCCATAGGGAATGTAGAAAAAAATCCTTTTGATTAAAAGTGTTTCAATATTTCCAAATTGAAAGAACTGAGCCAGCCTTCATCCCAACCTCCCAGGTTCCAATTTTCACTTTTGGGACAAAATGTTTGCAGAAAGCTAACTCTTTACATGTTTTAAATAACTTCATCAAATAACAGCTTCTTTATTAAAAATGGTTCAAAGGCTGAAAATCCTAGTTCTAGGTTAGAACTCACCTCCCAACACTCAATCTACATATTTTTTAAAAATTAAGTTGAAATGTGTCAATATAGTTTACTGGTCAGTGTGGACTAATGTTTTGGCCCTATTAATGCTGTCCAGTTCAGCAGTCAGTTTGAAACTGTTTTATTCTGAATTAGTGCTAAATTACAGTGCATTTGAATACCTTCAGTAATACAGGTTTTCACCCAATAAGGATATAGGTTAATAGTTGTGTGGTGATGTAAAAGCCCAAAGCTATGCTATATATATATACCAGTGGAATGCTGACATTAAAAATGCATAATCTCTCCCTTTAATGTCAAAAAACTACCAAAAAACCTTCATTTTTCTAATCCTCATGAAGATGTGAGAATCACTGAAATGGTTCCACACTAGCCACACTAGAAGGTTTTGTTGCAAGGCATCCACATGGGATTTTCTTAAGATCTGCTGGGAAGGGAGAAAGAGTCTTCTTCTTCTGCCACAGCATCTCCAGACCTGGTCCGGATCAGGGTCTGCATCAAAGGGTATTGGTCCATAGCCATACCATTCCTGATGATATGCATCTCCCCAGGGATAGGGGAGCAGCCCTTGCCTCCTCCCACAGTGCCTCTCCCCAGCCAAAGAGCCTCAGTCTAGAGATAGGACGTGTTCAGGGCCTGAATGACCTCCACTCACAAGGCATCTTCATTGGTCAAGAGAGGCTTCATCCAATTTTTGGCAGTATGGTTACACTGTGCGTAGCTGAAATGGGGAGCTCTTTTGAATTCTGAGTATTTTATTTCATGTCTCACTATAGCAAGCAGCCATGTAAATTCCTGCAGGGAATATATGCTAGGCTGACTTGGTCAATATAGCTGGGTTTCAGTTTGCTAAGACTGACCTGGTGCTGTTTGCTGGCTTGAAACGTAACAAGAATGATTATGCCAGAAGCAGATCCTGAAGTCGCTTTGCCAAAAAGGCAAAATATCCTTTCTTTGAAGAAGCTCAGAACAGTAGAGAAATACACTGCAAAATCACGTCTATCAATAAGTGCATGAAGTACAGGGGGAAACTTTCTGCTGCAGCAATCACCGAGAACTAAATGCATTAAAATCAAGGGCGCTGGATCAGGTTTGTTCTGTCTATCTCACAACTCCTCTCTAGGAGTTTTCTACAGCAGGGTCTCAGCTGACTGCCTCTAGAGCCAGAGAACTTCCAGCTGGCTTTAACGTGAGCTGAATCAGAGCAAAGGGAACACTGCAGCACTGTCAGGAGCCACATGATCATGATCTATACAGAACTGCACCAGACCATCATTGCTCTTTTTTTTTTTTAAAGCAAGAATGAGATGTGTCAGAAGTGATCATCTTGCACCACGTTAATCACCCATCTAGAGGGCATTAATACTGCACAGGTAAATCTTCTTGTCTGTAGCTGTCTCAACACAGTCAAGCAGAACTGCTATTTAGCCTCTCAACCCATAAATTCACTCAGATTTAGAAGTGAGCACCTACATCATTCTGCACCAAAATTAGAATCAAGACAGAATCGTCAGCTAGCCATTCACAAATTTTGTCCGTTGTTTTTTACATTCCCTTCAGTACAGAAAGATTTCTTATGCTAAATTGATTCTTCCAAGTAAGTAAATGGGAAATGTGAGGTATATTTAGTCTCCTTTAAGATTTTTAAAACAACAAGAATTCCTTATTGACAAGAAAGAAGGCTGCAGAAGCTTATAAATTCCTTGTAAAGGGGCATTATTTTTACTCATATAAAAGCAGAAAAAAAATACAGAGCTGGGCTTTTCTCTGTTAAAGTAAGCAGGCCTAAGTTTACAAAAAAGGAGACCAACAAGGGCCTTAATCTTCCCCCCAACAATGTTACTTCTTTTAGTGTAATTCTATAAAGCAATGAAATGTCTGCTGTGGGAGCATGGACAGTTTATGTAAGACCCCCTTTCTCCTTCCTGCACAGGTGCACCTTCCTTCCAAAAACCTGGGGTAAGTCTACAGTGTTGCAGTGTGCTTGTGTGTCTCTTGAGCATGTGTGCACACCTGTCCTGACACATGGCCTGTCCTGCAGGGCACACCACACTGGATACTGCTGATTTCCATTCATGTCTGACTTTGTGATAAGGACCTGACAGATAAATAAATTAATCTTACATTTCTATTTAAATGACAGTATAGTGCCAATAAGATCTATTCAAACACTCCTTCACTACTGCTAAGTGCTTGTTTGGAACAAGACATATACAAAGGATTGATGGAGAATACAAAGTGCATTGTGTTAAGATAAAACACTATAAACAAAATATTCCTAAAATCACTGGTTTTCAAATTATCATTTTTAAAGTAAGACACTGTGATAGGAGCTGGTAAAAGGCGAAGTTTTGCACAGCTGGTAAAAGGCGAAGTTTTGCATGACAGTCAAGACCATTTGAAACAGTGCTGCAAGTGTTTCATGCTTAATGATGAGTACAGAAGAAAGCAGAGAGACACCTCTGTGACAAGTGGACACACCAATCAGTGTGCAAGCTCTTCTACTGGACAGAGCTGATTGGAATTTTATGCTCTGAGCAATTTTTAGTGGAAGAACAGCAGGTGTAGTTAGAGCATTTTGATAATTCCAAAATTAAGGCTTTAAATTCTACTTCAGTTTTAGCTTTATTTAATAACACCAAAATTTTTAAAAGAAGGATTGAGTGTAGAATCTCATTCCACAAACAAAGCATATATATTTTTTCACCTGCCCAGCTTCATGACAATCTTTGGCGTTGACAGAGAGTCTTTTTCCTGTTTCTACTGCTGCATATCAGTCACAATCACAGAATGGGTAACATTGGGAGGGACCACAGGTGGTCACATAGTACAATGTCTCTGTTCAATCAGGGTCATCCTAAAGACTGCTACTTACAGTTGTGTTCAGATGGCTTTTGAATATCTGCAGTGAAGAAGCCTCCACAGCTTCTCTGGGAAATCTGTTCCAGTGCTCACTCACCCTCAGAGTAAAGAATTTCTTCTCATATTCAGACGTGTTCCAGTTTCACAAATCCACCGCAAACTTAGTGCAAGATATGCATCAGTAAAAGGCACCACTAGACAAGCAGTAAGGACAACTTTTTAGGGCTTGAGTGCACATTTTGAGTGAAAAGGGTGTCAGTGTGGCATAAAAAAGTACCATGCAAAGACACCCAGGGTTGTTGTGAAGGGAGCATAAAGGGTAAGTGAAGAAGGGCTGGGGTAAGTAGAGGAGGGATGGATTACAAGACAGCCCTGAGCTGTTACGAGTATACTTCTCCCAATCCCCAAACAAGTCCATTAAGAGCCAGCTTGGACAAGAGATGTACAAAAACCCATGTCACACCCATGGTAACATGAGGAGAGGATCCATGGTGATTTAGGGGATGTTAGCAAAGACACTCAAAGACACATGTTATGTGATGAGAGTGGCAGGAAAGGAGGAGAGACAGCATCTGTAGAAGCCTGTGCCTAGGGATCTCTGCATGTGTGGGGACATACGGAGCAGGGAGCACAGCAGGAGCAAGGGAAGGCCCTGACAACTGCTTTTGCCTGAGAAAAGAATTAAAGAGAAAGGTACCTCTTCCAGTGTCAAGGAAGCTGCAGGGGCTGAGGTACAATTCCAGGGGTTACAAGTAAAGATAAAAGTAAGACTACAAGTGAAGCAGAAGATGGAACCAAGATATTATTCAAGTCATGAACTGCTGTGGCAAAGAAATGATGGTGACATCAGTAATGGCAGAGGAGATAGGAAAAGCGATAGCATGAGATCTCTGTACAGATGGTATTACCCATCACTGTCCTTTGTCCAGTGACAGGGAAACTGCTCTGCCCTAACAGTCAAAAGCCAGAGGAAACATAAACTGTGCACAGTAATCTGGGCAGGAACAAGCATGCAGTCTTCTCCTAATAGCTGCCTATCAGTTAATCCTTCAATTTAGTATGGGGCCCACAAAACTGAGAAGATGCTAGTTTTCTGGGTATAAAATATGCTCTTGAAATCTACATGAGAAAATCCTCACCTTAAAAATACGTCCATTTCCATGCCATTCTTTTATCTGAAACAATAGTGATATTTTCAAGAGATTTAACTTCCTGTAAAAGAAAGATAAAATTAGTCTTAGTATTTATAGCCCATCACTAAGGCAGTAAGAAAATAGACAAGCAGTCTTGCCAGAACTGTTGGGTGTCTGGGTATTCCAGGCAGGCCTAGAAATCCACATGCAAGTGGGTAATGCTCAGACACGTGCGTTACCCCAGTAACAAGTTACACAGAATTATTACGAAGTCCTGGAAACTTGTCATGTTGAATATGTAAAAACTGAAAAGGCGTATTTTCTCAAAGTTTGTATTTGCATATTTTCAAACTTAGGTAAAAGTGTATGCCAGCAAGTATGTGTATGGATTTGAGATCATCGTCTGCAGTAAGACTGAAAACTTGCTGGGTTGGAAAATACAAGTTTCTTTGTCTTCCTTCCAGTTTTTCACATCATTCTTCATCTAATAGTCTCCTTCCACCAAAATTCTGCCAGAAAATTTTCCAAATATTTCAGACCAGAATGTCTTCACAGCAGTATTTTGCACAGCTCTAGCCAAAATGCACACTCCCCAAGGAAATTCTACACCTTTAACTTCCTTGGCCAGTCATCTAAACATGAAGGAGTTAACTCTAGACCCATTTCTGTTTCTTAATTCCATTTCAGAGAAAATGTTAATCCTTTAATTATATAGCATGTTCAACTGACAAAATTACTTTCCTGTTGTTGAAAATCTCCTTGTTACACTGACAGCTTTTGATAAAACATGGCAATGGGAAAAAATATAGATTTGCTACTGACATGATTTTTATATAAAAATTCAAAGAAACACGCAATATTTTTAAGGAGATTCTTATGTAGCCACAGTGGTTTCCCACTATTTATAGCTAACGTCCTCCCTTCCCAGAACCATAAAGCCTCATGGTAAGCAAGCTCTGCTATCAGAGTTGGGGGTTTTCAGTCAATGAAATGGGGAATTTTCAATGACATTGAAGGAATTTAGCTTCTTGTCCCTAGTCGACCTCTTTGAAAATTGTGGTTTTTATCATGATAGTAAGATTATAAGGAGCCTTAAACAGAGGAATAGGTCCCCCTGAGGATCGATGGCTGGAAAGCACATAGCAGACATCATGGCATTCAACCTGCTGAAATCGTGCTGTGGGGTTTCAGGAATAGTTCCCTGAGGTCCTTCTTTTTTTTTTTCTTCTTTTTTTCTTTTTTTTCTTTTTTTTTTTTGGGGGGGGGGGGTTGGTGGGTTTTTGTTTGATTGATTTTTTGGGGTTTTTTGTTTGATTTTCTTTTTTGTTCATTACAAAAGGATACAGATAAGAACAACTGGCAACATGGAACACTGTCTCAAAGTTGAAACTGAAGTTACCTGCCCATCATTTCTTAATCCTGTATGCAGGGTAATCAGATCAAACCTCTCCAATCCCAGGACCTTACTGAGTCTTGTTCACTAATGTTGTCCAACCACTTGACATCCATTTATCCTCTTAAACTAAAGAGCCTAGATCTGGGTGGAGCAGCACAAAAATGTAAAGCATAAGAAATACTTATTTGCAACTGGTCACTTTTCTGAAAGACAGTGGTGAGTTTTCTACTGTGCACAAACATGTATGTAATCAGTTTCCAGTCTCCTAGCTCTTATCCCATTTTCTAACTGGGGAAAATTTCTTAAAAATTAGCACTGGGTTAAGCTCCTATTGCCTAGTCTTATTACATAGGGCTGATTGTGTTTCACACTAATAAACTAAGAGGTTAGGACATTAATCTACTGTAAACTAAATGCTCCAATGAAATGTGAGAGAAGAGATGGTAAAGAGCTTGCAGTGCAGCTGACTTGTATTGCGTGGTGTACTTGTTAATGAAGACAAAGTTACAGACCATGTTATCTGTGCTTTAAGACTGCTATTCAAGCTCTTGGGTTTTCTCCAAAATGTAAGGACTTATCCCTGAGAATACTAACAATGTTATTAATAAATAATACAACTTGCAACATCTTTTTGTTATTTACAAGCTAATGACCTATCAGAGGGACGTTTTGTGCAATGACAGAGATGGACAAAGAATAAAGGTGACAGGATAGAGCAAGTTGCATGTGGTTTGGGGCCTTGATTCTTGCAGCATGAATGTCTGACTGATACTGAGTTATATATCCAACCTGATACTGCATTAGGTGTGAATTCACCAGTTACACACTGATGTGCATTGTGCAAACACAAGCATTACTTTCCTCTCTGACTCAAAACCAGCACCTTTTATTTCAGGCTTTTTGAGATGAATACGTGATTGCCTCATGGATCAAGAGTGCAGGTAAACTGAGCAGGATCATTAGCAGGATCATTGCAGACTTCAGAACAACTTAAAAACTGGGATTAGCTCATCTAGATGTTGCTTGGGACAGTGGTGCCAAAATCATGCTGGCAAAGCTCTTTGAGCTCTTTATATTGATGATCACTGCTGGTGCATAATACTACCATTGATCATCTGAAATTATTTTAATAACTACAAATCTCTATCATATAACTTTGAAGAATAATCATAGGATTTAAATTGGAAGTGCAATGAGAACAGTCATTTCCTAGCTAAGCAGAACAAGTAGTATTTATTGTTCTTAAGTTTCTGTGATATTTAACTCATCAGGAAGATATTTTGTTATCAATACATAGCTCACCAAAGCAACCTGTGTCACCGACAAAAAAACCCATTCCTTCCTCCTTATAAATGATGCAGCTAGAGGTATATTAGACATGATTCGGATTGAAGGAGATCACAGAAAAACTTGAAATTAGAATAGTACTTTTTGTTCTTAAAAACAAAAAATTCCCATGTGGATGTTAACTATGGTCCCAAGAAATGGGCCAAAAGTTAATCTCCAGATGTCACAGCAGTACATTGCATAACTTGGTCCGCACCAAATATCCAGAGCCAGAGCCACAGCCCTCTTCATCATACTCCAGAGAGAAAAGAGAGCTTTAAGCTGATATCCAAGGGGACCTTTCCTGCAGAAAAATAAAGCCGATAAAGTGGAGCTCCTCAGCAATGCTCACTTTTCCATCATCTGCTTGTTATTGTCTTAAAGGGCAGGGAGTTTTTGTGGCAGCTCAGGTTGAGACTCCATGCAGAGCAGCCAGGGAAGAGAGCTATCCTGGAAAAGACAGTCTTCTAGTGGATGTAGAGCAGAGAGGGCAGAAAAAGGCCCTGTGAGGGCAAAGGATTTGTGTAAATTACTGCCCAGGTGAAGGGTTAGTGGGGGTAAAAGCACAGCCTTGTCCTCCCCTCTGGCCTTAGTGGCTGAACCAGATCACACTGGTACACACTCAGTACAGTTACTTAAGCATTTCAACACTCTCCAAACTAATGTTCAGGCTGTTTGAAGGACATGTTCTGGTGTTCGTCAGTAACATAAACTGAGATAAAGAGAAATATAGAATTCACAACCAGGGAAAAGATGGTTTTGATCTTTTGAAAAGATGATAATGACTTATGACTTAAAATCAAATCCACCCAAGCTCATACCAACATCCTTTTAGCATGTCAGTGGAGCAGGCACACAGATTTCAATGGCCTTATGTGGTGCTCATTGTATCTGCCTCCTACTGCCTCATTTTATTGCTTCAAAAGCATGTAAACCTCTTCTTGCTACATAGGTAAGCAAACCCTGGATGGCATTACCCAGGGTGATGGGAAAGGAACGACTTAGTGGCTAACCTTACCACTAAGCCTGTGGTACAGAGCAAACAAGCTCAAAAGTTAGGGCCTGTCAGTCAGATAGCTGGTGGACAAGCAACTCTTAAAATGTAATCCAGACATCAGAATAACCCTCACTTATACCCTTAAAAGCTCATAAACTCCTGCCACTGAAGAGCTGCAGTGAGCAGTGCCCCAATAGTGGGAGTGTGCGTCCTGCCACCTAAAGGAATCCCAGAAGGTTCCCGATGGCTGGAAAATCCATGGTGCTGGAATTTCTTCCCCCCAAAGGGCACCTCAGCAACTGGTAAAAAGAGCGGCCACTGCTGCCACTGCCAGCCTCAGACTCCCAGGGGACTGTGAACTGCTGAGCAGAAGCTTTCCAGGCACAAAAGAATTTCTAACGTCAACAGAGGTGCCAGGAAATAGACTCTAATCCCAGGCAATTAAGTTTACAAGAAATACACAGCCCATGGGGGGAAGTTTAGTGTGGCCAGCAAGTTTTGTGCGGAGATTGGTTAATGCTCCTCCTTGCCCAGTCCCTGAGAGATCCACAACGCAAAATGAGCTTTATACCTTCTAAATCTGAACACCAGGTTGAATGCACCTGCCATTTTTCTGTGCCCCACCAGACTAAACTGGCTGTTCACAAAATATAAGAAAAACAGAATTGTTTTCCCAAGGTACCTAGACAGGTTTCTGGGAAGGAACCCCAGCTCATGGCTCATGTTTGGCAGGAGTGACACAAAAAGCTGGACAGAGGACCTGGGGTGTATATTTCCCATTAGTTAATAGGGCCATAAGCTTGAGGGGCTCTACAGTATTTTCCTGACATGCACCCAGATCTACACGTAAATCTGTCATGGTGGAAAACATATCAGGGCCTCCTCCCTCCTAGTTAGAAAGTGGTGACAAGAAGGATTTAAAACCATCTATCACTGCTTGCAGAAAGCAGTGGGTGAAGAATGGGCGTGCTCATCTGCAATTACAATGGTCAGCTGTAAATCATTGCTGCAAGTGGTTAAAATGCCAGCTGACACCTGGCATGTCAAGTGTAGGGGTGGTTCAAATGGGACAACCAGGTGCCACCTGGCAATAATACTGCAAGCCAGAGTGGGAAGTTGGTGGTGTTTGGCTGTGTGGGCTGTCGGACACAATCACAGGCCTGAAACAGTGAGTGAACTCAGAAAGGTGATAGGGGTCTGGAGCTAGAGCTATGCAGGCATGGAGACTGGGAATGAGGATTTAGGGAAGCCAGTGATCTGGTGGGGTGGGGGCTGGGGCAGGGTTGAGATATACCAGAGGGCAGTGGAAGAAGACTAAGGAAAACAGAGCAAAAAACTAACTCATGGACAGGATGAGGGAAAGCCTTTCTCAGGGAGCCTCCCTTCCCACAACAGCTCATTCCACTGGCCAGTCCAACCTCCAGAAGACTGGGGAATTGCAGCATCTGCTGCTGAACCTTCTTTGCTGGCAAACCTGCTGGAGGAGAGGATGAGCAGTGTGAAGCCAAAGGGAAACTCACAGCTGTAAGAGGGGGTGCATGTTTGCTTCAGACACCACAGTATTCCCCACATCTTCTTGTCCCATCATTCCTCTTCTCTTCTTACTTCAGCATGGGCTCCACACAGGAAGAACAATCTGCAACTGCCATCAGTTACTTCATTAGCAAAATTGGAAATGGTTTTCAAGCACTTAGGGAGACAAGCTTTTTAACTAGAAGGAGCTGGTCAGCTTCATTACAGAGTGCCATGGTCTGCTGTTATAGTTGTCCCAAATGTCTGCAAAGCATCTGACTTCTCAACACCCAAAGTACATTTCAAGTTTTGAAGCAGAACGTGAAGCTAATTTCGCATTAGTCTTAAGTAACATAGAGGAGCTATTTCACCTAAGAAGAGGACTCAGGTCACCAACTAGCAGCAGCTGTTACATTTAGGTTTGACACCTAGGAAATTAATTAGAAAGATGTAATATTTTATAAAGGGGAGACTTCACTAAAACTCAAGGGTAATTACAAAAAACTGAGAGCTTAAAGGGAGTAAAACCCCCAAAGTAGTTTAGATATGAAAGCTGATACTGAGACTCAGAAAATGTATGTACAACCAAGTATTAAAGGAAACCAGAGAGGCAAAAGCCTTCTAGTGTAATGAAAGCAGTAAGGTTCTTTGAAGACAAGAAAAAGTCTTCAGGATTTAGAAATTTGACACAGATGAAGTCAACAAACAAGAATATAAATTAGAGGAGGAATTACGAAAGAAAATTGTTAAACTGGATTTTCCATGGCAAATAGCATAAAGCTTAAAAAGAAACACTAGCAGATCATTCAGGTGTACCTGACTCAGCAAACCCGTGAAAGAAATGGGAGATGTCTGATGCCTATTAATGAGGAGATGTGCAACTTCTTTGCAATAATCTTTACTGCTCCAGTAATGTCAATGAAATATCTACTAAGATGGAGGTGTCAGAATAAAAAGTGGAATTAAATTTGTCATCTGAACAGTTCTAGGTGACATAGATCTGAGTTTTATGACAGCGATCAGGAATGAAGGTAACAAAAAAGGTCAGACAGGTAACAAAAATAGCAGTTACAGTCCAGTAGGTGGAAGAGTGTATAATGTATCTGTATTTAGGCCATAAATAATAAAATATGCTTTTCTTAGCCATAACCACTTACATTATATCACTGCTAGCGCAGCTAGAAATAGTTTGCTTCTTTTTGCATGCACTTAGAAGTCTGAGTCTAGATTCCTTCTCAATGCAAGAATAATCTTGATTTATGAGCATGATGTGATGACTTTACAGAGGTGAGAAAAGTCCTTTTCAGGCTGAATGTTCCTAGAGCCCATCATCCTCTTTGGGACATTGATGGAGGCCCAACCTTTGAGACCACTTTTCTTCCTACTGAAAGAAAAGGCATTCTACCTTAAAACTGCCAGAGAGAGTAAACTTGTAGAAGAGAGTCTCATACAGATTTGGATTCCATTACTTCTGTATTAAGTTTTATCTCTCCTCTCACTACTAGTTTTTCTTTACATCTAGTCCTTTACTATTTCCTTGGTGGTTTATTTTCAATTTTTTGATCCCAGTGTTTCCACTTCCCTCCTTTTGCCTTTCTTTCTCTCCCCTTCCAGCCTCTTTCCATAACTGCGAAATGTCTTTCTTTCCTCTTTGCAGAGTCTGGTACGGTAATGAACAGATAATTGATAAAACATCCCACTCTCACTGTCTTTCCCTGGACACATGAAGTGCTCCAGCACAAACATCACTTGGGTAGTGGTCTGTGGCATCATGCTCCACCCTTCCTTGCTCTCTGCTGCACGATGTTTCCCAGGACAATATTCCAAGCTGAATTCTCAGACTGGCAATCCCTAAATCTCACCCAGATTCCTGGCTTGCTTTCTTCTCAGCTGACCTATTACATGTCCGTCTAGCCTTACTATCTCCCTGCTGTCTCCACCTCTCAAGTAAGTCTTCCATGAATCCACATGTGTAGCCTAATTCTGCTGTCAGTAGGGCTCGTTCAAAACAAATCCTCCTGTACCAGCACTCCCAAGTGGTTTGGAGCTGATTTTCGTTGATGCTACAAAAGTGTAAGCCAGAAGCAACGTGCTTTTGTGCAAACAGTAATGCAGTTGTGCAGATACAAGCTGTGCTAATGTGCTTATCTGTGTGGGCCTCGCACATCCCGTGGGGGACTCAGCTGGGCAGCAGCCAGCAATGGCAACAGCAATCAGATGCAGGCAGGGAAGGCAGCAGTGGGAGGGGGCTGATGTGCTTCTCCCTCTGCCTTCACTTTCAGTGCAAACAGCTAGAGGAGTCTAGGCACAATTTAATCCTTCCAGTACACATGAGGGCTTGCTCTCTGTTTCACTGCAGTCGTGTTTCTGAGGAGTTATCCTTCTCTGGTAGCATGCATTGAAACCCGTGACTTGGTGCTGCAGGCTTTAGGGGAATATGTCATCACACCCACATAAAATCCCAAAATGTCAGAGGAACAAAAGGACACAAACAGCAAGACCATTCTCATGCCTCCATTCCAAGCATGCAGTTCCCATTCACAGCTGTGGATCTGAAAGCTCCCTGGCAAGCATCCTTTTCACATTTTACACCCACTGATTGTGGGTGTGGGTGCGTGTGTGTTACTGCAAATACTCAGTGAGAGCCCATTTTTTTTTGGATGAGAGAAGCCTTCTGAACTGATACTTTGGAAGCCATCATGTGATGTTAGCCAAATGCTAACATTATTTTGCTTCGCCCACATACTGCTGGAAGCCAGAAAATGAGGCAGCTGCCTGCTGCTGCTGTAAGTTTGCCAGGCTGGCACTACAGCACTTGCAGCCTGCCATCAGCTCCAACCAGCTCACAGATAGCAACAGGCAAACATAATTCACATTTATGTCTCAAGAACAAATTGAGCTCAGCAGTTCTGAGGCTTTCAGCAAAATTCCCATACAGCCTTTTGTTTATTTGCTGAATTAGAAATATACTTGTAGAAAGAGAATCAACTTAGGATGAAATGTGTATGTATTTCAGGATAAAAGAATTTCATTAAAACTGAAATATCACTAAGTGGGATGACCTCCCTCTTTACCAAATAAAATTTTTATGTATTTTTCTTTTCTACTTTTAGTTCAGCCAGGTATGTTTTGGGTTGCCAAGATTACATGGGATTTAGTGCCCTTGAGATAGTCATGTTTCCAAAGTGAGCGATTTATTTGGAGCATCTAGAAATTCCAGCTTTTTTTTTATTCTTACCTAAAAAATGTTTGAATAACAAATAAACTAAGCCATTCTCCCCACTATTGCTCATGCGTGTGGCTCACCTGGTATTTGCACTTCTGACATGATTCTATTGTTGTGTCTCTTCTAGGCGGGATATTTTCAGAAATTAGACAACAGGAAGAAATTTAGCCAGGTTTCTCCCAAGAGCTCAAAGACTGGAACACAGCTTTTTAATGACTTTGAAAAGAGAATTTCTAGATATAAATCATGCTGACAGTTCTTTCTACCAGAGAGTTTTAATAGTCCATAAGGTTCCAATTTGTCATTATTTTTTTTATCCTTCTTTAAAAAACAAACTTAGTCATTTTGGAAATAGTTGTGGGTAGTACTAAACACCATTTCCAAGAGAACATCTTACCTAAGACAACCAACCAAAAATGTGAACAGAAGGAGAAGTCATTTCAGTCTTTAGTTCCTTAACAGCACATTTTGGAAAGCAAAAAGCATAAGCCCCAAATTGCTATCACTACTGAAAGGGGTATGAAACAGCTGAACAGTGTATTTTGAGACATATTTTTCTGCACACTTTTGCAGCCATGGGCCAACCTCTGAGCAGACACAGGCGACCAGATCCTCCATTCCTACAAATCAGCCTAGTTCCGGACAAATCACCAGAACTGCCCCATGACACACAAGAAGAGGTCTGGAACCTCGGTATCTCGTAACAATGTATGTCAAGCATGAGATTATTGTGTGCTCTGAGTTCTGAAGCACAGGGAGGAGCATTTTGGGGGATGACAGAAGGAAGAAGTGATTGTAAAATAGAATAGCAACATCTTCCAAATTCTCAGATTCAATAGTCCTTCCTTCAGGTTAGATTTCCACCTCTTGAGTCTGTCCCATGCAACTGCAGCAAAGGCAACTGTTGGTGCTCCTTCCTTAGAAACCTTCTGGGGCCACTTGACTGCCTCCGCACGATGAATTACAGAAATAGGCTTGCTATTCCCCACAGCACTGTCCTGTAGCAACAGCAACATAAATCCACTGTCTTTCAAAGAGCTACATCAGGTATACACAGCCCTGTGGTGGCAGGGAGGGAAAGAGTCAATGAATGGTTTATTTAAATCCATCCTTTTCTGTACTGAGACAGTGCTCCAGGATAAAGTATCTTCAGACATTATCAAGTCTGTCTTCAGGAAGAGACGCATAGGACGTGCAGGTTGGAAGCAAGGGGGAAACAAAAGAAACACCTTCTGAAGGGAAATATCCTCAGACCCATGCACACAGATCTAAACCTGAGGACTGTGTTTCTCTCCTGCACACTGCGGCCAGAAGCTAAAGGAGCACAGTGACCTTCCAGATTTGCTCCCAGGGATTTAAAATTGAAGGTGAAACCTTGCAACTTTATTTCTTGTTGTAAGCACCAAAAGCTTTTCCACTGTCCTCCTTCAGCCAAATCAGTTCTTAAGCCATTTTTACATTTTCATTTAGATACTGATCTATCATATTCTCAAGGCACTGGAAAGATTTCTTTTGGCTTAACTAAAGGTTAGATCATGACTTTAAAAATGCATCAGTGAGGAAAAATTCAGGGGAAAAAGAAAGCAGACACACAGAGGAAGTGATTTCAAACTTCGTTGAGTTTTGAATTTAAGAAAAAAACCTATCTTCAAGAGTAGGTAACTTTCCAGGAGATTCTTTTTTCAAAGAGGCCTTGGCACAAGCTTGGAGAAGGGAGCACTGAGGGATGGCAATCACAATGGTGATGCCAAAGGCCCTACACAGGTGGTGCTGCATTTCAGAATCCTTTTCCAGATGACAGGACACCAAGGAACACTCTTGTATTTCTCGTTTGGGCAGCTATTGATAAAAACAGGGTATTGTGACTGGACAGTCATTCACAGAACCATCTAAACGAGAAAACACCCTTAAGGTCATTGAGTCCAACTGTTAATCTAACACTGCCAAGTGCACAATAAACCCTGTCCCCAAGTGCCATATCTATACATCTTTTAAACACCTGCAGGGATGATGAATGAACCACTTCCCTGGACAGTATGTTCCAATGTTCCATAACCCTTTCAGTGAATAAGTTTTCCCTAACATTTGATCTAAACCTCCCTTGGTGCAACTTGAAGCTCTTCATATACATATATACAATTTCAACTCCCAATGACAACTGAAAACTAGTAATGGTAAAGGGCTGGAAGATGGTGTTCACCTGTCTACACTATTCCTACACCACTTGCGTTTAGTAGGGCACATTCTCCATTGATAACAAGTTTAACAGAAATTTGAGGAGGACCTGTTTTCTTTTCCCAGTACAGGCAAAATATATAACTTTGTGTATCCTTTATCCCAGACCTCAGAGCAGTGAGAAAACTCTGGAGCAAGTTAGCTGCTTGAGCTTCCCATTTTTTGGACAGTGGTGTAAAGGCAGCACAGGCCTTTAGATGGATGTGAATACTACATCCAGTCTTGACAAAGGAAACATGACAGGTAGTCATGTGGACACCAGACTCAGAGAAGCTATAGTCATTCACAATTTACAAAACTATTTCTATTTACAGGATGAACAAAAGGCCTGAGTGTCTTTGTGTAATCTACTGGTTAAATAACACCTGTTAAATACCTGTTTGCTAGGGTAAGTAGCCAGTGTGATCTTCAAAAAACAGAAGTGCCCTGGTTCTAAAAATCTGAAAAATAGCCACATTTGTACTATTTTTAGTACAAAAAAATGCCATTGTGTCTAAATCCACTTAACCACCTAAGTAATATTCTTTAACTTGAAAATCCAATTCATTTTACACTTTAATAGGTAGATGCAGTGAAAATTTCAGACATAGCAGCAGACATGGCATTTGTAGCTAATTAAGGAAAACTGGATTGAGCCCAGATGTGGATTATGCAAAGTGATTACTGGTGTTCTTTAGAAGCTGATAATTTTGAAAGCATTTCCTTGTGTTTGTTCACTTTTTCCAGTAAACCAAGATAAAAAAGATTCTGAAGGGAAGAAAATAGGTTTCTACAAAGTAAAACTGTCAGTGGCAATTATTTCCATCATTTCAAATTGACATGTATGGTAGTTAACGATTGGGTCACAGCCATTCTTTCAATCAAAACTTGGTTTTTAGCTGTAATCCAAAGTAAGCAATGCATATAGCTTTCAAGCATGGAGTGACATTAAATGTGGAACTCCCCACAGTCATTCTCACTGGAAATGTCTGTGAAATAGTAATATTTCATTTGTGTTGGAAAAAAAAAGGCACCATAATAAGCACTAATTGTTAATGGTAAGACTGTACTATGTTTAATTCCAGTAAGCTGCTGAAATGAGTGAAGATCTTTGTCAAGTAAGAAGCCAGTCAACCTGAGGAAAAGAGACAGAAACAGAATTCCTAACAGTGCCAGTGCTGTGCAAGGACCTTTGATACAGCATTAAGAAATACAAAAGATGTGTTGCACAAATAAGCAGCAAAACACTTGTAAATCTCCTTTTGAAAGAAAATTTATTATAAGATTTTCTGATCACTTATCAAATTGCCATCAGAATATTGGGGTGGAAACTGAAAAAAAAAAAAAAGGCAATTTGGAAATCAATTTATGCTGATTTTGTGGTGGGAGACTTGCCCATGTGCTTGATTTTACAAAGCTGAGAAGTGGTTTGGCAGTATCCATAGTAGCTTCTGCTTGCTTGCTTTCTTTCTTCTTCTCTCTGTTTTTAAGGTCTACTGATCTTATTGTTAAACGCTAGCAATTTGGCATAACTGAGCCTTAGAATTGAGTAAGAAAGTTTCTAAAGAGAAAAACTGTCATTCTGCAATGCAATCATTACAAATTAACATGATTTTTAAAACCAGTATGTCCCTTCTGGGTTTTTGTAATCATCTGTTGAATTACTCTCCTCTATTTGTTGTAGTTATGTTGACAAATATTCCAGCATAAGTATAAAATATATTTTGATTATGAAACATGGAATTTTCCATTTCCATTCTGCCATGGTGAACTAAATTTGACTCTCTTACATTTTCTGTTTCTGTTTCTAAAGACATTTAAGATGATTATTGTCCTATGAACAGAAAGAGTTTTTACACTCCACAAATTTCTCAGGCTACTGTCCCTGGTAGCAGAACATAATGTATAACTCTCATTCCCACCAGTCACCTCCACCCTGTTAAAGTCCCAGGACACCCCTGGCAGCACTTGGTATCTGTGCCCACATTGTATCTGAGACCCTGATAAAGGATGGCATAACCAGATCTGCACCTGGTGGGTGCCAAGTATAGAACCAGCCCCATGGGCTGGGGCAGTGTGGAGACAAGCGAGACAGTGGAGCAGACATCCATGAGGCAGTAGTTCTCCTTGACTTCCCCCTGCAGTGGGAAAAGCAGCCTCTGAGTTTGCAGCCAAGGAAAGAGGTTAGAAGCAGATGCAGTCAGTCTGTGAGTGTAGTGCAGCAAAAATTCACTACTAGTCTCAATATCCCTAAAGCTCAACTGCTGTCTGCTTCCTGGAAGAACTACAGAAAAAGATGGTTTTAAAGAAAACAAGTCTGTTTTGGGGGTGTTTCCCACAAGTTCTTTTTGAACAAGAGAAGAGCATCATGACAAAAACCACAAAGGCACTTGTTTGCCACTTAGGGAAGTGATGAAAACCCAGTCATCTGGGAGATTTGCAGCTAGTTCTGGACAAGATGAATATAAGGGCAACTGGGTCTTAGGGAAGCAGGTTGGTGGATGACAGTGTCTGCTTCCTTTAGTATTCTTATTAAGAGGACCAACAGCAGGCATGAATAATGATAAGCTGCAGCTTCTACTAGAAGAAGCTACTAGAGACATTTGTTGAGATTCAGAGCAGAACTATACTGCTTTAAAAGACTTGTTAGCAAAAGGGACTTTATCATGTTATATAAAGCCAAAGCACAGACATCTGGAGAAAAAAAAGTAGTATCAGGGTAATAAATAATTATCTCACACAGGACTGACCTATGCTTAAGAAAAGTGACTGTGGATGGAAGAACTGGAGATTTAATGAGCTGTGTTTCATTTGCGTGCGTAACTATTGTCCTCACAGTGCTGGACTTACAGAACTGCACATATAAAATACCATTAGAGAAAACAGAGAAACTATATACTCATTAGTCTGATATAGACCTCTTTCCTTATTCACAGACATATGCTGTTTTTCCACGTACTCATAAACCATTTGCTCTGTTCTTTGCTTACATTTTGGCCTCAGCACAAAACAGCTTTTATTTTCACAGTTGAATATTCCCAAACACAGCAATATAAGTGGGAGAATGTATTGGTAGCTGTGTATGGTATTTGTTTATGAGCTCAAGAAATAAACTTGTCTGTACAGATAATACTGCATTCTAATAATATTAGTAAAACCTTGATTACAAATTTCCTAGCCTATTTTCACTGCTTGCAGGGACAGAAATTTTAAAAGTGATTAGCAGGAGAGAAAGTTAAAGGTAAGGTTGATTTAAAAGCCTTACAGTTTAAATAATTTACAATAGTATTAGTATCAGATAAAGATGTTTCTAGGAATGCACAAGAAAAAAATCTGCTCCATCCTTGAAATACCGGAATTTAGCTTATAACTTTTACCTTGATAATATCTTAGAGACTGAGGTGGCAGCATCAGCTAATGATTCATTCCCATACAGAGCTCTTAATAAAAGGGCATGGTATCATCATAGGTGCCAAGTATGTCTTCACAGTCTTTCATTAGCTTAGTCAGAGAGATTTCTGTGGGTAAAATAAAGGTGGGTTTTCCATGTGGATGCAGTGATATCCACATTAATCCTACAAAATGCAGTGTAGTGATGAACACAGTCCCAAAGTATTCAGGGTATCCTAATCTTTATTCTGTACAGGAGTACATGAGAAGGCACAGCAAGGTGCCCTTTGAAGGGTGTGCACAAGATCTCCAGGATCTCCTGTCCTGGATGCGACCCACATGACTTTCAGACAACCATTCTTGACTACAGTTCCCTACCTCAGGAGACCCACCAATACTGTGTTGGTTTCCTCAGCCCCAAAGCCCCTGACAATGCCCTTGCCCCAATCCTCCAGCTGAGACTTGACATCCCCTCCACTCACCTCCCATCTACAGCAAGTCCCCCTTGAAGCATCAGCGAGATCAGGCCTCAAGACGTCTTCCCAGAACTTGCCAAATGCCAAATTTCAGATGGTTTTAACTCAAACCCAGGAATCTGACCAGATTTTCTTGAAAACAGGCCCAGTTTCATTCAAAATGTGTTACAGACTTCAACAAACAGAGTCTGGATTTTGACTTTCTTGTGAAACTTGAAACCACATGTGTTCCGCATGGTTTAGGTTTTTGTTGTGAATATCTTACACAGCTCTATGGGAATAGCCTTTTCTTGTGGGCTTTTAGCATTTCCTATCCCAGCCAGAACCATAAAAAGCAAAGGCTGGAAAATATGAAAACTTCAATTATGTGGAAAAAAAGAAGGACTTAACTTTTTAAACCTCAGACAACGTTTGTGTTCATTTAGAGTGCAGAGTGAAGTTTTGAATTAATTCATGTTTTATTTTAGCTGTTAGACTTAATTAGGTGCATTCAGGAGAAATCACTTCCCCTCTAACATAAAATCACGGAGTTTGTGACACATGGAAATTATAAGCACTTTGGAGTAACTTGGGAGATGGGTGGTAGCTTTGCAGCAGCCGAAGAGCAAATATTTACAGTACATTATGCTTCGCTTCACTTCTAAATTATTATCTTCCCCTTTGGAATAATCTATTTGCCAAAGACAGATTTCTACTAATGTTAGTGCCCTCTTCATCCATTTTGTTTGCAGACAATTATTTTTCCCGCATTTATATATTGAAATTTCTTGCCCTAGCTCTCTGCAGAGTCAAATGAAAACTGAGGACATTCTTAATCTGTTATCTCTTCTGTCCCTGAATCACACTGTGGCTTCTGACAAACTTACACTTCCGTGAGCCTTTCTTTTTTCAAAATAAAAATACAAATACTTAACTTCCCAACAGAGATATTAATTAATCTCCATAACGGGATCTTAAGATATAAATTTATACGTAATGTTAATCAGTGGGATCATAATTGCTTATTCCAAAAGTTCAAAGCTGTTACTTTACAGATTACTTAAATTAATGCTAAAGTATTCCCATCTTTGGTCTCACAGGGCTCATTTATGGGAAGTTAAATATAACAAAAGTAATGCTGTGACATAAAGGAAAAGAAATAATTATATATGCCATTTTTATTCCCCTGATATAACTTCTCCAGTGCATGATGTGCTATTAGGTTTTGCAATAAAAGTGCAGCAACCTGGCTTTGCACTTACAATAGCTAAAACCATGTGCATACGTGTAAAACCTTTGCTGGCAGGCTTCCATGTGCGGTTCATGCATTCCTTCGCCTGTGCAATTTGAAGCTGTCAAAAACTAATTAAATAATTATGTGGTTGTTACTGCAGCTGTGTGTATTCTTCATTACGTTATAAGGCTGCGGTTTGAGGCACTCTCCTGCTCTAGGTTTCAAAATATTAGTAATGGAAGGTGTGTTGTCACTGCATGTTCAGCTGCTGCCAGAAAAAGCAGAAAGAGAAGGGAACAGCCTTTCATGTCAGTCTATCATTACACTTCCTACTGTATGTTCCCTCTGTGCAGCATAGAGGTGAAAATACAAACTGACTTCTTGTAGCCCCTTCTTGTTGGGCAGAATTTGGCATGGCCTGTCCTGAGTACAAGACAGAGAAAAGCCCCTGCAGTACTTCCACAGTGGATGGGTGCGTATCTGGAGCCTGTATGTTGCTCTGTAGTGCCTCTCAGCCTAGCGAGGTGATCAGGAGGCTGATAGCAGAAGGAGAAGAGAGAGGCTGTGGAGAAGACCACTTCATCACCTCCTTGGCCAAGAAGGACACTGCTATCAGTCATACTCTTGACTTACTCCCTGACCTCAAGGAAATCACTCTCTGGGCCCAACTGCCCTACCAGTAAATCATGGATAACTTTGTATTACCTCCTCCAAGAACATATCAACAGAATTTGTTAATGACAGTGATTCAACTTGCTCTCAGAGTGAGGGTGGTACACAGATGCAATACAGTATAAAAATATTCTGTCATTTTCAGTGATGTTAAATTACCACATCACCACTCAATACCATTAGATTTTTAGTTGACGAATAAGGACCTGTCACTGAAATAAAATAATCTCTAGTCATTTCCCCCACCCTTCTGTTGGAAATTATTCTTGTACACAGAAAAACATGGCTGCTATTTACCTTGAATAAAATAGGGTATATGAGTACAAGGAATCAGCTCTGCCCAAAGGGTGAAAAGAAAAGTGTAGCAGTCCCAGTGAAGAAGGCATCTGAGATCTCTTCACAGAGGAAGACATTTCTCAGGCCTACTTAATGAGGCCACTGAGGCAGCTAAATCCAAGTAGTGCTGCTCTTTCCAGACCAAACCAGCCCACATCAAAGATATTTTCCACTGCTACAAAAGACATGCCCTGTTTGCACATGCAGTGCACAATTTACAGTCATCTTTCGGAGGAACAGTGAGTTACTCAAGCAGCAAAGCTGCATCATACAGAATGTCTCTTTTTTTTTTTTTTTTTTTTTTTTTGAGCAACTTTACTTTTGGTAAGTTTTCCCTCTAATTTATGGAAAGGTCTGCATCATCTGCACTTCTCTGCTTGGCTGAATGTTCAAAATACTAATAATGTTCAAAATACTAATAAAGGGAAAATTCCAGATCATTATTTTCTTAATATTATACCCGCAGTATAATACATAAGTCCTTCTAATGTCTTCAGATGATTCATCACTATCAGTCTAGATGACACAGCCTTTCCCAGTGCCCTTGGCAGCCATGACAAAGTTGTTTAAAATCATGTTATCTCTAGCAGCCTTTTTTCTAGAGCCTTTCTCAGACTCTCCTTCAGAAAGCTTATAGGTGAGTCATAGTAAAATTCCTGAAAGCTAAAAGTGAAAGAAAATAAGCTACTTTTCTGAAAGCCCAAGCTGGAAGCTAACGATCTTTCCAGTTTTCAAGGGATACCAGACAGCAACGCATGTCTTTGGGTCCCTCTTGTGGTCTGGCAGCAACGAGCTGCCACCATCAACATACCCTTGCATGATCCCAAACACACCAACACGCAGAGACACGCATGCTCCCAGACACATGGCCAGATCCAGCAGAGACAAAGGAAGAGGAAAGGAGCCAGTAATCCATGGTCCATGTCCATTTCTTATCCTTACCAAAACTATTGAAATCCCAGGGAAATACTATGTAGTACAGCGCTACTCCATTTTCTTGTTGAACCTTCTTTATTCACAAATAATATTTATTATTTATGAAACTACTGTAGATTACAACACAACATGCATAAAGGGTATCAGGACATGACTGTGTTTCAGATAATTTCCAGATATACATCCAAGATCGTATATTTCTGATTTTGAATAAATACTATACTCAAGATTTTGTGTGTTCAAGATTTGTATATGGTATATTTCTATAATCAAGATTTTGAAGACACTCTTCTTCTGAAGCATAGATTTTGGGATTACTACAAAGAAAATTTTGTTTGGGGGTAATATAATTTAGTTTGGGGAGCATCTTTTAAATTATTAATATATGATAACTAACCTTATCCGCTCTGCCTGAGCTCCAGCCTGTTGATAGGATAACAACCTCAGAAACAACTTCAGACATCTAGGCGGTAGCTTGAAATCATGAACTTGGGGAAGACAAGAGAAAGACAGAGGGAGAAAATTTTCTTTTAAGTGGGTGGCCCTGGCCAAAGCAGCAAGCTCTTTTTGGTACCTGTCTCCATCCAAGCACCAAGAGGCAACACAAGAAAGCATATGCCATCAGGTCCTGTGGACAAGGTGTTCCAGAGGAGCCTAAGTAGTGGTGTCTTCTCCCTCCAGGTGCTCTCACTACTATTGCAGACCCTCCAAAGGCATAAAAGGGTTGAAGAGATATGAAGCAACAGCTGGGCAAAGAAACCAGTGCAACATCTGAAGTCATGAAGAACAGCAGCATGTGGGATCGGAGGAACGTGCACTAATGAAGGAGGCACATCCCAGAAAAAAAGGCTCCTTATTGCAGCCCTGCTTTCACCATCATCCAGCAGCTTGCATTGGCCACATCCATGTTCAGCTTTGCTAACTAGTGGGAAATATGACAACTTCACATCCTTTTTACTGCCCAGGTACCTGTCACCTCAGGGGCCCAGAGGTCTCCCACCTCTCCCAGATATAAGTGTGCAGCTTTGACCATGTTCCTAAAAAACTTTCCTGATATGCCTGTCATCCTTCCTGGCCCTCTGAACAGCTCCCCAAAACTGCCAGAGACTCCTCTGAGCCCCTTTCTCCTACCTCCAACTGATCCCTCTCAAATTTCTTTACCTACCTGCACCATCCTGCCCAGCATGAGGTCTAACACTACCAGAAAAACACACTTGTCTGCCCCCAAAGAGTTACCGTGCTTTCACCCATAGGGAAGTAAAATTCAATTTTGCCTGTGCTACAGAGAAGCCTCAAACTACTCGGAGTCTATTTATAATATTGGCTCACTGTTACTTGTCACAAAGGAGCCATTAAAGGAAGAACCAATTTTCTCCAGACTAAGGGCAAATGTACTAGAACATATATCAAACATCCATCAGTGTAGTGTGGAACAACTTGCATGTCTGATTTTGGCAACCAAACTCCCTACACACTTTCTTGGAAACTATAAATAGCAATGTATATCAATATGTTCAGACAAAACCTCATTGTTTCTTTCCAAATAATCCTCTAATCCACATATCTAGTGACCCAACATTAGAAAGACAATCTTAAAGCTTCTGGCTTAAGATTCTCCACTTTCCTAGCTTCCCCATTTCAGAAATATTTACATCTTCCTACGTTCCTCATATACTCAAGGGGCTTTTTAAACTTGCCTAAATACAAATAACCTGATGCATGTGAAAAGATAATACAACATATTTCTAATACTGGACAATCTGTAACACTGGACAAGGCATATTTTGATAGAATAAAAAAAAAAAAAACCCACAAAAAAAAAAAACCAACAGTAGAATCAGTCTTTTATGCATTATTGTTGTCCTGCTTCCTTTTAGAGGAAAGGCAGACCTTTCTCACATAAAGATAACGTGCCTCTACTGCTTGGAAAACCACCCTGTAACAATGCTAACAATTCCTTAAATGCCAGAATTACGTAGTTAAGGCTGACTGGAACTAAACCCGCATTTCCTTATGTTAACTGCCCTGCTAAGAATACACAGGCTTGCAAGGGGAAACTAGTCAAAAAATGTTACCTTATTCAGTAGTTCTCTTTATTCCTTGATGTGCTGCTTGTCAAGAGAGTGGATCTCACAAGTGGAGTGAAGATTGGCAGACACCTTGGCCACAGACACCACAAAGTGACCAAGTTTAAAATCTCTATTGACAGGAGGAAAAGTGCCAGCAAACCCTCAACTCTGGACACGAGGAGAGCAGACTCTCACAACTCTGGACACGAGGAGAGCTCAAGGAATTTCCCCAGGGGAAAATGTTTTTGCAGGCGTTGGCATCCATCAGTACTGGTCACTTCTTAAACATCACCTCCTAAGAGCCATACCCAAATGTCACCAATGAAGCTGGAGAGGCAGAAAACCAGCTTGGCTGAGCAAGAATCTTTTCTTGGAAATAAGGCAAAAAAGGAAGGTGTATGCCCAGTGGAAGGAAGGTCAAGTGACACATGAAGAACAGAGACATGCTGCTGGCCACTGTACGGAGAAAATTCATGTGGCCAAAGCTCAGCTGGAGTTGAAGCTGACTGAACTGTGGGGAACAGTAAAAACAGTTATTTCAAATATATTAGTGGCAATAGGCAGTGTAAAATAACATCAGCCCATTACAGATGAGGATGATCACCTCACAAACAGGGACACGGACAATGCAGAGGAGTATGTGATATATTCTGTGCCTCCCGTTTTCAACACAGATGGTCTGTTCTGGGTTAGGTTTCTTAGGGAATTTCTTCCCATTTGTTGTCAGAGAGATGGTGAATGGACAGTGACGGAGACAAAACGACTAGCCAAGTGCCTTGACTTATGGCTGAAATGGCTCTGGGTGGAGGGGCGAGGAGGGAATGGCAGTTCTTCACTGGGGGTGGGCAGACTTTGCCTCGCTTGGAAGGGAGATGATTGAGGTTCTGGGTGCTGGACTGCTCCTGCTCAGGGGCTCGGTGCTGCTGCAGAATTCTCCTTGCTGCCTGCTGGTGACCCTGCTGCTTGCAGGAGCTGCCGATTGACTGGGACTTTACAGCACCTGCCATTGCCGGCAGACCCTCGCCATATGCGTTGAGTGTTTCAGGAGAAACCGGGCCCCCACCTCCTCCCTCTCCGGACAGAGGGTCCCTGCTGCTGGTGGACTGGAACCTCGGTGGCTGCCGTTGCCAGGATACCCGCACTGCACACGTGAGCGCCCGGGAAAGCCCCCCCGCCCCACACCCTTTCCCTCTTCCCGAGGCCGCCATTACCCCTGAGGCGCTCAGGGCTCGCATCGGAGCGCCCCCTGCCGGCTGCAAGCGCGCCACTGCAGCCATGGCCTTGCCCGAGCCGCCAGCGCCCCCTGCCGGCTGTAGTCCGCTGCACCAAAGGGGAAACGGCTCCGCGGGTGGGAATTGGTCACTACTTCGTCGCTGTTGTTTGCTCTGTCTTGTTACATACATATATATATTTTCTAGTAAAGAACTGTTATTCCCTTTCCCATATTTTTGCCTGGAAGCCCCATAATTCTGAAATTATAATAATTTGGAGGGAGGGGATCATCTTTCCATTCCAGGAAGGTTCCTGCCTTCCTTGGCAGACGTCTGTCTTTTAAACCAAGACACAGACCAAAGGGGTCTCAGTGCCCTGAGATGCAGGACCACAACTGCAAGAATGATGAACTCCCAGTCGACCCCAAAATTGTGCAGGATGTCCTGCTCCAGCAGGATCATTACAAATGTATGGGGCCTGATGAAATTAATCCAACAGTCCTCAAAGAACTGGCTGATGTAATTGTAAAACCTCTCTCAATTATTTTTGTCTGGTCTTGGGAATCCAGAGGTCCCAGCTGACTGGAAGCTGGCAAACAATGCCCTGATTTTCAAGAAGGGCAAGAAGGAGGATGCTGGAAACTACAGGCTTGTCAGTCTCACTCCAGTGCCTGGTAAAGTTATGTAGATTATTTTGGGGGTACTGAAAAACACCTGAAACACAGTCATCGGTCACAGCCAGCATGGCTTCATGAGAGGAAAGTCCTGCTTATCAAAGCTGGTTTCCTTTTCTGACAAGGTAACCCAGCTGATGAAGGGAAGCCTGTAAAGTTTTTGATACTGTCTCTCACAGGATCCTCCTGGACCTAATGTCCAGCCCACAGCTGGATAAACACGTTGTGGGATGGGTGAGCAACTGGCTCACAGGTCAGGCACAAAGGGTTACAGTGAATGGGGTGACATCAGACTGGGAACCTGTCACTGCTGGGGTTCCACAGGGCCCCATCCTCCACCCTCTGCTCTTTGACATCTTCACAAATGACTTGGACACAGGACTGGAAGGGATACTGAGCCAGTTTGCAGATGATACAAAACTGGGAGGAGCTGTTGACTCCTCCGAGGGCAGGGAGGCCCTGCAGAGAGACCTCCACAAATTAGAGGACCTGGGCAATCACCCACCATAAGTTCAACAAGGGAAACTGCTGGATTCTGCACCTGGGACAGGGCAACCCTGGATTTATGGACAGACTGGGGAACAAGATGCTGGCAAGCAGTGCCATGGAAAGGGACCTGGGGGTCCTGGCGAGCTGAACATGAGTCAGCAGTGCCCTGGCAGCCAGGAGGGCCAACCCTGTCCTGGGGTGCATCAGGCACAGCATCGCCAGCCGGGCAAGGGAGGGGATTGTCCCACTCTGCTCTGCACTGGGGCAGCCTCACCTCGAGGGCTGGGGGCAGTTTTGGGGGCCACAATATAAGAAAGATATTAAACTATTAGAGAGTGTCCAAAGGAGGGCAACAAAGATTGTGAAGGGCCTTGAGGGGAAGCCAAGGTCACTCGATCTGTTCAGCCTGGAGGAGACTGAGGACAGACCTCACTGCAGTTACAACTTCCTCATAAGGGAAGGAGGAGGAGCAGACACTGATCTCTTCTCTGCGGTAACCAGTGACAGAACCCAAGGAAAAGGCCTGAAGATGTGTCAGGGGAGGTTTAGGTTGGGTATTAGAAAAAGGTTCTTCACCCAGAGGGTGGTTGGGCACTGGAACAGGCTCCCCAAGGAAGTGGTCACAGCACCAGCCTGACAGAGTTCAAGAGCATTTAGACAATGTTTTTAGGCACATGGTGTGACTCTTGGGGATGGTGCTGTACAGGGCCAGAAATTGGACTTGATGATTCTTGTGGGTCCCTTCCAATTCAGCTTATTCTGTGATTCTGTGATCTTGTGACCTCCAAACCAAGCTTTCTTTGATTTTCTTAGCTATGTCCTCTTGTCCAATCTGAAATCTTTTCTGGGAAGAGTTGGGGGACTTTGGATATTTACATTAGATTTTCAGGAATCCAACAGCCTCAGCAGAGAGGCAGTGCCTATTCACACTGGACGCTAATGAAAACTGTCCACATTCCACTCTGGCACAAGGAGAGCATCCAGCCTCCAACAGGTCTGCAGCAGAAATCCTGTCTTTTCCTGTTTATCCAGAGTGGCCAGAGACAGAAGCTACAGCTGTAGGGGCACAGGGAGTGTGCTGTCCCACCACAGGGGCTAGGTGCAACAGGACAAAGCACACATCCTTCCATGATCCCATGGGGACCACTTCCAACACAGCTCTGTTCATGTACACCTGTGCTGTGCTGCTACACGAGACAAGATACTGTCCAGAACATAGTAATTTTCTGGGTCTTGTCCTACCATGTAACTGCTATTGTTAGTGCTTCAAAAGTGACTTTTTGAGGCAAAACATGGGAAACTTCCCCCCAGAAAGAACAATATTACAAAGCTATATTCTCTCTCATCTGCATGTAGCTTTTCACTTATAATAACTCATATTACAAAAGCACAGCTGTAACAAGTTTACCTTAAAACTTAAGCAAACATTTTCAGTTTAAATACTTAAAGATAACACATGGGTCTAAAGATAACACATATCCAGCCTGATTTTTAGAGATACTAAGAACCATCATTGAATCCCAGAAGTACTGAATTGAACGAAAATCAGTATTTCTGACTACACAGAGTGCACAACTTTGGATTTTTCAGCCCAGTTGTTACAGACAAGCAACTTGAGAAAACCTTGGTGTAAAAGGGTCTTTGGCCCATGCTGTTTTCTTAATTTTGGTTGTTCTCTATTTTTAAAGTCAATAGAAACACATCAGTTCAAAAGAACCAAGTATCTGATGCCTTATGTTTACACATTCATATATGTACACACATATGTAAGTACATGTACGTATGCCTTGCTTCTTGAAAGTATTTAATTCTTTTTACAAAGTAATGCTTTGAATAAACAGTAAATTAGGGAAGTCAATACTATCTATACTCTTTTTACAACAAGAAATTCTCACAATGAGCAACCTGTCATGTTCTGTACCTCTAGTTTATTATAATGTTCAAAAAATCCATTAACTTGAGAACTAAAAAACATGTGAGGATTGTAAAACTATCCACTTAATAAACAACTTACAATGTTTCTAGATAACTGAGGAACTGGGATTTAGGTTGATGGAAAGGTTTATTTCTTAATATTTTCTGTAACATCAACCATCTTGTCAAAATCCCCTGGTTGCTCTGAGAGTAGGAGACATCTGTTACATGGGGTGAGCACAAATGCTGGAATGTCTGCCATCAGACATTCACAAACAGGCTTCATTACCCCTTCACATGTTAAGCCTGGTTTACACTTCACAGTGGCATGGAAAAATCACATAGTCTACTTATGCCAGCAGAAGCTCTGTTGTAGACACGGTCCTACAGATTACAAAGTCCCCTTGGCCAGCATCCTTTAGTTCATGCAGTAAAAAATTGCAGGCTGTACCAGCACATGAACCAGTTTGCCTTTTCCACTGCACAACAGGTTTGACATGTAACTTCCATCAGGAGGATTTGCCTGTGTAGCTGTTTCTCCAATTCTAGCTTGAGGGTTGTGATCGGTGGTACAGAGTCCACTTGTAGGTAATTTCCTAGTGGTGGACCCTAGGGGTTCATACTGAAGCCACTACTGTTGGATATTGTCACGAATGACTGGGACACTGGTTCACAGTGCACCCTCACCAAGTCTGCAGACAGTACAAAACTGTGAGGAGAGGATGAGATGCCAGAAGATCCTGGACAGGCTGGAGATACTCGGTCACAAGAACCTCATGAAGTTCAACAAACGAAGTGCAAAGTCCTAACCCTGGGGAGAAAAAACATCAGGGGCAGGTACATGCTGGGTGCTCAGCTGGCTGAAAACCAGCTCTGCAGAGAAGGGACTAGTGGTCTTGTGCACACCAAATTGGCTATGAACCAACAACTTGAAGCAAAAAATGCTGTAAAACTTCTGGGAAGAACATTGCATGCAGGTCGAGGGACACCAGTGCTCTACTCAGCACTGATGAGACATGTTGAGGCTCAGCCCAGTTCTGGGCTCCCCCAAAAAAAAGAAGCATGAGCAGATTGAAGCCAGTTCTACAGAGGGACAAAAAGATAATGAAGGGACTGCAGCATCTTTCCTACAAGAAGAGGGTGAGAGAGTTGGCCTCTTCAGCTGTAGAAATCTCAAGGGTATCATTGTGTACGTAAGTACACAATGTGAGAGTGCAGAGATGACAGAGCCAAGCTCTACTCAGTGGTTCCCACTGACAGGACAAGTGATCATGAGCACAAATTAAAATACTAAATTCCATTGGAAAATATTTTTTACTGTGAAGGTAGTTAAAGTCTGACACAGGTTGCCCAGAGAGGCCACAGCATCTCAATCCTTTGAGATGCTCAAAATCCAACTGGATGGGATCCTATGTAACTTGCTCCAGCTTACTTTACTTGACAGAGGTTTATAGACTAGGGAATCTCAAGACGTCCCTTCCAAACTCAGCCCTTCTGCAATTCTGTGACAGTAGTATTTACAAACCTTTGGAGTATTTACAAACCCACAGTGAAGATTACAGATCCATTTCCCTGGACAGACATGTCTTCTGATTCTATCTACACCAACAACCCTTTCAATTTATGAGGTTTTTCATTAGGACTTTTATTTCTCAAACTCTCAGTTAATAACAGATATAGCCATGTTTTCTGTCTGAGGGAACTGAATCAGTTCTGAGGAAAAGATCAGATACAGAGGTTTTCTAGAGCTTTTTAAGATTATGATAGTTAGCTAAATATGTTTCACCTGCCTGTCTTTTACAGTCTGTGTACTTCAGAGTAAAGAAAACATTCAGGTGAAACACCATTCAAATAAGAAAATCTTTCACAGAATGGGAAACTATTTGTATTGGTTTAACACAGCCTGGTTTTTGGTGGGGGTTGGAGAAAAGCTGCTCAAAACTTTTATGTCCAGCACAGAGTCAATCGCTGAAGGCTCTGAAAATGGGCATGTTACTGGCCCAACTAGAGAAACTGATAATGCCTCTGTGATGACATATTTAGGAAAGTAAAAACTGCAGGAAGTTCTCTCTCTCTTCTTCTCCTGAGGGATGGTGAGGCGGCTGCCGGGACCTATCCTGGCAGGGGCCTCTGGGGACCACATGGCTGGGGTCTTTCCAACGCCAGGACTGCTGGGGACCACATGGCCAGGGTCTTCCTGAGGCCGGGACTGCACAACCGGGGCTCTCCCGAGGCCAGAGCCACATATGCAGTGCCAGCAAGCACCATATGGCTGGGGCCAGCCATGCAGTGCCAGCAGAGACCACACGGCCAGCAGCGAGAGACATGATGAACAATTCCCCAATGCAGAGCCCAGACAAGATCAACCACTCAACTGCAACTTACAGACACGTACTTTCTTCCAAGTCAGAAAAAAAGGAAAAGCGAAGACACATGAGGAGAACCAGCATGGTCACACCGAGGTCAGTGAAAAAAAGAAGGAGAAGGTGACGCTTCCTTGGCTCATTCGTCCAAGCCAGGCATGTCCTCGGTCTGAGGGAACGCAGCGTCACTTCCCACACACGTCCTTGTTAGACCATCTTCAGTGTGTGGATAAGTGCTGGCGGAGCTCGCGTGCTGGCTCCTCTTCAGAGGAGTCACGCCTGTTGCCGGTGCCAGTGGCTCACATCAGCCCGGAAGCAAAGAAGTGAGAGTGGTCTCTGGTATGGGTTCCAACAGATTTATTGTCAGAGGGTCCAGGGACCAGAAGAGCCCGGAGGAGAGCTGTTGTAGTGGTTTGGTCCCAAATACTGATTACTATTTACCCGCTGTGAGATAAGAACCAGGAGAAAGCAAAGCAGGCACAAAACTTGAAAGAATATAAAGAAGTTTATTAACAGACCTAAAAGAAGGGGGAAAAAAAAAGAAGAAAATAAAAACATACCACACCTTCAGAACACTTCTCCTACCCCCACCTTTCTCCCTTCTCCCACTGTAAAAAGACAACCCTTGAGATGTTCAGTCTGTTTACCACTTCCATAATAACCTTGTTCAGTTCATTTAGGGAGAGGAGTCTCTCTTGCTCATGCTATGGAGACATCTCCACAAGAGGTTCTCTCATGGCTTCAGTATCACGAGACAGCCACCTGTGTTGGCTCTCTGCTCGCATGTGAGAGTTCCTTCCCCCAACTTGCAGATTTTCCCACAACTGCTTTTGAGGGTCCAATCTTGAGCTACTGGGGTACCATTTTAAGGTTGAGCTGTTCAGAAACAAAGGTTCTCTTCACCCATCTCTGGGAGCATCTTCATCTCTAAGAATAAAGGCCCTCCTCCTTCCCCAGGAGAAAAAAGCATCTTCATCTCTAAGACTATCTCTGGGAGTATCTTGAGGGACAGAGGTCTTCTCCTTCCGATTGGAGCAAGAGTCCTCATCGCTTCCATCTCTCCCTGTTCAAATTTCTCATCAAATTACAGCTGCTTCAGCATTTGCTTTTTCCAGCACAGGTGCTTTTGCTCACAAGTACAAGTTGAACGCTCCACCCCCCATGCTTAATGAAATTACAGCAGGTACTCTGATATATCACAGTCCATCACCAGTATAGCTTTACAACAGTATTTCACCTTTAAGCATCTCCTCTTTCTCCTCCCTCAAGATTTCAGATCTTCTTTCTTTACTTAATGTCTGCAGCACTTACAGCACTAAAAGGGTTAATCTCACCCAGGCCTTGCAGCTGGAATTTAGCTTATCGCTGTTGGTCACATGATCTTTGCCAGACAGCAGGGCAGCTTCAGCTGAATCTTCAGCCACAATGGAGAGCGGGAAGCCGGGCCACGCCATCTGCACAGCAGGGCTGGGGGGGGCCGCGGGTGGAACAGGGCCACACAGCTCCAGGATGGCTGTGTCCTGGCCCAGACCCAGCAGGGCTCACTGGGCCCTGTACCAGCCCAGCCCAGTTACCTGTCCTCCGGCTGGAAGCAAGAGAGCCAGCTTCCCAGGGTTTGTCCATTCTTAAATGTGGACCACAGGGGCAGTCAAAATTCTAAGTGGCTTAAAAATTTGTCAATATTCAAACTAGCCAGCTGATAAGATCTGTTGAGTCACAGAGGAAGCTGTAAGCACCTCTTTGGAAAGACTCATTTCCAGGGCTATGCTTGCTAACCCAGGACAGCTGTACGAGACATTTTATAGGGGAACAATTAGGAGAAAAGGGAAGGGGCCAAGAAGATACAAACAAGGGGGAGGATACAACTGAACAAAAACCAATAAGGAAAGCAGGGAGGCGGGAGTCACAACAAGGTGCCAACAGACAAGTAAGTCACAGGGAACTTTCTGGAAGAGGGGCAGTTGGCTTGAGTCTAGGTGCCACCCAGGGGGATGCGGCCTACACCTCCATGCTGCCCATCGACCCGCCCTCAGATCCACTGACCTGGGCAGGGAAATCCACCCACTGGATCACCTTGGTTTGATGAGTGTTTGAGTGCCACAGTCCAGAAATGGGCTGGGCCACCGCAACAAGCGCTGGAGCTGAGATTTTCCTGTTAGCCATGGTGAGGACTATAATACAACAAACTGTTTCCCTGTAATTCATGAGGTGCATGGGGGGGTGCAGAGATCCATGCACAGCTCGTGAAGAAGAGTACTCACGCTGGAGTGCATGGATGCTGAAAAGCTGTAATCTAGTGAGGAACCTGGACAGAGAGAGATGACCCATGCTTTTAGAGACAGAGGAAGAGAGCCTTCGCTTCCAAACTAGAACAGCTCATCCTTAAAAGACTAAACGCCATTGAACTAAAATGGTCCACGCTAGGCAGTTGTGGAAAGACTGCTTGGCCCGTGGGAGGGACTCATGTTGCAGCACATTCAGGAGGGACTGCTGCCTGTGAAAGTTAAAATCACACTAGAAAAGTTCACAGAGAACTATCTCCCATGGGAAGGATCCCACAGCACAGCAGAAGAAACTCTCTTCCTTAAGCATACTGAAGAAAGATTTTTAAGAAGTGAAATACTGACCAAAACCCCATGTTTTGTTTCCTTGCGCGGTTGGTGGAAAGAGGGAGGGACTGGGAAAAAAAGGTGTTCTGAAGGTTTGCTTTGGTTGTCATTACCCTTTTTGCTTTTAATTCTGTTAATAATAAATCTTTTTTATACTGTTTAAATTTTAATCCTGTTTTGCCTTAAAGAGTTTTTTTTCAATAATCCTTATCTCAGCTCATGAAAATGAAGTTTTCAATTCCCCCTCCTCTGCTCAACTATAGCAGAGGAAAATAAGTAGATGGTTTTTTCGTGGGTTCCTGGCACCTAGCCAGCATCAAACCACGACACTATTCTAATATATTCTCTTAGATTCTACTGACACAGAGCTCTCGGATGTGGCTCAGGAAAGCAAAGACATGCTAGCTTTCATCTAATGAGGCGGAGGAATGGCAGAAATCTCAGTCTAGGAGGGCAGGCAAAGCAGAGACTGTACAGAAATTGTGGCAGAAGATTCTACTTATCGGACCAATCTGAAGTCTGTGTTCCCATTTCTCCCCCAACCATGCACTGTTCTTATCCAGACCAGCTAAATTTTTTATCATGTTTTATTATTGCACCTTTATTTCACTGCAAAAGCATGTCTTTACGCTATGTATTCATGGGTAGTTTGAGCTGTCATTTTTCAGCAATTTTTTTGAATCTGCTGCCATCTGGTGAGCAGATATCAATCTGAAATGTGTGGGTTTTGCAGCCAGCAGTGGTTTTAACTTCTAAGACATGCAGGATTTTGTTCTGCTCTCCTTCCATATTAAGATATAGCTTGACCAACCTGATTGCCTTCTATGAAGAGGTGATGCACTTAGAATGAGAGAAGAGCTGTGGCTGTCTATGGACTTTAGTAAAGGCTTTGACACCACTTCCCAAAGCATTCTGGCTGATGTCTTAGATAGGTGTACTGTTCACTGTGATAAAAATAGTGTTCATGAATGGAGTTATATCCTTAACCACCCAGGAATCCTGGAAGTGATCATGGATGGGACAGAGGGCTGAAACTTTGGAGTGTCACTAGAGGTGACTCATGCTTAAGAGATCCCACTGTATAATAAGTTACCAGAAAATGAACCAATATGCCTTGTTTACAGACAGATCCTGTTTAAAGGTGGAAAGCTGCTGTGTGGAGTCCTATATGACAAGTTGCAGAAACTGCTGACAGACAAAAATTGAGTAAATTGAGTCAATTTGCAGAAGAGAAAGCCATCCAACTGGCTTTAGACATTGCTGAAAGAGAAAATGACCAGTACTTTATCTCTGCACTGACTCATGGATTGTGGCAAATGCTCCGCGGGTGGCTACAGCAATGAAAGCAGAGCAGGTGGCAGAGCAGAAGTAAATCCATCTGGGCTGTTGAATTGCAGTGAGGTATTGCTGCTCATGTGGTGAACCTGGTTGTAAATATACATCACATAAGTGTGAACACACCAAAGAGTCTGCCACTGAAGAAGATCAAAACAATGAGCAGGTGGACCAGGCTGCTAGAATGGAAGTGACTCAGATGGATCTGGACTGGGAATATAAGGGTGAGCTATCACATATACCAGAACATGTAGAAAGAGAAGAAACACACAAATGGGCTCATGATCAAGGCATGGACTTGATCACCGATGCCATTGCACAGGTTATCCATGAATGCAAAGAGTGTGCCATAATTAAATAAGCCAAGAGCTAAAGCCTTTTTGGTATTGAAGATGACGGCTGAAATATCAATACAGGGAAGCCTGGCAGATTGATTATATCAGACTACCATGAACTTGCCATGGCAAGCACCATCTGCTTACAGTGATAGAAGTGACTACTGAATGATTAGTGGCCCATGCCACTGCCTGGATTACTGTTTTGGGCCTTAAAGAGCCAGTTTGGTGGTTACTGAAAGAATTGAATCAGACAGCAGGACTCATTTCTGAAGCAAACTTATAGCCTGGCCAAGGGACATGACATCAACCCGGTGATCACATTCCCTGTTATGCACCAGCCTCCAGGAATGCTGAATGGCTGTTAAAAACTGCACTGAGAGTAATAGGTGCTGGGACGTCAGGCTGGTTTTAAAGTAAACCAGTAGGAGAAATGAAGCCCACTCAATTACCTTAAGAGAGATTTCAGGTCAGAGTTACAATTTAATAGAAAGGTTACAATAAATGCAATGATACACATTAAAGCTGGCTTAGACCCATGAAGTCAGACTAAACCTGGCACCCTGTTGGCCAAGGTGGTGGTTGTGGTCCTATCAAGTGGTGATTGCAGTCCTGTTGAAGTGATGGTTGCAGTCAAAAGCGGTGGTCCTGTAGAAGTTCTGGTCCTCCTCTGGATCCATCCAGGGGTGGTGGGGGTCCCAAGTCCTCAAATACCAAGATTATATACAGTCAGGTTCGGGTGGGAATGCTAGGGCAGGCAGTTTCACAATGGAAAGATGTAATACTTTGAATCATTGCAGCTGCCTATTCTGCTAGTGCCATTGAGTCCATAATGGCCCACTAGCCATTATGATTCTCCTGCAAGCTGTGGTGAGGACTATAATACAACAATTCCCTATAATAAAAGGGTGGGTGGGACTGTGGCTTCCCCAGAGGGAGTTATCACTGCAGACCCATTTGTGAAGACAAAGAAATACTCCCCTCCTCTTTTTCCTTATGTCATTTAACACCCAGCTTGCAGCCTGAGATGTAAGACATGCACTGGGCACCTACTGCAAATGACCCACCATTAACAGTTTGTCAGAAATGGCATGGAGGGTAGTAGAATACTCCGTTTGGTTACACCCACATAGTACTAAACTGGCATTCTTCTCCTGTAACAAGGACAGACGTTCAAACATTGTAAAACACAGCATTCGGCAGAAGCCACTTGGCTAGTTAACATTAGAGCATCTGCCAGTTGACCTGGCCTTGTCCAATCAAGGTCTCTCTGCGCTGTGGAAGAAGAAAAGATCCAAATAGTACATAGGAGAAACTGACTAAAAAACCAGTTATTCCTTCTTCAGGAAACGGTAAACCTGTTCATGGGATGTTTTTTGCTCAAGAACCTGGTTGCACTTGGTTAGCACAGAAGGATGGGGAAGTGCAATATGTACCTCAAAGTGATTTAATCCTGAGTGAAAATAATTCACTATTTGAGTTGTAAGATGGCAGTGTTACACAACACTGTATATCACCACAGCTGTAGCTGCCATGTACTGAAGGTATTATAGCAGAAACCTCTTGCTGTTAGCAAAGCTAGAGACAAGAGCAGGAATTCATTATCACATTAAAATTTACAGCCTAGTCCAAAGGGACCAGGGCTGGAGAATGTAATGGATGTACTTTTAAATTGTTGTAAACCATGATTTGAGTGGAATATTATAGAAAGACCTACAGCAGAAACTACCTGTACCAAAGAAGGATGAACATCATAAGAAGCAATTGACAGGAAAAGATGTGTGTTAATGTCTTTACAAATAATTTGATGGCTGAGGGTATAGGTGTTAATGTCTTTGAAATGGTTCTTAATGTCTCTATCAACCTCAAGCCACAGGTTTGTTACATAACCCAGACAGATTGACTCCTGAACTTTAGAGTAATAGACAAATGAGTCTGCACAAAGTCTACTACAGAACTCAGCCTGAACTTCTGACTTTTGGAGGAAAATGACAGGTTCAAGGGCGGAATATGTGGAAGGCGCTTATGGAAGGCTGTACCTTCCTAGTTCCTCTGCCAGTTAGGAAGAGGGCAACATGTGGCTGGGAGTTTAGGGTAAAAGGAGGCTGCATCCTCCAAAACCGAGAGAGAGAAACGCCATGGGGGTATGCCCCAGTGGACTCTTTCCCTTTATTCAAATAAAGCTGCAGGACTCCTCTGTCTCTTTTGGGGACACTGGCTTTTCATAGTGTGATTTTCTGCACACAGAGCACGTGCAGCAGTGACTTGATCAGAGCTGCCTTTGGTGCCAAATGACTCAATGAAACACACTACTTCTCCCATCTTGAGTGACCACCATAGCAGATGGAGCCCAAAGTCATACACCAAATAAACACAGTGAGCATTTTGTGGATAATTATGGACATTTCACAGACATTTCATGGCCAAGCGGGATGTACTGAGATAGGGTGGAATCTTAACACGACGTAAGTGATATGGAATAACTGGTGGAGAATATACTGGTTTGGGCTGGGGTAGAGTTAGATTTCTTCATGGTAGCTGGTATGGGGGCAATGTTTTGGATGTATACTGGAAAAAGTTTTGATAATACAGAGATGTTTTAGTTACTGCTGAACAGCACTTACACAGCATCAAGGCCTTTTGTGCTTCCCACCAGAAAGTAGTCTGGAGATGCACAGCAAGTTGGAAAAGGACACCACATTTGACCAAGTTCTTTTTGGGTGTAAATGGTCAGATCCACTATCTTCCAGAAAAAGTCACCAATAAAATATCCAGCAGACAGGTTTTATGATTTTTCTGCAAGTGATGCAATCTTTCACTGGTGAAGACAAACAGCAACATTGTCAGTGCTTCTAGTAGTTTAGCAGCTTTTCAAGATGGAGAGTGTTCCAACAGTAAAATGCTGTGGTGACAAAGCAGGTATGGGGTGAGGCTCCAAGAGATGTCTGAGTCACAGTCAAAACAGGATTCTGCCTCTGCTTCCTATCACTTCTGTGCCTGGGCAATCCCATCCCCATTAGCACAAGTATGGGAAAGGATAATCCCAAACTGGCCCAGTTTGTCTCACAAAACCACAGAAAAATGCAATCCTTTATTCTTTGGTAAACAAGCTTTCTTAAAGGAAAACAGTATCTTTTGTACACCAGCAAAACAAGCCAAAGGCTATTTAAAAGATATATAAAATACTTGTTTGCTCAAACTGGAGAAACTGGGAATGTAGTGACTTGCTTTAATCTGGAACAAAATGTCTGCAGCAGATTCAAGATCAGTACTCAAAAAATTCCAAAGACTACATTTCTTCAAAACTAAAATATGACTTTGTGATGCCCAATACTGTGATTTGTTCTTTACGCTCAGTCTTATAATTTATATGCACCTGGCTGATCTGACTTGATTTAGTGAGTTGTACTCTTTTACTATTTTTCAGTTTCTCTCTTTTATTACAGGTAAATTTAACAAGATCTGCTAGTTATCTTTCCCATTTCAGTATATTTGTATTCGGCATGCTAAGTTTACTTTTTCTCACAAAAACTGTCTAATTGCATCTTCATACTATCTACTTAGGAAAAAATCTCAGCTGATCAAAATTTAGGCTTTCCAAGCAAGCAGCATGTGTATTTAGGATGTATGACAGTTTTAGCTCATTTCCTCTTATTTTTGTCTGATCATAGAAAATGCTAGTATTTGAGTATACAATAATCCATCAAATCGAAACTTAAACCAGAATCACTGAGCTTTATAAAAACCACAGGAATTTTAGTTTCATAAAAATGACAGAAACTTTAGACAGTCTTGCATGGGTGCACTAGTGAAAAGCTTTCATCAAACCAAAAACTGTTTGACCCACCACAGTCAATACAACATGAAACATGCTGAGCCTGCAGCCACTCAACAATTTTATGGAAGAAGGAGGCAAGACAGGATTCAGAAACGTTTTCATGTTTGGGACCCTAGCCACATCTGCTTACTCCAATTGTTTTGTTAAGTTATGCTATCCTTCCATGCCAGGCCCTTTCCAGAAAGCATTTTACCAGGAAAGGGTAATAGAGGGGAAGGCAAAAGCATCTTCCAACTGTTAATGCACAGCACTAGGCTATAAATTCCTGTCTTGGAACCATAAATTATTCTGGGAAGTCTCTGCTATTTACCTGTCTTCAAAACCTCTATACTTGTACACATTTTGCTAAGGAAATCTGAACTGGAATGGGAAGGTGAATTCTTCTGAGGACCACGTCATGAGGTTTATTAAGAGTCCCTCTTTTCCATAAATATGAATGCAAAAGCATGGTAGGTAGAGACCCTTCTGAACGAGCCAGTATATTAGGTAAAGAAGAGGGCATACAGAAACAGGATGAAGCTGTAAGAACAAGAGGCTGAGCAAGTGCAAGCAATATTGACAAAATACACAGGTCACTTAATCCAATGAGAAGGGCAACTTAATGAGGTGGGAAGTACAAGGGGTTTTCCTACCTGAAACCAGGTATGTGTCCATTTCCCCACCTGCCCCAGGTTTTCCCACTTCCAGTAATTTGTGGTTTTGTTTCTTGTAAGTAATTTGCTCCAAATGTTAGTGACTTCAACAGGGGGCCTGGTTTGATGAGACACACAGGCTGTATGACTGGGTTGGGTTTGGTACACAGTGGGGCAGCAATGTCTTCAGTTTTCCCCCAGAAGAGCCAATAACATTACATTCAGGAACTATTATGCAGGTCTTGCTTATATTGTACTGGTTTTGTGACTGCTGTGCAAATCCATTTATTTTCCATTGCATTTTCTGGGAGATGACTGCAATGCACATGATTCACATCTTCAATGACCAAGAAGGCCAATGGCATCCTGGCCTGTATCAGCAATAGTGTGGCCAGCAGGACCAGGGTAGTGATTGTCCCCCTGTACTCAGCACTGGTGAGGCTGCACCTCATATCTTGTGTTCATATTTGGGCTCCTCACTGCCAACAAAGACATAGAGGTGCTGGAGCATATCCAGAGAAGGGCAATGGAGCTGGGAAGGGTCTGGAGCACAAGTCCTGTGAGGAGCAGCTGAGGGAGCTGGGGGAGGCTCAGGGGAGACCTTATTGCTTTCTACAACTGCCGAAAAGGAGGGTGCAGCCAAGTGAGGGTTGGCCTCTTTTCACAGGCAGCAGTGACAGGACAAGAGGGCAGAGTCTCAAGCTGCGCTAGGGGAGGCTCAGGTTGTACATCGGAGGAATTTCTTCAGAAAGGGTGATCAGAAGTGGCAGCGGCCTGCCCAGGGAAGTGGTGGAGTCACCATGCCTGGACGTATAAGGCAATACTGGACCCGGCACTTAACGCCACGGTCTACTCCACACACACGTATTCGGTCAGTCAACCTTTCCCCGCCCACCCCGCGCCGGACTGTCCCCACCTCCGCGTCCGGCCCTGTCCCACCCCGCCGGGAGGGCGGGCCCGCACTGCCGGAAGACCCGCGCGGATCGGGCGCGCCGAGGGACCGGCGCCGCTTCCGTCGCGGCACAATGGCGACGGGCGGGCCGGCGGTAGCGGGCGGTGAGTGCCCTTCTCTCGGCGGCCGGCGGCAGGGCGAGGCCTTTCCCGGCGGCGGACAGTGTCCGCCGGTGTCCTGACCCCCTCGCCCGCCCCTCTGCCTTCCTGTCTCCCTCCCTACATCTGTCTCTCGCTCCCTCCCTGCCGGGCCCGCCGCGGCCCCCTCGTCGCGGGCTGTGTCTGGCTGAGGCGGTCGGTCGGGGGGATGCTGCGCCACAGTCCCTGCACTGGGGTCGGGGGTCGACAGGAGGGGGCTGGGGACCTTCGTCAGCCTGTGGGAGGACGAGGAGCGAGCCGGGAGCTGCGGCGTGGTGGCAAGGGAGTCCTGGCCCACACTGTATGTTTCTTGCGCCGGTATCGTAACGCCTTCGCCTGGGTCCTGCTGGCAGCTTGGCCGGCGCTGTCTGGTGCTTCTGGCCCCGAAGGCTACCGTGTCGTGGCCATCTGCGACGCTGCTGACCCCCAGGGCACCCCCTGCCCATGCCAGGCTCGCACCTGCAGTCGTGGTTGGGAGCCGCAGGCTCATGTAAACTTTGACTTTTCTGCTTCCTTCCAGTGCAGGGAGGTGTCGTCATCCAGCCTGGCGGCAGGCTGTGGGCGTTGCTTCTGGGGATAACTCAAAAACAGGCTGGGTTTAGGTTACTCTGAAATTCGGGTTTGACAGCAGTTTCTTGCCTAAAATAGGAAGCAAGTACACTTTGTGTGTTTGAAACCTTTTTTTCCACTCTTAGCTGGAGCAGCTGCATTTCCAGAGATGTATATAATTGGGTAAGAATTCCGGTCTTTAGAACAGGAATCCTATTTGTTTTGTTGCTTGTGTAGGAGCAAAAAACTATCTTCTTCTTAAGAGGGGCATAAACACTAAAAGTCTCGTGCCTATGAAAAGCAGACACTGAGATGCTTAAGAGTGCCTTTGTGGCCTGCAGAACTTAAAAAAAAAGGTTAAAAAATCAGGTACTCTGCTCCCATATTAAAGGCAACAGAAGGATATTTTCTGATGTTTAGATGCTTGAAAATGCTCTTTACATCACTTTACATCTTCATCTGCATCCTTAAGCACCTGCACATATTCTGAAAATCTTTTTTGTTTGGTTGTATGTGTCTATATTTAAATCATAAAATATTCAGTGTTGATGAGACCACTGCCTCAGCATGTTTTACACAGTCTCTTCCTGTAGTTCCCCCTTTCACAGTCCACATGGCTTACTGGCAACATTGGAGTTAGAGCTCTGTGGAAGTGTTTTGCAGTAAGAACATGGATGTAACCAAGGAAAGGGGGGTGATTATGCAAGCAGTTCAGTGGCCCAGATGTTTCAGACATTGCTAAAATAATATGAAATTGGAGTGTTTAATTCTGTGTAATGTGAGGTGTCACAATGGTGGTCTGGTTAAAATGTGCAGAGTGCTCATTGTTTCTAAATCATTATATCATATTTACCTTATAGCTGGATTGCAGCTTAGCTTCTGCATCTCTTTGATGACACAATTTTCATTCTTAACAAGGTGAACAGTGTCTACTGTGGGCAAGGAGGAATATTTTGATATGCAGAATGGCCTTGGGGCCATCCTTGTTTTCACCTCCTACATAATCTGCATGCCATGAAATTCCTTCAGCATTTCTTTCACAGCTTGCCTGTACTGAGCTGCGACTGACGTAGAGTCTTAAAATTTCCTATCTGTCCTAAAGGCGTCTAGACCTTAGTGCCTGGAAAAGCCATAGGCTGTCTCTGGATTTTATGAACCACCCATAGGTGTTAGACGTTCTATGAGAAGAGACCTAGCTAAGATTTGGAGTGCCTTTTCTTGCCTTGGTTCAAGATTGTTGAGATTTCCATGGCAATTAATACCTAGTGTTTATTGCTTGATTGATTTTAAAGTACAGCTTTTACCTTTTTGATTTCTAGGTGGGAGTCACTAAATTGAACAGCAATAATCATGGGAGATGCTGCAAAACCTTGCTTTGCCAAACAAAATAAGGAACAGGAAATTTTGCATCAAGAACAATTAAAAGAAAGTCCCTTACAAAAAGGCTACGAAGTCATGGATGAATATGGCAGTGGCTATAGCAATAAAATAGATACCAGCCTGCAAAAGAAAAAGGGAGCTCCAGGTCATTATGGAAGCAGTCCCAGGCGAGGGCCACGTAGTGTTTTGAGTAGCCCAAATTCACTTAAAAACACAACTTACAGTCAAGGCTCAAAGTTAAATGATATCCAAAGAGACCAAATGAAGAAGTGGGTATCCGATGACCACCGTAGTGCTTCTGACACCTGGAGAGAGTACCGATCTGTTGCCTGGATTCCTGGGCATGGCAGGACAAGAAAGGACTCTTTTCATGAGGTGGAAGGTGGTGGAAACAGAAATGTAAGACGACAACTTCAGGAAGATTTAATGAGCAAAGATGTGCCAGACATGCAGAAAAGAAGTTCTGGTAATCACATGTTTGTTTGTTTTTACATAGCTATCCAGTAAAGTAGCTTCCTACATGTGTTACTGAAAAGTAAAATTTCAAGATTCACTATTAAAGCAAAAAAGAGTTTTTGTTCTCTCCTGTATTGCAAACTATTAACTGCACTGTACTTGTAGCACTTTAGACAAATTGTTTCAGCAATTGTTTTATAGACTGTGTTGTCTTTGTAGTTTGGTTTGTGAGTGGTAGAGGTAGGTAGGTTGCAGCATCTGTGTAGTGTCCCTGTTTGCAGTTTTCCCTGTACAGTTTGATGTAATCTGTCATGGCTGGTAGGGGATCTTTCAATTAAGCTGATAACAGGGTAAGATTTTTGGAGCTACCAATGAGGTCTTTAAAGATGTGTCTTAATGAAGATTGAAAACAATGCCATGTAAGTATTTTGAGAATTTAGTACAGCAATAACACAAATCTAGTTCTCCATACATATTGAACTTCCCTGTGTGCAGTTGGTACTAATAATGAGCATACAAACCCAAAGCATTGAAATGTGAGGAAGGACTGGCTTAGAGATGGTTAAGTGATCGATACCATAATATTTTCATTTAATGCAAGTAAAGCAGAAAAAGGGAACTTCAAAGAATATAGAGAATATAACTACATAAAATAAGAAAGACTAAAGCATGGATGCGGTGCTGCTAACGTGGAACACCAGTTGACAAGAAACCTGTCTTGTTTTGGCTAAGAGCGGGAGCCAAAGAAAGTAGTGATCAGACCCTCTGCTGAGAAAAAAAGCTACTGCTGCTTGGTACCCGGAAGCCCAGGAATTAAATGTCCTTTCCTTTGGTAGTAGCTGTAACGAGAAAGATAAACTGTGAACAGGTGCCCAGTGTCCCTCATTGTTAGAAGTAAGTTGCACACTGCTCAACCTCACATGAGGAGAGAGTAGAGTGTTTTCATAAGTTTTTTCTTCAGTTTACTTGATGTAATGAACTTTTTTCTTCAACTTCAGTAACTCACTGAAATAGATACTTGGAACAATTGGCAATCATACTTGAGAGCTTTGGGGAAGTGAGCTACTGATTACAGGAAAATGCAAATGGAATTAAAATAATTGGTGTGCAACTTTAATCTTGGGAGCCAATTTTGGAGCAAATAATGTAATATACTGAAAGGTATCTGAAAGGTAACAAAGATAAGTAGTAGTTAATAATGGATTTGTTAAGGAAAAGGTATGCCAAGCCCTAATTTATTTCTTTAAAATAGTTATCAGTCCCCTGTGGACATGGGAAAGGCAGTTGGTAGATATTGCTGGTAGTAGTACTGTACTACTTTAGATACTCTTATATGACAGTTCCGTAAGTAAACTAGTGGAAAATTATCTGGATTAAATTAATGTAAGAGACTTGCAGAGCTGATTAGGTAACTATACTCAGAAACTACTAAAGATTTTGTCAGTTAAAGAAAGTAGTGAGCGAACATCTAGTGAGTGAGGATTCTATTCCATTCAATGTTTATTATACAACTCTAACGATGAATGAAGACACCACACTTATTCATTGTGTGCTCTGAAAATTGAATATGCTGTGGAGCTGGTAGGAAAGGAATGCAGAAAAGCAGGAAGGTCAATTAAAGTAACTTTGCACAATTGGAGAAATGACCTACATATAGAATGAAATACAAAGGATGTGTAAATGCCATTGTTAAGTAGGAATATCAGCTGTGAAAATAAAGGAGGAAAACTTAGTATAAAATAGTATTTTTTTCAGAGAAGAATCTGAAATGATAGTGAATCAGAAGATGATAATGAGTAGTTATTATCATGGGGTTGTGAGGCATGAGAAAAGACTCACAGCCTGAAGTACTCCTTTTTCTCAGTCTTTGTAAACTCAGTTGCAATCCTCCATCCAGTTTTGGCACCCCACTTGTATGAATAAAAGGGAAGCTGTCCAAACAAAAGCAAGAAGGTTGTGAAGACACTTAGGAAACAGAAGCTGTTCTGTGAACAACTGTGAGCAATGCCCAATCTTTTTGCAAAATGAAAAGTGTAGGGAGAAATAGTTACAATCTTCCTCTGTCTAGGATGGCCATAAAAAACTGATGTATTTTTTTCCAGTAGATGGAACACAAAGCAATGGGACTAAAATTGAGCAAGAAAGGTTCAGATGAGGAATAAAGGGCAACGTTTAGAGTTTCTGAAGATAAAGGTAGGGAAGTTCTGGAGACGTTGTCTGGGCAGCTCATGGAAAAGGTACCTGAAGGCCTTTAAGAGCAGGTTAGCTGAGCATTGCTCAGATCTGACAGAGTTCATTTCATCCTGCTGTGAAGCACTGGCATGGCATAGCTCACGTCTTGAGGTTCCTTCAGAAGTTGTGTGTCAAGTAGCAAAATCAATGAAATTGTTTCTTTTAGCATTTACTTGAAATACTTTGTGCAGTTGTCCTTTTCATTACTTTCATGTCTTTTTTATTGTAGCTTATATGGAGTTTACCAAATATCTGAGACACTGTTTTGTCTGCAAGAGCTTTGTGTTTAACTTGTCTTTAGTTCTTCATTTAATCATGAACTTACAATTAGATTGTCACTCCTGTACCTACCAGAAGTATTTTTTAAATTTGTGATTTTTTTTTTTAGGAAGTCTTCTTTTAATTTATAACTTTTTTTTTTAAGTTATTTGTTGGCTACAGAAACAATTGATAAGTAGGTAGTTGTCCGAGGCTTTTCTGTGAAGACATTAATACACCTTCAGGTTCTGTCTACACTGATTAGTTAAAAATGTAGTCAAATAGATGTGGCGCATCTTAGGAATTTGAGCAGAAGTGTCAGAGCAAAAATGGAGGGTATGTGGACGGTTCAGAAGCTCAGACTTTTGTTTTTGTTTCCTTGATTCCTTGGGAGTACTGCTTTTGCAACCTGTTAAGCCTAAATTCTCTTTATTCCAGCTTAAACTTGTGCTGCCGCTGAAAGAAAGAAATTATTACATTACCATTTTTGTCCTGATACTATTTACACCACTAACACGTGTGTGCTGCTTAGTGAACTGAATCAAATAACTGGTTACAAATACACAACTGTGTTGTTTCTCTTTTGCCAATTATTAGAGACAAAAATTGTGGTCACAGGAAAGAAACTCCATAAATGTATTCGGCAGAGCAGTTTATCTGGGGTGGTTTTTTTGGTCTTTTTATTACAAATTATAGCCTCATGCTGTGATAAAAGTTTGGGAGTCTAGGGAAGTTGCATAAACTTTCTTAGAAGAAGGGAACTTTAGAAATTCCGTGCTATACATCCTGTATAGCTGTACAAGTGAAAGGCAAGATGTGATCTGAAGTCATGTGTGAAAATCTGACCTGTGTATATTTATTCCTGAGATGATTTTTAGAGGTATTGGCTTTGGGCCAATAGCAACTTCTGCTTCAGAATGATGACAAAATTTGCTTTAAAGTAGAAGTGGCACCTACATTAATTTGTTCCAGAAGTTTTGCTGTAAACACAAGAAGTTTTTTAAGCATTATTATTATGACAGTGTTACAGCTTTATTAAGCAATGTGCACATACTTAGCAAGTCCATTCTTTAGTCTCTTGTAGTCAGCAGTGGTGCTTACTTTTTTTCACTTGCTTATTTAATGTTGTGGAGTTAGTACTGATCCACATACTGGCTTAACTGAGAGGCAGATTAGATTATCACTGGTAATCATCCCTTGTTAATAAAACGTCAAATGTGAGCTATGCCATGACAGTGCCATATCATAGTGCTGCTAGCTCTTATAAGTCATTCAAATTGGCCTACACTTTTTAATTCTGTCATACTTGTAGTCTAACTTAGTAGCCTAAAAAAGCCTGACCAGGAATCCTGAAACCTTTCAGTATATTCTGTGTTTTCATTATAATGGCATACAGGTATATAAATTCCATTTAGTTCTTTTTTTTTTTTTTTTTTTTTTTTTTTTTTTTTTTTTTTTTTTTTTTGCTAGTTTTAACAAAGGTATCTAAATAAGGTCATTGTCTTCAGAGGGACAAATTAGTTGATTTGTTAGTAGTTTAGGACAAAGGTACTATAGGTAATAATACTAATACACTTACTATTATCAGACTTGCACAGAACAGATTGTGAAACCATACCAGGTAGGTGAATTCTTTGACTCTTATGTAAGTAGAATGTTAATTAAGGAAAAAATTCTTTAAAAGGCTGTGGGGCACTCTGAAGTTATTTGACACATTGACACATTTGTTCTCATAACTCTTTATAAGAAATGAAGAAGCTTAGAAAACCAAGAAGATCAAGAAGAACTAGGAAAGATGAGTATGATCATGATGAAGTGGATGGTCCAGTCATAGATGAATCTGTGCTGTCAGCAAAAGAACTTCTGGGGCTCCAGCAAGCTGAAGAACGATTGAAGCGAGACTACATTTATAGACTGAAGAAGGTGCCACTGTCTTTACTTGTATAGATAGATCTCTCCTATTTATTTTTTTTCCTGTAAATACATTGTAGAGGGTAGACCTTGAGCAGTATCTCTGATTGTAGCTAGAAAGTTTAGTTACAGAATTTAAGTAACGGTATTGCTGTTAATGAATTATAAAAAGAAGATGGGTTGTCTTTTGGGCATTTTTTTCTACAGTATAACAGTTCAAGCTCAAAAAATGGCTTCTCCTTTAGTTCATGAAATAATAACAAATCTTATATGTTAAAATGCTGGAGTAATTGTTTGTTCAATTAATAGACTCTTCCATGGGCATTGGGTATTTTTTCCTGTAAAAGATAGGGTGTTGGGTGTGATTGACATGGTATCATTCTTCTGACATTATACTTGATGTGCAAACTTTTTGATGGCAGATACGGAGTTAGGGAAGCTGAAGTGAGTGGGTGTAGATTTTAGTCATTCAACTTAGCAAGGGTATTGAGTGAAGTGAAAGTAATATCTTTATATATTTTAGGGAGTTTTTTACTGTCTTTATTTTAGCAACCTCGAAACTACCCATCAGCAAAATATACCTGCAAACTGTGTGATGTTTTGATTGAGTCAGTGGCTTTTGCTCATAAGCATATTAAAGACAAAAGACACAAGAAAATCGTAAAGGTGAGTTAAGCACAAGCAAAAGTATAATCTGTAGCTTAATTAAACCTTCCTTACCCTGCTAATGATTATGAAACTGCACTGCTTTTAAAATCGTTCTGCGTTTAATTTTTACCATGTTTCAATCTTTTTGAAAACTGTTACATAGTGATACTGATAAAAACAGTAAACTTGGGACATGGACTTTGCAATGAGGAGTAGCAATATGCAAATACAGTTGGTATGGCAGAATTAGCAATGATAACTTGCATGTCAGAGTGAATATTTCAGTTCAGAAATACTGTAAAAATTAAGCACTTGTGGAGTACTACAGACTTGTTTATATGTAAAGGAAATAGATTTGTTTTGAGCATAAGTATCAAAATAAATTTCAGCATAACATCAATTTTACCTTTTTTTTTTTTTTTTTTTAATGTCTTCTACGTTCTCTGCTTGAAGTGGACAAAATATGTCATATGCAGATTTCCTGTTTCTTCCTCTTTAGCTCCTAACTTTTCACACCTCAGAGGTGATGAAAGAATTTGTGACTTTTTTTTTTCACGTGCCAAGTACAAGTATATATACACCTCTGAATGTTACTGAGGCCTCCTGGAGTATCAGATTCTTTATTGCTTCCAGTTACCTACATTACCTGGAAAATCTGTGGTGGTGGTGGTATTACTTGGGATGAGTTGTTGGCATTAATTCTAGCATGTTAAGCAACTCAAGAAACGCATTTGAACATTGGTCTTTTTTTCTTGAAAGGAAAAGCAAGAAGAACAACTGCTGACTGCTCTTCCTCCTCCAACGCCTTCCCAGATACAAGCTATTGGTGTTGCTATTGGAAATGTAGTGCAGGAGTTTGGCTTAAATAATGAAGATCTAGAAGAAAGGCTTAACATTAAAACAACAATGGAAAACTTGCTGCGTCAAAAATTGCCAGGTATTATTTGCAGTTTGTTTTAAGTGTTAGATGTGCCAGCTTAAAAACAAAATAACAACAACAAAAACTGAACAAACAAAAAAGAAAACAAGCAGAAAAAAATCCCCAACAGCTTATGAAATGAAAACTGAATTAAAAATCTTGTCTCTCTAAATTCTAAAACAGCATGTTTAGTTACTAGTCTGTTGAACAACATGATGCAGTAATATAACACTGTTTCAGAATTAAATTACAATGGTGCTCATGACCCAAACAAGCCTCAAGTAAACAGTGAAGATGAGAAGGATGTGGGAAGGATTTGACCTTCTTGATAAGCCTTTACCAACAACAGCATGGAAGGCAGGATTTAGTAATAAATCTGGGCTGTTGGAAGACCCTTCTGGTTTTCCTGTGCTTATCAAAACCAGGTGTAGGTTTAAGATTTATTAACAATGCTGTAAAGTAGCTACAGACTTAGAGTTAGGCATAGTGTAAATGAAGTATAATTCTTTTTGTTGCAGAGTGTTCATTAAGATTGTATGGCTCCTCCTATAGCAGATTTGGTTTCAAAACTTCAGACATAAACATAGATACCCAGTTTCCTGCCAATGTAAGTAAGGCTATTTTATTAAGTATGTGTAAATGGCTTTGAATGTTTGCATCTTCATGTAGATTATATTTTAAATGTATTTTCTAGTGTGGTAGTAACACTTTCTCTAAAAGCCCATTGGGTAAAACAGAGCTGGTCTGGTCTTAAAATAACATTCCTTTCTTCACAGAACAGCAGTGATCAGGCAGCATAATACAGCTTTGTGTTTTATTGAAACTTCTTCTGAAAACACTTAAAACATCTGTACTCTAGCAGTCCTATGAGACAGACGATTATTTATATTCTCTAACAGCTGGAATAAGTGATACTTCTGTGATCATGTTTCCATACTGATCCTAGTTTTGTACTGATATATTTACACACGCACGTTTTGACTACTAGGTTATATTTGAGCTGTGAAACCATGTTACTGTTTTTTTGTGGAGCCTTGATTTGTCATGTTGTTTCTGTGTGTCTTTGTGCTTGAACACTGAAAAGGAATTAAGAACTTGATTCCATACATAAACTTACTCCTGCTGTAGTTGATTTGGCAGTCCCATTGTTAGAGTTAGCATTTCCTTTAGGAAACAAAGAGTGATCTAAGTTCATAAAATGCATATAATTTTAAAAAGCTGTAATTCCAGTCTTTAACATGATGTAAGTCCACTGTGTCAGAATGAAGAGGTATTTAAGCACACTGAAACAGTAATTCTGTTGGTGGGGGTTTTCTTACCATAACAAAGTCTTTGATAGAAGTAAAAGTAACTTTACTAAAAATTACTCCGGGATTATTTTTTCCTCTTCAAAACAAAGAGAGTTCCTGTTCCTTTGGTCCAACTTAACAATACTCTAGTACACCTAGAGGCAGTTTTAAATCTGAGTTGTAGAAAATCACCTTTTTGACAAGTGATTGATACAAAACCAGCTTTATTCCTTTTATTGACAGATGACTCAACCAGATGTTCTCTTACTTGTGCAAGAAAGTCTGCAGAACAGTGGTAAGAAAAAATTGCTGCCTTCTCGATTTCATTAAACTATTGCTGCTTAGTATTGTTGAATTTCACCTCTGCTGAATAGGTACACCACATGCTATTCTTTTTTAGAAAGATATGAGATTGAAAAATACTGCAGGAAAGAATACATTGACAGAACTAGTTTTGGTTTAATGTTCAGTGTTATGAGGGCTAAAGTTCTGTTGTTTTTGATGATGCGAGAAATTCCTAGTGGGAAGCTTTCTTCTACATTGTAAGTGAAGATGTCATTACACATGAGAGAGACTCTGCTCCCTTCCCAGCCTGCTCTATTAGCCATGCATAGTACAGAAAGTAGCCTAAGTTCCTTAATATGTAACAGAAACCAGTAATATACTTTAACATTGTGGTCTCTTTCCTGTAATTATGTGCATGTGTCTGTTAGTGCATGTGATGACCATGTACAGATGACTGCTTCCAGACACATGGGGTTTTTTTCAGGTAACAAATGTAACTCTGTGCATTGATACAGTGAAGTAAAGTTTAAGATCCTTTAAAAAATGCACTTACTCAAACCAATTCAAGCCATATGCAAGCAAGAAAAAATGAAAATATTGGCCGGGGGTGTGAAAACTCTGTTCTTTTAAAATGCAGATTGCAAAAAGTAGCTTCACTGCTTTCTTGCCTTGCTTTATGCCCTCAGTTGGGGAACTAGACAATATGGTTCAAAACATGCATATTTACTGACCTACATTTTCTCAGTGGCACCCCCACCATTGTTGTATGTGTATTTTATTGTCTGGAGCATTATGGTCTTTGAGAATGGGGTTATTTTTCAGTCATATTAGAGGAATGAATACCCAGATCTTGTAAGAAGTTAGGCTTTCCAATGTATCTCAAAAGCAAGTAATATTTTTATTAACATGTTGTACAAAGTCTTCTCTGTGAGTGAGAAGATACAGCCATAAAGCATTAGGTGTCTGAGGTACCCCAGTGGCAAGAGCAAGATAATTTTCAATGAAATTAGGTGTACTGTTGGCTAAGTAACATCACAAAAATCTTGTCATTTCAGAATTTTTAAGAATCTAAAATGGCTTCATAGTTTCCTCTCTTCATGGCCAGTGAAACAGTGAGGCATCAAAAATAAATTCAGTTTGGATCAATAAACACCACTTAGAGGAAGGACCAGGGTTGCTGGCAGTTGAATCATATTTGGAAAAATTATATAAAGAATAAGAACAAAAAAAATAGAAAAAGCATAGCGAAAGGACATTACATCATGTAGGCAAACCTGTTCTACATGTACATAAAGCACTGTCAGATAACCAGGGAGAACAAATTTATTTCTGTATAGTAGTGTTGTAACACTCTGGTTTTTTATTTTTCACACTAACGTTGTTCCACAGGTGTTGTCAGTCTGTCTATATGCCTGAATTGCTGAACCCAGCTCTTAACCAAAATATACTTCCTTAATTGTACCTACTGTGTATATATGAATTTTGAAAGTTCTGGTTTTCCTCAGTATTTTCCTATTAGTGCTCATTGTATAAACCATATTCTTCCCATCACATGTGAAACACTTAAATTAATCCCATCACTCTTGTAAATTATCATAGATACTTTATTTTTCTCAACATTAGTCATTGTATTAGAAGCTGAAATTCTACCTGTACTCCTCTAGTTGCAACCTGTTCAACATATTTTTTGTCAACACCATGCTTAATGTGGCTTCTTCCTTTTCTCTCTCCCACTTAGAATCTTTTACGGAAGTTGATGCAGATTTCCATGCTAGAGTACCAGTGGTGGTGTGCAGAGAAAAGCAAAGGTCTCAGTTGTCACTTTGTGTGTTCTAATAGTATATAGCAATGTAAATTATATTACCAACACCTGATAAATGACGTTTCTGTACTAAATTATTACAGTTCCATGGATCTTGAAACACAAACTAACACTCATGGGCAAGTCATTCCTAGCCTAGAATAAGAGGGTAAGGGTTGTTCTGTCCTCAGCTGTGTATTTCCCAACCCCTTCAACCATTATGGCTTCCAGCATGTACCCTTACCCTTCCATTTGGGATTATTGCTTAAGCAGAAACTTTCCTTTCTTATAGGTAGTGTACATACCGCATTAAATTATAGATTTCTGTAAGGATAAGAACAGTTTGCTTAGCTTTGCTAGTATTTTGAGAACAAGTGAAAAATAATTTATTTTGCCCATTTGATGAATATCAGTTAAGATTCATGAAACATTCTATAAACAGCTACTGATAAAAATATTACCAGTTATTTGCTGCTACCTTGATTTTTCAGTGTTTAAAAATATTTCATGTTCTGTGAAAACAGCATAGAAACTGTTTGAATGGTGGGTGTCGTATGGGAAGACATTTTTGTTTCATGAAGGAAATTAATACTATAACTTTTTCAATTCAGTAAATTCTTATCATTAGAAAAAATATTTAAATTTGAACTGTATCTTAAAACACTTGTACAGAAAATTATAATGCATATATTCTCAACCTAACCATAAATCAAATAAGTATTGCATGCTGCTTTTCATGCAGAGATGCTGTCTTTGAGAGGCGGTCAAGTCTTTCCTCACAGCCTTCTGCTACACTGTTCTGTGAGATGTTATCTGACCTATGGGTGTTCTTACAAAACCTCCAAGATCTTTTGTTTCTTTTTGGATTTTAGTGGCCTTATTTGTAAAGTGAGTGCAGGGAATGAGAACGCTTGTCTGACAACAAACCATTTGGCTACACTCGGAAAGCTGGAACCTACTATCGTACCTTTAGTGATTGCCTTCAGGTACTGGGCAAAGGTGAGAGTCATTTATATTCCCTTATCTGTCAATAAGTATTGAATGAACTTTGATATTATGCCTGTAGTTATAGTTTAGAAAACAGTTGTTGAAACAGTCCTTTAAAAAAAGAGTTGGAATAAGGACGTAAGTTTTTATAAAATGTAAATTTTATAAATTATATAATTATCATTTGTGTGTGATAATGTTCCACTAAATTTCAAAAGCAGAATTTTAAGCTTCATTCAGTAGCATGCAGACTGTAAGTATCCTGCTCTGTTACCAAACTAGTCAGAGGAATGTATATGAAATGGAATTGCTAGTTTCTCATATACTTAATCCATCATGAAAAAAAAAAATTAAAAACTGTCTCTATTGTCGATGAAAACAGTCTTGTGAATTAACATAACTTGTTCTAAAATTTGTGTCTGCAATTAAAATATTAATTTAAAAAATGGAACAACTTTCCACGTGTACTGTATCTATGCAAAAGGAGCTATCATTTTTGAAAATATGTATGTATATATATACTGTCTGTTTTGCTAGTCTGTGTCGTATGGCTCTTACACTGAAAACGTTGTGGTGGTATGGTAGTAACTGGAGTAAATATGCAGTCCTTGAGAACAAATTCCATCTGATAAGAGCTCAGAGATATCTGAGTTCCTGCTAGTGTTCAATATGACTGACTTCTGAACAGTAATTAAGCAAACAGTTTTCATAGTACCACTTGAAACTTTAATGACTGCACAATTTGTTTTTACAGTTGTGCTGTGTTGATCGTCCTGAAGAGGGAGGCTTGTCACCTTATGTGTTCGCTTTAATGGTTATTTTCTTTCTACAACAGAGGAAAGAGCCTTTTCTACCTGTCTATTTGGGATCATGGGTATGTGTGTTAATATGCTGAATAGTACGAATGAGAGGACCAGTCACTTGTGGTGGTATATAATCTGTCAGCTCTATGCTACTCTGAGCAAGCTATAAGCAAGCCATTCCTGCAGGAATTAAGAATATGAATTCATCTGTGAATTCATCATCATTCAATGACTACACTTAACTTTAGTATGCCTAGCTGTAAGGCTGCATTTCACAATCCTAGTCATTGAAGTAAGTGCTCTGTTGCCCCTTCTATAAGTAAGGCGAGCTGGGCATTGAATAATGCATTTTGCAGCAATTTACTTCCTCATTTTTTTGAGCCTTTCTTCCAGACTCTTGAGAACTCAATCCACATAGCTACGTCCCAAAACAATGTCTTGGAATTTGACATCTCATTCTCCAAAACGTAGACCATGGTTGGGGAGCACACTGATGTGATGCCTGCTGAAGGGATCGCATTAGGAGTTTAGAGCATGTATTTCTTGGATTTAGAAACTGAAATGCATCTTGATGTCAGGAGTTGTATTATGGATGCCGATCCAGAATCCAATTCTCCAGGACACCGTTTACGTGTTATATTCACGGCACCCATTTTTGTACTTACAGTCTCTTGTTATGTTTAGCATGCGTGTTGCAGTTCCTCTAATTAATAACATGAACCTTGCAGTTAACAATTTTCTCTAGTAAGTTACTGACTCATTTGGAAGCATCTCCACTCTCTGAACTGGATTAGAAAAATGTCCTGTTGTGTATGGCCATGTAATTAAAAGATAAATATTTATGCTTGTCTAATGTGCAAAGAAGTCACACAATTTTCTGTTCCAGTGCTTGGTCAGCCACACAGTAAAGAAGGTCTTCCTCATATTTAGGTGGAACTTTCTGTGCATCAGTTTCCCCTCCCAGGGAAAACTGCTGTAGTGGGTTGACCCTGGCTGGGTGCCAGGTGCAGCTAAGTCACTGTCACTCCCTTTCCCTTTGAGACAGGGGAAAGAGTAAGATGGAGAGCAGCCAGCAGGGTGAGATAAAGCAGTTTTACTACAGTAAAAGAAAAAGAATAAGCAGAGATTTGTGTGTGCAAAAGCTGAAGGGGATAAAAGGTCAATCTCTGTTTCCCATTAGCAGCGATGTTCAGGCACTTCCCAGGAAGCAGGGCTTCAGCACACATAACGGTTGCTCTGAAAGGCAAACATTGGAACTTCATTAATGCCCCCCCCTTCCTCCTCTCTCTCTCAGCTTATATATCTGAGCTGATGTGATATGGTATGGAATTTGATTGATTTGGGTCAGCTGGCCTGGTTGTATCTCCTCCCAGGCTCTTGCCCACTCCCATCCCCTTTGGTGGGGGGAAGGAATGTCAGAGGGGCAAAGCTGCTCAGCAGTAGCCAAAACACTGGTCTGTTACCAGTACTCTTCCAGCTACTGATCCAAAGCACAGCACTGGGAGGGCTGCAAGCTTTATCTCAGTCAGACCCAAACTGAGGCCCATTGCCTCTTGTCCTGTTGCTTGGCACCACCTGGATCTGTCCTCTTGACACCCTCCCTTCAGATACTCAGATATGGATGAGGTCCTCTCTGAGTTGCCACTTTTCAAGGCTGAACAAGCCCAGCTCCCTCAGCCTTTCCTCGTAAGAGAAGTGCTCTAGTCCTTTAATTATCTTTGTAGCCCTTTGCTGGACCCACTCCAGGAGCTCCATGTCTCCCTTGCACTGAGGCGCCCAGAACTGGACACAGCACTCCAGATGTGCCTCACCAGGGCACAGTAGAGGGACAGGATCACCCCCCTTGTCCTGCTGGCAGTGCTCCTCCTAATGCACCCCAGGACACCATTGGCCTTCTTGGCCCCCAGGGCACACTGCTGGTTCATGGACAGTTTGTTGTGCACCAGGACCCCCACGTCCTCCTCAGAGCTGCTTCCCAGCAGATCAGCCCAAGCCTGTGCTGGCACTTTGGGTTATTCCTCCCCATTGGAATGAAGGACCCTGCTTTTCCTTTTGTTGAACTTCAGACAGTTCTTCTCTGCCCATCTTCCTACCCTGTCAAGGCTGCATCCTGGGGTATTGGCCACTGCTTCCAGCTTTGTGTCATCTGGACCTGCTGAGGAGGCATCTGTCCCTCTGAGTCACTGCTGAACAAATTTAACAACACTGGGCCCCGTATTGACCCGTGGGGGATACCACTTGGGACAGGCCCATGTTTAGACTCTGTGCCACTGATTACAACCTTCTGGGATCTGCCATTCATCCAGTTTTCAGTCCACCTCACTGTCCATATTTCCTGAGTGTGGACACAAGCACACCCTTCCAAGACCATTGAGAGTTTTTGGCAGAGAAGTTTGGGGAGAAGATAGAGAAAAAGGTTGGGACATATTCTAGACCTGGAACAGGTGTTTTTAAACTTTGTTCTACTGTGATGTGAGGACTAAAATTTAAAGTTCACATGATGTTCTATGGTGGTTTTTTTTTTAATTTCCTCTAGATTGGAGGATTCTCATTAAACAAATTAACTAATTTTCATCTGAGAGAAGTCAAGAATGATGCTGTGGTTTGGGAGCATAACCCCGCTGATGATTCTGATTTGCCACAAGAAACTTCCCCTAGAAGGGGCAAGGTCTGAACTTTTATATATTTATTTCTGTAGTAGTCTAGCAGTCATTGCTGTTCTTAGAAGAACAAAATTTCAGTTTTGTGTTTATGTTTCAAAACCATGAGCTGAACTAAGAGATTGCATGACTGCTTGCTTCAAGGTCTGTTGTGCTTAGCTCTTGGCGCTAAGGAGCTGGCAGGAAAATAGATACAATTTCAAACTCTTTGATAAGACCCTGAATTTTACTCTACCAGGGATAATGCAGTTTACAGAGTTGGAGCAGTTTTCTCTTGGAAGGAGATTAAGCGTATGAAAAATATTTCCTCTTTGCTTTGAACTGTTCTTACAAATTATTTCTGTTATAACAACTTTGTAAGAAACAGTATCAGTATGTGATTGCATGTTGTGCCAGTTAACAATTCAGCCTAGACTTTGCTAAAAAATAGGCTGTATAATCCATTCTGTCCTGTTAGATGAGATACATTTCTTTCTTTGAAATTTATAAATTATGGCATAAACACTTAAAGAAGCAATTGTTATTAATTATTGATGCTAGTCTTTACCATTGCTGCAGCCTTTCATTTTCAAGTTTTATACAATCTCTTCCACCTTTTTAATTGCAGTTTTTATTGCAATTGCAGGAGTAGAGAAGCAATGATAAGTTCTGTCATACTAGGTTACAGATAAAATGAAGGAAGTGTAACAGCTAAACGCCTGTCAACTAAATGCTATTTAAGGTTTTCTTCTGTAATTGACAGGTTCCCTTAGTATTTGATTTAAGTCAGCAGTGTTCAGCACCCGTTGGTCAGCTCTGGCTTGAACTGCTTCGTTTCTATGCTTTGGAGTTCAATATGGCTGATTTGGTTATTAGCATACGACTCAAAGAACCAGTGTCCCGTGAATCAAAGGACTGGCCTAAAAAGCGCATTGCTGTGGAAGGTATCTAAATATGTCTCAACAAACTTCAAAGAGCTATAACTTTAATTTTTATAAGGTGGTGACTTGGCTATTGATACTGTGTTACATCTTAGAAATTTTGAATATTGGACTGATTATAGTAGAAAATTTTTAAAAAAAATCAGTTTAATATTTCTATTGGGTGTTATTTTCAACATTATCAGAAATAATTAAGTGAACTTAAAATTTCAGCAGAATTGTGTCTTCAGCACAATTCGTAGATCTTGTGTCCTTACACAATGTTTAAGAGTAGCTAGCAATTCGAACTCTGTAAGGATGTAAGTGTATTCTTTTTTTAAAAAGTTAACTCTTTCACTGCTGGCTCACTTCTTCTTTCTTCTAGACCCATATTCAGTCAAAAGGAATGTGGCAAGAACTCTAAACAGCCAGCTGGTGTATGAGTATATTCTTCACTGCCTGAGAGCAACTTACAAGTATTTCGCTTTGCCTCACAAAAAAAGTGCAAAATGGAGCAAAATATCCTCTTCAAATGCAAGTGAGGAGAAATCCCAAATGCTGGACCATGGAAAAGATGCTATAAAGCATGAAGATTCTGACTTGCAAAACTTAGATAGTAGAACAAACACAGCCATAGTAGAAGATTGCATAACAGAGGCTACATGTATGCCCAAAGAACATAAAATTGATCCTTCAAGACTGTGTGATGGCTCAGAAAGTTTCACAGAAGAGGAATTGGCTGATGATATAAGTCATCTGGGAATTACCCATGAAGACTCAGACTGTATAATTGAGGAGATTATTTCTGGAGATAATGAGGATTTTAAACCTAGTTGTGAAGAGACAGAGAGTGAAAATGAAGATGAAGAAGAGGAGGAAGAGGAAGAACATGAACAACAAAAAAGACGATGGAATAGTATTTTGGCTGCTGAGCAGTCAGTCGATGAAGACAGTGACGGTGGAGATCTCCCTGTTACAGTGAATGAGCACGATGTAGAGACATGTAGTACTTCAGACTTAGAAGGTTTTCGAAACACTGCACTTACAGAGAGTGATGAATTTGGGTTGGAGTGCAGCGGTATAACAGATGATAAGATTGACATTGATGAGGATAGTAGCACTGAAGGTACTGATGAACTGGATGAATCCCCACAAAAATTCCTGTGTTCAGCACAGAGTCAGATATCCCAAATGATTAACTCAGATGATGAAGAGGAAGAGGAGGAAGCACCAAGTCTTGTCAATCAGAGAGAATGCAGTATTACCATTAGAGCTGGAGGTGAACTAGATAACACATATACTGGATCTGGAGATGATGATGCACTGTCAGAGGAACAAGATGATTTTTCCATCCCCAGTAAATATGAGAACAAACACTTCGAAGAAAATGTAGCTGGACCTCTAAGGAACAATTTGAGTCAAGAATATCTTACTGAGAAGGGAAGCCATTCTGAAGAGAACACAGCAGTAGAACAGTGCTTAGAATCTGAACTTTTTTATCAGTTCAGTAAACAAGCTTTTACAAAGGGCAAGGTAAGCAAGCTGTATCAGAACATAAACATATTGCTTATGTTCTGTTAGAAGTTATATGAAAGTGTTGCTCAAATTCATTAAAGTACTACAGTTTTTAAAACTGATCTTGCTTTTTGTTTATGCAGTCTCCTACAGTAGTATGTAGCTTGTGCAAACGGGAAGGTCATTTAAAGAATGATTGTCCAGAAGACTTCAAGAAAATTGAGCTTGACCCACTGCCACCCCTGACACCCAAGTTTTCAGATATTCTAGATCAAGTTTGTGTCCAATGTTACCGTAAGTTTTTTCCTTTGAATATTGTTGTGCCGTAGAAAAAGAATCAGAAAAAAATAATGAAATACCCACAGACTAATGGTGTTATAAGGTGACAGTTTATTTGCTACATTGCCTCCAACTCTTAGATTTGGCTTAATGGTAATGGCTTTAATAGAACTGCTGAATAATTTGTATCTAGAGAACCAGAAAGTGTTCAGATTTGTCTTCCAACTGGCTGGTTGTTTACTCATACAGAAAAATATATTTTCTGAGAGTCTAATTTTGGGTGGAGTTTTTGACTGATCCTTTTATATTTGGCTGATTTGAATTATGTTAACTGTTCCTTAACTTGTGTTTTTTTGTAAACAAAGACTTCAGTGTTCTATTGTAACACTTCTCCACTTTTGTTCTTTTCAGAGTGACCCAACTTTCCTCCTTTCTCTCTCGCCTTTTCTGACCAGACAAAATGCATTATTTGTCTAATTAATGTTTTTCTTTGAACAGGTATTTCTCTTCTACCTCATCCTTGCTTTCTTTCCTTCACATGTGAATTTTCTCTTTCTTTTTCTCTTTCCCTTCCCCTGCCCCACTGTAAACCCCTCTCTATTTTCACTTGAATCTTTGCTGTTTGCTCTTTCTACACAACAGTTGCCTAAATTCTTGTCTTTTTTTCTTTTTTTTTTTTAAAGATGATTTTGCTCCAAATATAGTAGAGGATCAGGCTCGGGAATATATAAGACAAAGCTTGGAAATCTTCATTAGACAGGATTTCCCAGGTAATTAAGCCATTTTAACTTCATATTTATACTTTTCATTGTTCATACTTGAATGTTTTCCAAGAAAACATCATTTCAGTATAATAAACACTTTAGTTTTGAATGTTTAGCCCATATTGTTGCTCAGCATTCCAATATTTCACTACATTATTTTTTGTTCTAAGTCTTTTAAGCCTTTTTTAAATTTGTGATTTTTTATTTATTCATATATAGTACATATTAGCAGGAAGGAACAATGGCAAGTTAAGAAAAAAACAAAGCAGAAGTGGAATAGTTTTATATTTGTTATTTTAAGTGTATTTATTAATTAGACTTATTTTTGTAACTGCTCTTGCAAGCAACAAGTTTTTTGTAGTACTTCCTACTGAAACTTACTGAGCTTGGAATATTTTAAAGCGTAGGCAGAACATCTGGCCTATTTGCAGAACCTTGGTGTTTGATTTTTTTCCTTTGTTTGTTTCTGGAGTTCTTACCTGTAACACCTGGACTTCAGTTCATGATCTTTTAAAATTAGAAAAAGATTTTTTTGGCTGAAGCTAGGTATATCCCTTACCATGAGAATCTCTGTACAAAGCATTTTTTTAATCAGATGCCAGCTTGAACTTAACTGCTGATGCTTTCACTACTGGAAAGTAACTTGTTTCTGGATTTGTCAGACTGCTTACTTGAACCAATAGTAGTAGAGATTCTTTTCTCGTAAGCAAAGTGGATCAGAAAATTTTCATGTACCACAGAAATGTAATAATGTTTTCATGCCTGTATTAGAAGACATGCAGAGGTTTGAAGCTACATAAAATTTGAGATTCTGTGTATATATAATTTGAGGTTCTTTGTTGGTATATGGCTGTAATATAATACATGCCTTACAGGAACCAAGCTGGATTTGTTTGGCTCTTCAAAAAATGGCTTTGGCTTCAAACAAAGTGATCTTGATATCTGTATGACAATAGATGGTCTGGAAACTGCTGAGGTAGGTTGAGAAGACTTTGGTTTTATGGTTGAATAAATGCAAAATTTTCTTATATCGTGTATCTAGTGTAACAAATTAATTATTTTGTAAAAGCTTTTAATATCAGAAGAAAATACTAAGGCATCACTAAGTCAGATTATTTTGGGGTGTTTTCTGTTGGTTTAGGCATGTGTCTAAGAATAAAGTAGCCAGTTTTCTCCTGAATTCTGCATTTCTAGCTTTATTAGTGCAGATAAGTAACATTTTTTATTGCATAAAAAACTAGGAATGGGAACAAAATGGCAGAGCACATCAGTCTCCTTTCATGCCTAATATCAGTTTCTTAAAAGTTTTCATTATCAACTGTTGATTTTACATGTGCTATTTTGAAACAATTTCTTGTATTCACATAATTCTGTATGAAACATTCAGTTATACAGCTTTAAGCTTAATGGCACATAATAAAAGGTTTGCCTAAAATACTTGCAGCAGATACATCTTTCACCTTTTTTTCTTAATGTCTTAGGGACTTGACTGCATCAGAATTATTGAAGATTTAGCAAAAGTTCTCAAGAAACAGTCAGGTAACTTTCTGGAAAATTAAAATAAGTGATTCTGGTTTTGTTACTTCATTTGCTGTAGTGACAACGTTCTGGGGCACTGTAGATGAAAGTCGTTAAGATACAAATATATCAAAGACCTTATGTTGGTAAGAGTGAGGTTAAATATTGTGAACATTTGGATTCATTTTTGTTTGTATATGTAGATCTTCGAGGTTATAATGTTAAAGGACCACATCTGAACTGGACAGATAGTATATTTACTAAGACTTGAGGCTTCAATTTAGTAATTATGTATTTGTATGTTCAGTGCACAGTAAGTTGATAGTAAAAGATACTCTGATACGAGTCTGCAATGTGAATCCTGCTTTTTCTACAAGAAATCATGAATTTTATAGTGCTCATTTTGGTGTATCTCCAATGAATTGTAATGAACTATCATTTTTCTCTTAAGCTTAATTCTCTATAAAGAGATTCTATACTCTTATTTAGACTGATCTTCATTTTTTGAGGGGGCTAAACATACATTTAGATAAATTATATTTAGCAGACTGATCATGTTTGACAAATTGCTAAAATCCCTGTTAAACCATAACTGAAATACAAACTTGGTGTCAACTAAGATTTAATTTGTAGCCTTTTTGCTGCAGTTGGAAGTTATTTGATACTGTGTAGGACTGTATTGTAGCCATTTAGTAATAAAACATTTCATCCTAGGTTTAAGAAATGTCTTGCCTATAACAACTGCTAAAGTCCCAATTGTCAAATTTTTCCATGTCAGAAGTGGTCTTGAAGTAGACATCAGTTTATATAATACTCTGGTAAGGTTATCTCCTTTTTTATTTTATGTTGTGTAACAAAAAACTGAGGATCTGTTTCTTGAAACTGAACTGATTGTTTGGATGAGATTCAATAATCAACTGTTTCCAATTACAGTTTTATATTTACAGTTTTATATTTCAAAGACACCTTTTTCATTTTGCTTGTTTGACTATGAGTGGAGTCAGCTGCACAGTTGTGACTTTAGAGTTGTCATTTTCCTAAGAAAATTTATTAGTTCTTCAGTAATAGTAAGAAATAGTGTTTAAGTATTTTAAGTCTTTCTTAAATGAGCTTTTTCACACTCCACTTAGCATCATGGCTCTTGCCTAGCCTTGAGACCTGAAAATAGTGGTTTTGAACCCAGCTTGCCTAAACTGTAACATATTAGAATTAACAAAAAAAACCCCAAACAATTCACGTGTTCTTGGCCAAACATTTTAAAAACAGGTTTTGTTTATTTCAATGTCTCTAAACTTCAAAACCCTGTTGCTTGAAACAGCAAAGAAAAGTTAAGTCTTAGAGACAATTTTTAAACTTTCTGAAGATTTTTTTGTGAGCTCACAGGGAGTCTTGAGGAAGATACCTCAACCACTAAGTGTGAAAGTTCTCTCCTTGAAGTTGTGCATCTCTATATGTCCGTTGGCAGCTCTTACAGATCCAGACTGAAATCTCTTGGTTCAAGTAATTACCTTCTAACAAATAGTTTGAAACCATAGTAGGAGATTAATGCTTCTTGTTTTGAAGTATTGTTCTGTGAATGCTGCTTTGTACCACTTCCACACAGATTAAGGAAGTTGATCGGCTTTTAACAGAGAGGTGATAACCTCATTGTTGAATGCTTCCTTTCTCAATATGTATTCCTACTATGTAGGGCTTCACATATGCATTTCTTGAGTTTTTGTTTTTCATGTTTTCAGCTTATTGCCTTCGTAACTTCAGAGCTCCTTTATTTTCTACATTACTTCCTTATTTCTGTAGGCCTTGCATAACACCAGACTTCTGTCATCATATGCAGCTATTGATCCTAGAGTAAAATATCTGTGTTACACAATGAAAGTCTTTACAAAGGTAAGTGTATTTCAGACATTCTAGAAGCAGTAGCTCCTGCAGCAAGGAATGATCACCATGAAAGATAAAAATCATGTTTCTTTTTCTAGATGTGTGACATTGGAGATGCATCTCGAGGTAGCCTGTCATCTTATGCATATACTCTTATGGTGCTTTATTTTCTTCAACAGAGAAATCCACCAGTCATCCCTGTTCTTCAAGAGGTAAAGTATATCAGAAAGAAACAAGTAACTGTATGCAGTATTGATCAGAAGAATGTCAGTGCTGAATATGAAAGGCTCTTCTAATGAGTTCTAATATTATTCTTTCAGATCTACAAAGAACCAAAAAAGCCTGAAATTTTAGTTGATGGCTGGAACGTATATTTCTTTGATAAGATAGAGGAGTTGGTGAGTAAATCAGACTAATTGGAAAAGGTGTTACCTGTAGCTTGGCAAATAAATAGAAATTCCTTCTAAAGACATTGTTCCCAAATATAAAGGTTGAGTATTGTGGTTTAACCCCAGCTGGCAACTTAGCACCGCATAGCCACTCTCTCATTCCCCCTGCCCCCTCCCTGGTAGGAAGGCGAATAAAAAAAAAAAAAAGAAAAAAGTAACATTTGTGGGTTGAAATAAAAACACTTTATTAATTGAAACAAAATAAAATAATAATCCTCATACTTCTAATTATTACAATGATGATAATAATAATAGTAGTAGCAGTAGTAGTAGTAATGGTGGTAATTAAAAGAGAGAGAGAGGACTAAAAGGCAAGAGAAACAAGAAAGGCCCAATACAACTGCTCAGCAGCTGCTGACTGATGCCCAGCCCATCCCTCAGCAGCAGTCAGTACCTCCTGGCCAGTTCCCCCCAGTTTATATACCGGGCATGACGTTCTGTGGTATGGAATATCCCTTTGGGCAGTTCAGGTCAGCTGTCCTGGTACTGCTCCCTCCCAGCTTCTTGTGCACCTGCCAGAGCATGGGAAACTGCAAAGTCCTTGACTTAGGGACCTTTAGTTGCTGAGCAGCAACTAAAATATCAGTGGTTTATCAATGTTACCAACATTATTCTTAGACTAAATCCGCAACACAGACTATACCAGCTACTAAGAACAAAATTAACTCTATCCCAGAGCAAATACAGGAATGGAAGTGGAGTAGCTGCTGTTTTGAAAATCCCATTCCTGTGTTGTAAAGCTTTTAGAATATGGTTGGTTGTAATTCATCTGTGAAAAAATAAACTCCAAAATCTGACAAAATAGATCAGAAAATTATTTTAAGGTGTTAAGGATGATTAATTGTTCTTTATGTCACTCTGGGTGAAGATAACTCTTATCACTTGTATATCTGGTCATATCTGGTTAATTCCATTGAATAATTTTGTTTTATACAACTCATGAAGTGAATTAATAATTTTTTTTTAAGAGGCAAAACCTAATGCCAAAAGTTCTATTAATTGTCTGCTTTTGTTGTTAATAGGATAAAAAATATAGCATTTAAAACCAATATTGGATTATCAATACCAATTACGAAAGGAAGTATTCTAGTGTAACTTCATTGTTTTTCTGTATAAAATAAATCATGAAAATATATTATGGAAATTATGAAAATCATTCTGCTTAATGTAATACTGGATGTAACAATATTTTTGTCATTTTAGTCAGTTGTTTGGCCAGACTGTGGGAAAAACACTGAGTCTGTTGGGCAACTGTGGCTGGGACTTCTCCGATTCTACACAGAAGAATTTGATTTTAAAGAGCATGTCATCTGCATTAGGAGAAAAAGTCTGCTTACAACTTTCAAGAAGCAGTGGACCTCCAAATATATTGTAATTGAAGGTAAAAGCATATGAAGTACAGGAATATACAGAACTTCTTTAGCATGAAAATTCTGCTTTTTCACAAGGCTTATTTATTTTCTATTACTAGATTATAAATTGTTACTTGCTCATGTTTTGAAATCATCACAAAATTGCCATTGAGTTTCAGTAGTGCTAAAAATTATTCATAAGGGTTTGGGGTTTTTTTTGCATAGCAAACCTCATATTTTTTATTATGAAGTAAAAGGCAGAAAAACAAATTTAACAAAATATTTTGGCTGTAGATACAAAAATGCTGCTAGCAAGGATTTTCTTGGTATTTTCTAAGCCCATGAGAGACTTTTCTCTCTCACAGAAGAGGTAGCAGGATATGTGAACAACCAAGCCACCTGCAACCTTGAAAAATCTTGTTTATGGTATAGTAGAAAAATATTTTGACAAGGGATGTTTTAGGATTTTAGCCAATCACCCCAAGGGGTGGCTGATCCTTTGTCCAATTAGACTATGAAGAAAAAAGTCTATAAAAGGGTTTGTAAAATAATTAAATCAATCAATCTTGCTGCACAATTCCTGCCTGCTGGATCTTCTCTACTCCTCCTCCCTACAGCTGCAGGACACGGTGATATACCCTAAGGCCTAGGCCTGCGGTAATATTTGGCGAAGAAATTAACTATAATGCCATTGAGGTTTTTCAAAAATACTAAGTTTAGCTGAGCCCATATTTACTTAATAAATTTAACTTTGTGTATGATTATGCTGTTAAGTATCACTGTGATCACTGACAGAGAAAATTCAGTGACATATATTTTAGAAATGTTCTGTAAACTGTTTTCTGGCCATTTCATTTTCATGGAAAGAATTCTACTCTCTTGCCTGCGCACTGAGGAATGCCTGTCATGTTTTCTTCTACAGATCCCTTTGATTTGAACCACAATCTTGGAGCTGGATTGTCAAGAAAAAGTAAGTCATCTGTTAACAATTTCAGTTACAAAGTGAAGACCTTGTCTTGGATCTTATTTTACATTCTGGTTTGATATTTAGATGATGATTTCAGTTTGAGTTTTTTTTTTCTTCCACAGTGACAAATTTTATAATGAAGGCTTTTATCAATGGCAGAAGGGTATTTGGTACCCCTGTAAAAATATTTCCTAAAGAATACCCATCAAAAATGGTAAGTTCCTTCTAAGAGGAGTATGTGTGTGCTCTTTGGCATAAAACTTAGCCTTTGCAGTAGTATGGTTACACTCACTTTAAGCTCTTTCTCTTAAATTGCCACACTACTCTAAAAGTCTTCATGGGAGTTACTGCTGAGTACCATTTTAATGTCATTTGCGTGTAAAATATGTTGGTATACAGAAGACTAGTCAAGTCAGAGTTTCATTGTACAGATTTATGTATTTTAATCCGAATCAAAACCAGCTTAGCATTTCTTAAAACTGCAGTTTTTTATAAAAGAGTATGCACACCTGGTGGTTAGTAGGCTGCCTGTCAAAAAAGAGGTCAGTGGCCAGTTAATTCATTAGGTCTTCCAGGGTTCAGCTACAGACCCCAAGTTTATTCTTTTCTGTAACTCTTACTGCTTTTCTGTAACTCTTACATTGCTGTTTTAACACTTTTGTATCTGTCTTGATTTCCAAGTGTTTGTATTTTCATTTTTAAATTATTTAAATGATTTTTAAATTATTAATGTGATTTCTTCTATAGGAGTACTTTTTTGATCCTGAGATACTAACCGAAGGAGAATTGGCACCAAATGATAGATGCTGCAGAACTTGTGGTAAAATTGGCCATTTCATGAAAGATTGTCCCATGAGACGAAAGTGAGTATAGTACTGGCATCTGTGTGTAATTTTTTTTCCTCAGATTTGTTTAGGAAAGATTAGGATAGTAATGCTGAAACAAAACGTCTGTGTGCTGCAGATTATTTCCTGAACTTAAATTAAAATGTATCAGTACCTGTTTTGGTGGTGGTGGATGGTGTTGCTGTAGAACTGTTAATTTAAGGTATCAGTGTTGACTCTCCACTTCATTTTACAGGAAGGGAGTAGTCAACGAGAATCTAAATACTCAGCAGAGCTGAATAACTGTGTGCTGTGAAAAGCACTCATGGATGCAATTTTATTTTTATTTATTTAATAGCTTCTACTACCAGAATTATGTTTCTCCTAGCAAGACACAATTTTGTCAAGTTCACAGAATCATACAATTTCTATCAAAAGCAAGGCAAGAATGTCACAGCATTACTTTTTGTAAGCACACATGTATGAGAACAATGTCCTGTTTTACATCCAAGAGAATACCTCTCTACCTGAATAGCCACATCCAACATTCAATGACTTTCTTCTTGCAGCAAATGAATGGCTAAATGGCTTTTGCTGCTCTTCCTCTTATGAAATGTCTAAACTTAAAACTCATCCTTTAATTTTGTTTTCTATTTAAGACAAAGCTCTTTTAAAGACTTCATGTCTGTAAATGCTGACTTTCTGGCGGGGGAAGCCATGCAGACAGTCAGTGTGATTGGTAATGCAAGCTTCGTTTATTGGCAATACAGAGGCGCTTATAATAGTATTGAGTACAAGCTTATCAGTTCTTTAATTAGTTTAAACTTATAAAAGCGCATTCTTACTTCTACATAATTGGGTTAGATAAAAGACTACATTTGGCAAGCTTCTATTATTTATGTTTTGACTTGAGAGATCAAAAATCTTCCTCCCTTCTCATGGTCAGTATATCTTATCAGCACAGGACTGTACCTCCTAAAAACTCCCTTTTGGTTCTCAGGCCTGTTTCTCACACAGGCATTTTCTCATGGAGGCTTTTTCTCATGCAGGCTTTTGCTTGTACAGTTCTGTTATTGATTTGTACCCTTTATCAGTGATCCCTGTCCCTGATCCTCTAACCATTCTCCAACATATAAAGTAGTGAAATCATGAATTATGCTCACTTGTAAGGTGGATGGAAAAACCTAACTATTGTTTAGTATCTATTTATGTTAAAAGCTGTCATTAAAAATCATTTGCACTTGCCTGTAACTAAGTAAAAAAAAAAGCTACTAACATCATGTTGGATGAAGTGGCTGTTCCACTACACATTAGATATTTGTGAACTTACATTGTTGATTCTGCTAATTTAGACATTTACTCAACTTTTAAAAATGCAGTAGCTGACGATAGTTTGAAATTAAAGAGTGCTGAAGATGGTGTGAAAGTCTGCTCAAGGTCTAAACTGCTGTCTTACCTCTATGGATTTTTAGTCTTGCATCCTGAAGTGAAACACCAGTTCACTGCACATACTCAGCTACGTTCTGTACAACATTAGAGGAAATGTAAATGGGATTATGCATCTAAGAACAGAAATGCCCTATGGGGTATAATCACTGATACGTTTAAGTGCTCTGTTCAGCCATTCATTGCAAAAGGGAATGCTGTCTCTGAAGGGCAAACCAGTTATTTTCTGCAATCTCTTCTCATGCATTCCCTCAGCATCTGCAGTTGCTGTATAAAAGATGTTAGAGCACATACCTGCCCTGCTCTGGTAATGCTCACTTGTGGACTGGACTTGTTTATGATTTTGTCCTTTTAGGTTCTTTTTTCCTGAATCTGATTCTCCTGGTTTCTGTAACAGTCTTCTATGGCAACCAGTTCCATAAGTGTTCTGACTGATGTGTAAAATAGTACTTTCCTGTATTTGTTTAAAGCTAATCTTAGTGATCTAATAACTTGCTGAGTGTGCACTTAATCCATTTGTCAATGTCCCTAACAAAGATGTTAAATAATATTGGTCCCAGTACAGACCCCTGAGGAACACCGTTCATCACTGGTGTTCACATGGACATCAAGACAGTGACCACAATGCTTGAAGTGCAACTATCCATCCAATTCCTTATCCACTGCGGGGTGCCCCTATCAAATCCATGTCTTTCCATTTTAGAGACAAGGATGTTGTGTAAGACAGTGTCAGATGCTTTGCAGAAGTCCAGCTACATGATGTCAGTCACTCTTTCCTTACCAAACATTTCTATAACCATCTTATAGAAAGCTACCAGATTTTTCAGGCATGATTTGCTCTTACTGAAGGCATGTTGGCTGTCACCAGTTGCCTCTCTGTTTTCCATGTGCCTTAGCATAGTTTCCAGGAGGGTCTGCTCCATAATCTTAGCAGGCAGAGGTGAGACTGACCAGCCTATAGCTCCCCAGGTCTTCCTTTTATGCCTTTTTTTTTAAAAAAGAAGCTGACCTTGAAGCTCATGCCATTCTTTTGCCCTTCATTCAGTTTTGTGAAGTGTTTTCCAAGTTTTTAGCCATTAGCAATGCATCCAACTTGCCAGAGGAGCCTGGTACCATCTTCAGACTTGGAGGTTTCACTCCTGTCTCTTTCCCTAGTCATGTATAAAGCTGTTAGATGAAACAAATCTGACAGTGGTAGTGTTTCTTCACTGCTAGACCTTTAAGTCACATAGAATTTTAGAAGCTTCTGGCAGTAGAAGAGACTTCTAGAGTGAATATGCACAGTTTCAGAAGGAAGGAACTGAGTTCTGGTTGAATTGTACAAATAAAAAAACAACCCAGAACTATAGCCCTATTTTTTTTGTACTTTGTTAGCATTTTGCTTGGTGTTTCTTCTCTTCCATTGTCTGCAACTTGAGCAGTCAGATTTTCAGTTGTTCTTATATTTTTTGAGTTACAATTATTAGGATTTAGGACTGCATTGTCATCTAATTGTAAAGTTAAATTATTAAATATTTGTTACATCAGTGTAGCACTGTTTGGTAGGAGAGTCAAAAGGAAAGGTATGGCAATTCATTTATTCCACTGAAGAATTACTTTGTCTAAGGACAGCACATGGGTTTTTGATTTGGCTTTTTATTGATTCTGGGTATGAATGTAAGGCTTCTGAATTCTGCAGCACTTTTCTGCTCCTGCAGGCTAAGACGGCGTCGTGATTATGAAGGTGCACAAAGGTATGGAGAAATCAAGGAGAAAAGAAGCAAAGAGGACAAAGAAATGCAGAATAAACCAACAGAAAAGGAGAACTCAATCAAGGAGGGAAAGTTGCACCTACATACACCTCAGAAGAGGAAACTAGCAAAGGTAATAGTGGAAACTGGAAGAGAGAAGACTCCCAGGCAATCAGCAGAGAAATGGAAGCGTCCAGAAGAGAGAGACTTAAGAGAAAAACGTTGTTTTATCTGTGGAAGAGAAGGTCATATTAGAAAGGAATGCCCACAATATAAAGGAGTTGCCGGTAAGAAACTGATCAAGCTGAGTAGTTTAAACTTATGGTGTTCTTCGGTATTTTTAACATGACTGACTAACAGATAAGGTTTTTGCACCATGTAAATGTCGGGTTGTTTTTTTTAATGTAGTCACATTTAATGATTTTCCCTTCATCTTCACCTTCCTTTCAGAAATTTGCTGTATCCTAGGGGATTTGGCATGGTTTCTCTTAGCAGATAAGATATTTGTAATTAAAAGGGTATAAGTATCAATTATATTGAAATTCCTTCCATTGTCATCACAGTATATGAGCTTGCCAACATTTCAAAGTACAGCCTCTCTTCCAGTTCATCATAATTGCAACAAAAGCTAACATTACAGCTCTTCACATTACCTAAACCAGAATGATTGTATACAACCCTAAAGTTGATATGAAAAGTGTACAGATTTGCTCAGATAGAATTTTGTGAATAAAATAAAGAACGCTTCTGACAAGTCAGCAGTTGGAGGGATACAGGAATTCACCTCATAGATCCTGATTGACAGATCTGAATGAAATATTTCTAAGCAAAAGAGTTTAATTATCTAAGTCATCCCTCAAATAAGATGGATTGCTCATAGTTTGTGTTCCAAAGGAATATCTTTCTAAGATAAAACTCAGACTTAAGACAATATGTGGTACTTGTAATTAGCTTCCAAAGGAACAAAATAACACTGTTTCCCTGTAGGTTAACCTGGGTGTGTTTAAATTCAGGCTGGAAAAAATTTGTTTTACAGATTACTAATGACTTGACCTCTTAAAGGAACAGACAGGAGTCTTTTATATAAACATATTTTACAAACCAGCTTTTCTCTACTTGAAAAAATATCCTGTCTGCCTTAGATGAGGAAACTCTTCATAATCGGATGCATTTAGAGGAAGAGGGCATAAGACTGTGTTAAAATACTGGAAGAGGGAGGAAAATGGGGCAGGTATATTCAGAATTGTGAATATATTTAGAAGTATTCTTACTTTGATAGACCACTAGAAGTATTGGATGGACAGAGAAGTTGATTAAAAATTGAAGCCATGCGTCATTCAGCTTCTGACCTTTTGAAGGTGTATGTCAAGTCTAAATTTAACTTTAGAGTTTATCTTTGACCTTTTCTCACTGAACTTCTCTTCCAACCATTCTGTTCGCCGTGGTACTGCGTGTGCTAAGGTGGAGGGGAATATGCCTGACTGTTTCATAGTCAATGATATTTAACATTCATTGTATGAGAACTGTACTTAGGCTTCACAGTATATATGTCTAAACTAATAAATTCTGAAGTAGGTGTTTTTATTAGTATGTTTGAATTTGAAAGAATTGCTGTAGGTTGGGCTTTGTCTTTTATTGCTTGCTTAGTGCCTGAAGTGTTCTCTCTAGTTGAATAAAGTACTATGAACAAATGGATCAAAGAGTTCAGACTTCACTCTTTGCTGCATATTGTGAGAATACGGACACTTCGCTTATCACCTTATCTTCATTCATCCTAAATTCCCTGTCGCCTGCTGATTCTGGAAGAGAATACAAAGCTTAATTTATTGTAGTTTCCTAGCTTAGATGTATGTCACCACATTATGCCAGTTTTCAGTGTTATAAAACTGAGGAAAATAACAATGTCCTACATTCTACATTTTCTGATTCTAGATAGCAAATATTTTGGTATTTTTCTGTCTTATGATAACCGAAATAGAAATTAGTTTGCAATTAGCAACTCCTTTTTATGATTTTTTTCAGGTGGCTCAAAACCGGAAGTGTTGTGCGGGTCCCCTTCTTTACCCAGTGCTGTCAAACATGCTGGTAGATTAAATCAGGTAAACACCAAGTGTCACTTTTGTTTCATCTTTTACTTTTTATATGTTTTAAAGTCCATGTAAAGTAATTAAGAACAGCTTTACTTTAGTTTTCAAGGAAAACCTTTTATGTTGTGAAATGGAATACTTCAGTTTTCTTGGTTCATTGATGTGTGTATGTTTTTTATAGGGAGTGCTTATGCATGAAGAAAAAAAGAAACAAAAAGGAAAAGTATTTTTGAGTCCCCAGTCAGGTTTGTGTATCTTCAGTTCAATTCATAAACTATATGTAAAAGCCTGGCCAGGTGGGCAAGGGAGGGGATTCTGCCCCTCTGCTCTGCTGAGACCCCACCTGCAGTGCTGCATCCAGCTCTGGGGTGCCAGCACAGGAAGGACATGGACCTGTGAGAGTGAGTCCAGAGGAGGCTTACCAAGATGATTAGAGGGATGGAGCACCTCTCCTATGGAGAGGCTGAGAGGGTTGGGGCCATTCAGCCTGGAGAAAAGAAGGCTTCGGGAAGACTGTGTTGGCCTTTCAGTTCTAAAAAAGGGCCTGTAGGAAAAGTGGAAACAAACTTCTTAGCAGGGACTGTTGTGATAAAACCTGGGGTAATGGTTTAAAACTGAAAGAGGGTCAGTTTACATTAGATTAAAGAAAAAAGTTTTTTACAATGAGGATGGCGAAACATGGGCACAGGTTGCCCAGAGAGGTGGTGGATGCCCCATCCCTGAAAACATCCAAGGTCAGGTTGGATGTGGCTCTGAGCAACCTGATCTAGTGGAAAATGTCCCTGCTCATGGCAGGAGGGTTGGACTAAATGATCCTTAACACAAATTATTCTAGAATTGTATGATCCTTCATCAGTCCTTACAGGAATTTTACCTAATTTGCTGAACACAGTGGCAGCTTGAACAGGCTGAAGCCACCTATGTTTTTTAATCTGGAAAAGTGTACAATTTTTGAGTTTTTATTTGGAAGCAAAACTTGGGCACAACAATTCTGTGCCTTTATATCATTGACTCTGGTTGATTTATTTTGCAGAACGGTATGGTGGAGTTGTATCAATCTCTTCTGTTTCAGCTTACATGGGGTTTTCTGATTCTTCAGGAACATGGAATCCTTTCTTGTGAGGGTTCCTTGCAGTAATTGTCTAGAATTATATACAATAAACTTAAGAGAAATTATCAAACCACATCCTTAGTGTGAGCTGCCAAAATGCAAACTAGTTAAAATTACATTTGAAAGTAGCAGTGAGATTGTATTATAAAGGCCTTTATGTACTTTTTCTGAATCAGAGATGATTTGCTTTAAATGTGTGATTAACAATGTAGCTTCCTTTCAGTAATTTCACACTCTTATTAGCAATGAAGTACAGTACAATGAATATTTTTAGAATGGCTGCTTTTTTTAAAATTAGAATTTCTAGTACAACTCTTCAAACCTTTCAGCAGCATGGGTGTATAATACACTAATCTCTCTGCAGTTGGAGGGGGACCAAATTAGTTTTCTGAAGTTTGTAAAGATTTGACTGCAATTAAGTATCTCAAACTGAATTATCTGTTTTGTTGGGAAGACATATTTGGTTTTTTGTCTTCACTGCAAGGCTTTTTCAAGTCTAAGTTTGGGGATTTTTTAACACAAAGTGATTTGTCATTAGGTGTTTAGTTGAACAAAATGCTGGTTTTTGATTTTGTATTTTATTATTTTCTACTGTCCTTCAGCAGGTAATGCTCTTAAGTTGATCTCTATGTCCTTTGATTCTAGTTTGATTTGATAGTAATTTTCTCCTGTCTTTTGTTTCAGTTGGTTTATGTCTTTTTTGGAGGAAAAAAAAAAGCAAATACCTTTAAAGCATGATGCTTTCTTCCTCCCAATTTAGGCAGCCTTTCCAATAAATACATGACTCAGGGAAAAGCCTCACAGAAGAGGACCCAGCAAGAATCATGAGGGATATTAAGCACTGGTAAACTGCAACGCAGGCCCATCATTCACTTACAAGAAATGTCTTTGGCTAAAGCATCTGAATTCACGGGACAGCAGCATAGACAACCTTCAGCTTAAGTTCAATGAAAATATGGGTGTTTTATTTTAAATTGTTAGTACAAACAACTGTGGATTTTAATACGCACCCCTGCTCTTTAATAGATTGTTTGAGGATTTTAATAGAAAGCCATGATGTTTTGTATTTGTTTACTAGGTAAATCATTTAGAAAAGGGCAGGTACTAAAAATGGACTGTTTTCAGGGTTTTGTTGTTCCACCTGACGATTTTAAACTGCACTAAAACTATGTGCTAGCCAAATAAATTATATTTTCTTCAAAAATGAATTTTAGAAGGAGCAAATGATATTTATTAATGTTGATTGTTTACTGAATCCTCATGTAAGTGTTTGAAATGTTTGTAGACTGCTACGTTCTTTTTTATTTCTCTAGAGAACTGAAAACATAGACGCTAGTCATCATATGTAAAACAGTCTCTGGACAAGCAGTGCCACTGAGATTTTGTGGGGTTGTTTTCTGTTCTGTGATTTTATGGGAGTTCATTTGCTGCTGTGCTCATGTTCAGGAAGAAAGAAAGAAAGACTAGGAAACAGGTCAGTCCTGTTTTGTTGCTGCTAAGAATCTTTTTCAAGGCCTTGGGGATACAGACAAAAATGCTTTAAGAAATAGAGGTATTATATTTGGCAATTGGGGAAAAATACATGTCCGTTTTCATAGAATGTGAAGAGGATCCTTGTACCAGTCAAGAATTTACATTCTTTAGTAATAGGCACTTGAGCTTTACTTGAAGTCCTTCCAGAGGTGGTAATGTACCATCTTATCTTGTTCAGAAAAGAATTAGTTACATGTTAAAATTGTTAATTGTTAAAATTGTTAATTTATGAATCTGAAATAAATTTTAAAAAAAAAGTGAAAATCAGACTTAAGTTTCTGTATTTTTTCCTGAGGTTGTAGTTTTCAATATTCCTGACATAAATGTAGAATTAATGATAACTTACTATAATTATCTTGATTTTGACTATCATGTTCAATATTTTTTTCCCTATCAATCTATTTTTATGGAAGTTGAAAGCTAGAATTGCTGAAGTGGTCTTAGGGAACTAGGATCCTGTTTTCGTGTTCATCCATCTGAAGCCAGCTATCTGTGGACTTCTAGATATGTTGCTTTCACACATAATTTCTTCTGTGTCCTTTGCCAAAGACATACTATATTTTTGCTTTATTTAGCTTTCTGTTCAGAGTTACTTCCAGTTTTGCTGGTGGGAATGAAGTGTATAAACCTCTTCTGAACCAGGTGCATACTCTGTCCTCCTAATGATATGGAGAGACACACAGTTGTTCATTCATGCTGCCTTTTTTATTAGAAAAAAGTGCTGTCATCATATTTCACAAGAATTTCACGTGCTTTTGACGTCCGAGTTTCCAAAGTTGGAATATGTTTTATGCTGTGAATAGTAAGTTATCAGGGCTGAGAAATTGAGAAAGATGAAGTTGTTTCAGGTCTGCAGCACAGTTAACTGTCTTAAACAGGTAAGTCAACCCCATTTAGCTATTTAACTGCTAGATCACACACATCCATTTTCCCTAATGTAATTTTTCTGGTGAGGTTTGTTTCATAGCTGTATTTAAAACTGTTTCCCCATCTGTTAAAATTCTACTTAAACTTACTTATTGCACAGCAATTTCTTTTATAAACATCATCACGTTTTTATAAGAACTACAGAAGCCACATAAAAAATTACCTTCACTAATAAGTTTTCATGGCTTGAAATAGCTGCATAGGAGTTCCCTAGCATGGAAAGTTGTTGGCTTTTTCTTCCATACTGATGAATTATCAATATTTCTTGTTACTTGCTTGAACTAGTTAGATTTAAAACAGATTTTTCCATTTATCTTCTCTGAGGGAAGGCTAATGTTCAAGCCCATGCTCAGTCTTCCATGCTGAGATTGATTCAGCAGACACGGGACTAAGGAGTGATGCTTGGAAGCATCCTGAGGAAAGAGAAAGTAAAGCTCTTTGTGCCTGCATGATAGAGTGTTACTGATGACAGTGGCGTTAGTTGCATTCGTACATGAACTTCCCCCCTTCAAGAGTACTGACTTCAGCCCAGTAGTTCATTTAAATCCCCCCAAGTAGGAGTGTTTTGTTGAGATTGCATGCTCAAGGTGCATGAATTGTGTGTGATACACTTTTTGTAGCTAAAGAAAATGCAACTTTCTTTATAACCTGCTTTCTTTTAACCTGCTATCTTTATATTTGAGGTAGTAGTGCTTCAGTAAAGTGTAGTGGCATAATTATGTGTAGTGGTTTGGTCCAAAATACTCATAACTGTTTATCTTCTGTGAGATAAGAATTAGGAGAGACAGAAAGCAGGCACCAAACTTGAAAGAATATAAAGAAGTTTATTAACAGACCTAAAAGAAGGGGGAAAAAAAATACACCACCTTCAGAACTCTCCCCCCCCCCCCCCCCACCTTCCTCCCTTCTCCCACTGACAAGGTAAAAAGACAACCCTTCAGATGTTCAGTCAGTTTACCACTGCCATAATAACCTTGTTCAGTCCATTTAGAAAGAGAAGTCTCTTCTTGCTCATGCTATGAAAACATTATCACAACGAGACAGCCGCCCACTTCCAAATATTGTTCAGTCCATTTAGGAAGAGGAGTCTCTCTGCTCACGTGTGAGTTCTTTCCCCCGACTTGCAGCTTTTCCCGCAACTGCTTTCGAGGGTCCACTCTTGAAATTTTTTGGGGTACAATTTTAAGGTTGAGCCGTTCAGAAGCAAGAACAGAGGCCGTTCTCCTTCCCTGGGAGCAAAGGGTCTTCATCATCTTCATCGTTAGGACTATCTCTGGGAGCATCTCTAGGAACTGAGGTTTCTCCTTTCCCATTTGGAGCAGAAGTCCTCATCGCTTCCATCTCTCCCTGTCCAAACTTCTCATGAAATTACAGCTGCGTCAGCATCTGCCTATCTCAGCACAGGTGCTTTTGCTCACAAGTAAAAGTTGAACACTCCACCCCCCATATCTTCATGAAATTACAACTGGATACTCTGATATATCATAGCTTCACAACAGACTTTCAGCTTTAAGCATCTCCTCTTTCTCTTCCCTCAGGTTTTCAGCTCTTCACAGCAATAAAAGGGTTAATCTCACCTCGGCCTTGCAGCTGGAATGTTGCTTATCGAAGTGGAGAGGGGGGAGAGCCGAGCCGCTCCGGCTGCTCACAGCCAGGCAGTGGGGGGGGTTCCATGGCTGGAACAGGCCCACGGCTCCAGGATGGCCGTGGCCCGGCCCGGCCTGGCCCAAGCAGGGCCTGGCCGGGCCCGCTGGCCCCCACACGGGGCCCGCAGCCACCTGTGCCAGCGCCGGAAACGAGAGAGAGCTTGGGGGGGAGTTTGTCTATTCTTAAGTGTGGATCACAGAGGCGGTCACAACTTTAAGTGGCTCAAAGAATTGTCCATATTCAAACTGGCCAGCTGATAGGTCCTGTCAGGTCCCAGAGGAAGCTGTAAGCACCCCTTGGCAAGGACATCCCTTCCGGGACTATGCTTGCTAACCCATGACATCATGTAAAAAACACATCTGCACACTTTCTGCCAAGCTCTCCAGAACTACTAAGCCCAGAATCGGGGAGCTGAAGTAACTGAGGTCATGAGACTGAAATGTGTTTCTTGTGCTTGGACTTCATAAACACGGATTTAAAGTATTACCTAGCATATTTAAGGATGCTGGAATGTGGAAATGAAAAACAGGTACTTGTTTTCCTTCTGGCATAGCCATAATTCAAAGTAATGGCATGAGTCTCCCTGTACCAAGGCTATTGGGGTTTCTTGCACGTGAAGTCACTGCAGCCACCAGGAGCTGGGGAATGGCAGTGCAGTTCACCCAGCAGCTTTCAAGCTCTCCTCCCATGATGCCTCTGCAGGGATTGAGAAGGGCAGCTGACCACTGCACAGCCATCCTCTCACCTGGCCCCAGCAGGGCATAAGCCTGGAAGAAGGGGCAGGATCCTGGTCAGTAGGAGAGCAGACACAATGCATTGTCTGTGATGGATCATAGCAGTCACTGGTTCCAGGTCCTGTGCACTTCACTCAGGGATTTGTCCAAACTGGATCACTCTGCACATGGGTTTTGCCTGCTGAGCCAAAGCTGGCTATGGAATAGCCATATGCTTTGTTATTTTAAAATTCTTGCCTGTGTGACAGTCAATAAATACTCACATTCACATTTTATAGGTGGGACACTATGTACTCGTGGGCCTCTGTTGTTCCCTAGTGTGGGAAAATGCTTGGGGATAAAAAGATAACGGTATGGAAATTATAGAGGAAAATAGGGTTGCTACCCCCTGCATGGAACAGGGCCAGCATACCTGACTTCCCACTCACTTGTACATGCTGAAGAAGGGTGGAGTAGAGTACATTGTAGCCAGGCTCTTGCAGAGGATGGAACTTCAAGCTCCTTTCTGGCTGATAAGCTGCACAGGAGCTGAAAACCAAGGGAGATAAAGGAAGATGTGCTGTTGTCGAACTGATGCCTTAAGAGGCCTCCTAGAAACAGAGACTAGACAGGAGTGAGGGAATAAAAGACGTATTTATTTGAAAGGCCTTCAAAGGTACACCCCAGGAAGCCTGAAGCCATTCTCAAAATGGACCCCAAGACGGACCCCAGGTCACGAGTTCTTCACCCTTTTATGGGTTTGGTTCATTTGCATAGCAGGGTTAATTCTCAAATTAAAGCTTCAGTTTTCCCCTCAGTTTGCCCCCCCCCCTTCGTGGCTCTTTGGTTTATACTTTTGGCCTAGGACAGTCGTGGTGTCCTTGGAATGCAGGGTGGGAGAGGCTTTGTTATGTCTACCTAGTATGAGAGAGCAGAAATTAACAGGCTACAAGAAACTTCAGAGTTACACACCAAGCAGTACAGAATTTGAAAAATATAAAAGTTAAAACCTAAGGCATCAGAATCAGCAACTGTGGTTGTGAAAAACGAGGTTCACTCTCCTGTTAGAATTTAAAGAGTTTAATATAAAGACAATAAGAGACACATAAAATAAAGCAAAGGGATAATGACCGGGTGCCTTGGCGCTCTGCCAAGAGCACACCTGATGCTCGAGGTGAGTCCTTTTTATACCATTTTTACTGTCTGTTCTCTATTCATATTAAAACTTTTCCAGGAACTGTTCTGCATGGCCACTCCTTGGGTCCGCCTTTTTAGAGCATGCGTAGTCTTCGGCCTTGTGGTTTTATTTCTTTTGATTCTTGGGGTTGGGCCCGCTAGGTAAGAGTCGATGGTAGGGTGGATCTCTTAATTCTCCAGACAGTTAGGGCTGATTGCAGCTTTGGGCCTCTTTGCCTCCCGGGCAGAGCGGTGATAAGGGCTCTCGGACCCTCCTGGCCGCCCGTTCTCCAGGCGGAGCAGCCTTTGGGCCCTTTTGTTCTCTGGACAAAGTGTTGATTAGCAGCTCCTTGGACCTCATCCTCTGCTCCCTTGGAGGTTATCTTACTTGCTCACACTTGCTAACATTCTTGCTAAAACGAGAGAAAACTACATCCACACAGCAAAAAGCATTTCTAATATTATATAATATCTACCTTAATACTTTGCGAGAAGCCAATACTATAATATATGTTTATACCAGTGGTGAAATCACTCTCCTTAGGCTGACACATTAAGTGTACTGAGATATCCCCCCCGCCAATGTACAGCCACCCTTCACTGAATAAGCTGTATGACTAGAGCCACTCAAGCTCCATTTAAACATAAGAAAATAGTACAAAAGTGAATTCAGAAGGGTGAGAAGTTAGGAAAGACTCCATTGTAACTTCTGGAATCAGTTGACAGGCTCAACCTCTCTTCAGTCCCATGGGGACAACTATTGGGTAAGAACAGTGTTCTGTGAGTGCTAAATGCTTGTCTTGTCTTTTGTTAGGGATTAGAGCTTTTTAGTATATTGCTTTGAATTAATATATTGTTTTGAATATGTTTTTGCAGTCAGCTACTATCACCATCAATCCTTGAACCTTAACACGTCAGAATTCTAGGCTGCATCCACAGCAGCAGGGCCAGGGAGGGGATTCTGTCCCTTTGCTCTGCTCTGGTGAGACCTCAACACTGCATCCAGGACATGGAACTGCGGGAGTGTGTGGCCTCCTCTGCACTAAGTTGATAGGACTGCAGCCACCACCCTTATGAAGACAGGCTGAGAAGGTTGTCTGGAGATCTCATGGCAACCTTCCAGTATCTGGAGGGGGCCTACAGGGAAGCTGGAGACAGACTCTTCATCAGGAACTGTAGTGATAAAAACAAGGGGGAAATTTAGACAGGTATTAAGAAGAAATTCGTTACTGCGAGGGAGGTGGGGCACTGGAACGGCTTACCCAGGGAAGTTCTGGATGTGTTCAGGGCCAGTTTGGGTAAGGCCTTTACAAACCTGGTCTAGTGGGAGGTGTCCCTGCCCACGGCAAACGGTGGGACTAGACGATCTTTAAGCTCCATTCCAATCCCTTAACACTCTAAATCAATAAACACTGTTATTCCGTAACCTGTTGACTTGACCCTTCAAGGGCGCCGACAGACTAATCAATTATTAAAGGATTTCAGAAAAACCTCTCCTTTCCACCTGACACCTGGGCCGCTGTTTTGGCGCGGCCTCCGCGAAGGACAGGGCGTCCTGGTCGCCTTTGCTGCTTATCTCGGCGTGCAGCCCCGCTGCCTGCGGAGCCGCGCCCGCCCTCAGCGGGGCCGGGGCC
>NW_024581117.1:4123306-4150428 GCF_017639235.1 Corvus kubaryi
GGGGGCGGAGGCGGCGCAGCCCGTCCCCGCCCGCGGCCCGTGCGCGGTGGCGTCACGGCGTGCGGGTGGCGCTGCCCATGGCCGAGGGCGCCGGGCCATGGCCTCGTCCGTGGTGCGCGCCACGGTGCGCGCCGTCAGCAAGCGCAGGATCCAGGCGACCCGTGCCGCCCTTACGCTGGTCAGTGCCGCGGGTGGGCAGCGAGCGGGACCCGGGGGCCCGCGGCACCTCACGGGTGCGGGAGCTGCGCCACGGGCCCCCTCTGGCCCGGGCAGTGAGTCGGCCCCTGGCGACAGCGGGGGGGGCACGGGGACGAGGACGGGGACGGACCGCTCCGCCGGGCTGTGCCCGCTCGGCCGGCGTCGGTAACCCCAGCGGGTCGGCTGCGGCGGCCGGGCTGCAGAGGGATCTGCTTGCCCCTGCCGAGTTGAGAGACGGAGGGAGCTCCTGCTCCTCGCCAGTCCCGCTGGGAGGAGGCCCCGCGCTGCGCCGCTCCGTCTGCGGAACCGTGGAGTTCCGGGGCAGCACCGGTGAGGCCCCTGCGAGCGCGGGGCCTTGTGGCATAGACACCCCCAAAAAGAGTATTTAATTTAATTTTTTTTTAAAAGGGAAATGTGTTAGCTACGGAGGCTGACGCGTAGGTTGTTTCCAAGAAGGCTTTACATCCTGTTGTTAATAATAAAGGACGTGTATTCTGTACCAGCGCCGTACTGGAGAGGCCAAACTTGAAAACATGGTGTTCGGTCATAGGTTGGACTCGATGATATCAGAGGTCTTTTCCAGTCTCTGAGAGAGATCACTGCAGAAAAAAGTGCAGTCAGTTGTTCCGTGGAGGAACAGGGGCAGATCGAGTGCACACAGTTCAGTCGTTTGTCAGAGTAGGTAATTCCTGCTCAGTGGGTCTCTAACAACACGACTGGTAGCAGTAATTCGAAAGGGTTGTCTACTGCAAGTCTACTTGCGGTTTGCTTTGTGTGTTTAAGCCGGCTTATAGTAAGAACTTCACATAACTAATGCATTTCTTGGTGTCTTAGAAATTTGTAGGCATGTAATGGAAATTTTGACATTTGCGTTGTGTTCTTGCATTTCTGCATCAACTAGACCTGCGTGAATGGTGAATTTTATCTGGTGTAAAGTCACAGGTTCCCTTTAGGTTAACAGGGAGAGAGAAGTAGACCATGAGCCCTCTATATCTAACTGATTTTTCTCTGCAATGTGTGTGTAAAAAAATTTCCACAAGAACAGAGCTACTTGATTGAATTATGGTAGTTATTTTGGGGGGAAAAAACCCAAAGAAACAACATGGATCTTGACAGGCTTGAGAGGTGGGCTGATACAAACATCATGAAGTTCAGCAAAGTGAAGTGCAAGGTCCTGCACCTTGGGTTGGGGCAATCCCAGGCACACCAACAGGTTAGGTGGAGAATGGATTGAAAGCAGCCCTATCGAGAAGGATTTGGGTCTGATGGTTGCTGAGAGGCTGGACATGACCCAGCCATGGGCACTCACAGCCCACAAAGCCAAATGTGTCCTGGGCTGCATCCAAAGCAGTGTGGGCAGCAGGGGAGGGAGGGGATTCTGCCCCTCTGCTCTGCCCTGGTGAGACCCCACCTGGAACACTGCATCCAGCTCTGGGGCCTCCAACATAAGGATGTGGAGCAAGTCCACAGGAGGCCGCAAAGTTGATAAGAGGACTGCAGCCACCTCCCTTACAAACACAGGTTGAGAAGGTTGGGGCTGTCCAGCTTGAAGAAGAGAAAGTTGTCTGGAGACCTCATGGCAACCTTCCAGTATTTGAAGGGGGCCCACAGGGAAGCTGGAGACAGACTCTTCATCAGGAACTGTAGTGATAAAACAAGGGGGAAATTTAGACAGGTATTAGGAAGAAATTCATTAACTGTGAGGGAGGTGGGGCACTGGAACGGCTTACCCAGGGAAGTTCTGGATGTGTTCAGGGCCAGTTTGGATAAGGCCTTTACAAACCTGTCCCTGCCATGGCAGGGGTGTTGGAACTAGATGATCCTTAAGGTTCTCTTCCAACCCAAACCGTTCTGATATGCTGATTCTAACAGCCAAACCCCCCAGTATTAAGGATTAAGGATTGAATTCTTGAGGTATCTGTTTGCTGGCAGTGTGGGTGAGGAGAGGAGTGAAGAGGTGTTGTTTTCTGTATCAATTAGGTTGAGCAGACATCTGTTTTACAGCAGTGTGTATCTTACATGCCTCAACTTTAATACATGCAAATACTCATTGCAAATAAACAAAAACATATTAAAACTTATATGTGTGCTTCTGTCTTTCAGACCCCTTCTGCTGTCCAAAAAATAAAAGAGCTTCTGAAAGATAAACCTGACCATGTAAGTATAATATAATAGTAAGTGTGTAGGGTGTGCAAAAGTATTAGCACAACTCATGATTGCAAAGCATTTCTGGTTAACTTAGAAGTTTGAAATGAGCACTGAAGTGTTTGTTAGAGATGTTGACATCTTTTTTTGGTGGGGAATGCATTAGCTTATTTGTATATCCAGCTTTGTTTTGTTACGAAATGAAATGCAGCAAACAACTGACTGTAATGACATTTCACTGTACTGTTACTGCTGAGATTAATAAAGCTGGAAAAATTTTAAGCTTCAAGTATTTTTGAGATACATTTTAGTGGAACCCTTTAGTATGGCATAGTGTTGACTTCTGATAGGGAGAGAGCTCTTCAGCTGTTGATATTAAGACGTTATTATTTAAGTTCTTGTAGGAATTCTCATTGTGAAGTATGCAGTAATAAAGTTATATTCATATGCATTGGAGAACTTCTAATTCTGAGGAAACTTGCCAGGCAGTCTGTTTTTTTAACTAATCAGTGTTTCACCAAATAATGAGTTTGTCATCTTTTCTTCCTGGGGGAAAGACACACAGAGGCTTCTTTTATAACCGTTGTAAAAGCAAACATTAGCTTTTTTTTAACAAGTGAGTATTATTTCAAGAAGAACATTTCTTTTATTAACAAGCCCATTGTTTCTTTTTCTTCCTGCACATCTGCAACTAACTAGACTTACTTGTGCTAATGTTTTAAACCATCCTAAGGAAGCCCTGGGCCTACAATTGATACAGTCAGTCATTTCCTGGCTGTAGATGGTGTTTGCATTTTCCAGCCCATTATTTGTAGCAGTTCCTGTAGAGAAATGTATTACCCTTAAAGGGTCAGATGGAGTTTGTCTTGAGATCCCATTTGATGACAACTGTTGCATTTTGATACATTTTTATCACAATATACGGACATCGATAATAAAATTGCCTCTTAGTTATGAAGCACTGGTTTGTGGAAGGTGATACTTCTTAAAGATTGTTACACACAAATAGTTTTCTACTTTGTTAAAACTTTTTCTCAGTTTTTTTCCTTACATGGATGCTCTTTTTGTCAGACTTGTTCAACGCTGTGAATGTTACAAACATTGACTAAGTTGGCTTTTAAGGCCAGTTAAAACAGTACACATACAGACATATTTGATTTAGGGAGGGGTTTGCTTTTTGAGTGAGACTGGCAATAAAGGTAGTGAAAAATCAAAGTATGTTTTTCCGAACTTTGGTTTAAAGTAAGTTTTCTGATGGTGTCATTACAACAGTTCTAATCCAGTAACTGCCCTTGTTTTGGCCTCACAGCTTCATAATTATGTTACTGTCTGTAATCTTGTTATAGTACCTGAATTAGCATCTGAGTAAACTGTAGTTTGAAGTCACAAAAGTATCTGCCTTTGAAATTTGACCTTTTTGAGACCAGGTTCCTACAAGAGTCCCAATGGTTCATTACTTCAAAACTTTAACATACTGTAGGGCGTGATCTGCAGCAGCAAGCACCAGATGGTTTTTTTTACCGTGGCTGTCAAATTTATAAAAGAAAAAAGAAAAAGTTATCTCTTAATCTGTTAAAGTAATTCACTTTTGCATTTAGGCAGTGGAGAAAAATAAATGTCAGCATTTCGTTGTTCTGCATACTTTTTAACTTGCTATTCTGAATAGGTTTTAAAAAGGAAGTCATGCATGTGGTGGTGTTTTTTGTTGTTTATTGGTTTTTAGGTAGGTGTGAAAGTAGGTGTTCGTACAAGGGGATGCAATGGACTTTCTTACACATTAGAATATACAAAATCGAAAGGAGACTCTGATGAAGAAGTAGTTCAAGATGGTGAGTTTCTGGTGCAGCAGCACAAGCTTCTCGGGTGGTGGGGATGAAACCTGGTCATTTTGAGAGAAGAAATCTGTGTTGTCAAAGTTTTGTGCATCTTGTTGGATTCACAGACTTTAAGAAAGGTATGAAATGGGTTACTGTCTGTAATGCATGGGAATTGCGTACTGAAGCTGAGATTCGGTGCCATGTTCTACAGCTTATTTTCCTCAGCATCATTTTTTTTTGTCCCCATTCAAAATTACAGACATTCATGTGCACACCCAAGTAACAGTTCCAGACTTTTGCCAGACTTCTATAGGCAGATTGAAAACAGTGATGAAAGTGCCCCACATTAGGCCAGGGAAACCAAGTTGTACTGGTAGTCTTCATATTTAGCTTCCTCTTTTTTTTTTACTGGTCAAAAGAGAATTTCAAAGTGAATGATGGTTTTCCTGTATGTAATTTCTGCTTTTTCTCTTGTTTTCAAGGCGTTAGAGTGTTTATTGAAAAGAAGGCACAGCTGACACTTCTAGGAACTGAAATGGACTATGTAGAAGACAAACTGTCCAGTGAATTTGTCTTCAATAATCCAAACATCAAAGGAACGTGTGGCTGTGGAGAAAGCTTTAACATCTGAAATCTCAGGACTACTTCTTTGACTTTGAGCAGCCCAAAACACTTACTATTATGACTCTGAGAAGCAAATGCATTTTCTTCAGGTTTGTAGGCTGCGTAAAGTGGGGATACTATTAAGAAAAATAAATTTAAATATTTGAAAATGTAAGCTGTGTGTTAAATTCCACCACTGATGTAGTTACGCTGTAATTTGTGATGAGTTGGGATCTAAAAGGTAAGAACAGTAAGTGCTGCAGTAACATCACTGTACTTCCACTTGCCAAGGAAATAAAATCTCACTGTTCTTCCTCTGTCATTTTCTTTGTCAATCCTACTCATACTTCCCCATTCAAAACCCATTTGAAAGAATATATTGTGTTCTGCTTTGATTTGGGGAAAACAAACAAACCAATGAACAAAAAATCTCAACCATTTCTGTGTGAGTATTTATAAGGATTTATATATACAAGCACACAGTCCTTGCTTATTTTGTAGTTTTCCAGTGCTTTCATCTTTTTACAAGTGCATTTTCTGGTGGTTTATTTTCCCTTAAATTCAGGGAAATAAAAATGTTGTTCATGTATTAATATAGTGGTAGACTATGGTAGCACTGGTATAGAAATGCTTCAAAGAGGGCTAGCCTAATTTTAATTATTTTCCTTTCTTTGTTGAAGGCACAGTCCCTGCTGTACTTGGTCATTTTCAAAACATGAAGTATCTGGCACTGGAGGGCTAAAAAGTGATACACAGGCCTTGTTTTTCACATTTCAGTTTCTTTTCTTGCCTCAATTAATTTGCAAAGTTGGTAAAACTGCCTCCACTTTCTCATTCCCCATGTTCACAGAATGTGCTCTGTTTGCACCAAAATCTATGAACACTTCTATTGAGAGACAAATGTCAGATTTCTCATTACTTTTTTTTTTTTTTGGTAATCATGCATGCTACTAATTTTGTTAAGTGTTTGAACTCTTTTTCATAACTCTTTAGGTAGTAGAATTTTTTCACCAAAGTTTATGGTCACTTGTGTTTAACTCCTGTCTTGAGGTTAACTTGATAATAGGAGAAGAAGCATTTTTAATTAGAAAAAACCCCTTAGTATTTCATATTACTTTTAAATTAACAGAGACAGTAATTAAAATACTGTAAGAGGCCGTTTTTTCTTTGGAATTTACTTAATCAGAAATTTGGTTTTGTAATCAAGTGTGTTTCAAGTTTATACAGTCTTCAGCAGTTATTCACTGGTGCTGAGACAGAAGCATAAATATCTCTCTAGACCTTCCCAACACCTGGTATGAGAAAGAAGCTGTTCTGCCCTTTTAACTCCTGATTGTCTGGAGATTACATGGTGCAGCTCAGGTGCTCACTTGTGCAGAAAATAAGATATCTGCCTGAGCAACAAATTTGAACAGCTGGTGAAAATGGTGCAAATAAAAAGTAGGGGACACAAGGAATCTTGCAGGTGTTGAGATGGAAGTGATCTAAGAGCATTAGGTCTGCTTGTTGAAAATCCAGAGGTCATCTTGAGGCGGACAGTTGTACCCACATGCCTGTCACCAACTGCTGGAGGTGCCGGATTGCACCTACATTTTGGTTCTTCCCTCTGCACCTTTTGCCAGGGCAGATGGAAGAATAAAAATGAAAAAACAAAATTAGGCTTCATCTGCTTTATGTAGTGCACAGGAACAGAAGGTCAGAATTACTAACAGTCTAACAGTAAATACTTGAATTTTGGTTGTATGTCACCTTTTGATGTAAAGACACTATTTCCTTCAACAGTCAGCTGTTGCACACAGTTACTTTACATAGTGATTCAGGAATTAGTGGTAATACACTGGTGAAGTGCTTCTATAGTGATATAACACTTTTCAGGCTTGCCAAACAAAAACATGGAGTTCATGTGACATAGTTGCATTACATCTAAAACTCCAAGCTAAGGGCATTTCTTCAGATTGCATTTCTCTGCTTCTTGCGAGAGAGAAGACTTTGAATGTGGTAACACTGGTGGTTGCTAAGAGTGCTGGTGCTTACTCGTTTAACTTGTTTTGCAGTGGAGGGGATTGGTATGAAATTTATTTTAGACCTGTGGCATGTACAGCAATCATTTTGTGTGTTTTGTGTGTATGCCTTGAATGAAAGTTTGCACTTTTGTACCCCCATGAAGTAATCATCTTAAGTTGTCACCTTACTAAGATAACTAATGCACAATGTGTTAAACTTCTGCTAAAGTGCTATTTACAGTTGCATACAAGCTGTATAGTTTTGTTGACTGGTCCACTATAATTTTGTGCAACAATATATGTAGAGTCCTCAATTATAATAATAAATATAGCCTGTTGGTAACCATGAAATATTCCTATCTTGAATGATTTTTTAAAGTAATAAAAAAGCACTGGGGGAGAGAACAGGTTTGTGTGCTGGGATTACAAAGTAGTAACAATGCTGTTGTTACCTGACTTAATATTTCCCCAAAATATTAAATATTTCCAGATATTAACAGCATTGAAATGGCATAGAAACATGGCAAAAAAAAAAAAATAGTAAACTGTGTACATAAGATATTTACACATACTGGAGGACTGTGCTGTTAATGCATAGCCTTCTGTTAAAATTCATGACACACTATTCTCAGGGTAAAAATTCTAGGAGACAAGATAAATATATTTTGAAGGCTTTTACATACCAAAAATCATTGTGGTATGTTTCAATGCAGGATAATGATTTTGATCAAAGTAACTGCTGATTTAAAATCTGTTTTTTTAAACTGGTTAGGCATTTCCAGGATGAGTCAAAGGGAATTCTTCACCATTCCACTTCAGTGCTTTATCATGGCATTAATGCCCTATGGTATACTATGTCCATGACACATTTGAGGTTTTCTCTTAGATACAGTCTGTCCACCTCTATAAAGATTCCTTTTCCTGTTAGGTGAAGATTCTGAACAATAGAAGATGAAGTAATGAATTCTAGAAAAATGTAAAGGTCGTTGATACATTTGCATATTCATGATGTTAGAGAGAGAGAGACAAATCTTTCATACAGTCAGGAGCCTGGAAAGGCTTTCTGTTGGAGATCTTACAGAAGTTGACAAAAATGCTTGCTCGACCAGGTCAGTATCCCTGTTCCACCCAGTTTTATAGCTCTTTTTGGACGGCTCAGGGAGAAGATTTTATTTAGGAAAACATTGAATAGCTCAATATGCAAGTCAACTGGACAACAGGTGATGGGACAAAATAAATAGGAACTACAAAATAAAAAATTAAGATTCAGAAACTGAATTTTTCATGCAAAAGAAACTTTTTTTTTTAAACTTAATTTCTATATGCTGAAGGTTGATTCCATTGATTTTGTTGATTTTTTTGTTGTTGTTTTGATTTTTTTTAATTACTGTAGTTATTATTCTCCCTGTTTATTTAAATCAGCACCTTCACTATACCAGCTATACCATTATTATACTACTGGCTGCCTGACTGTTCATGACACAAATTTTTTATGATGCTAGAATTTTGCAGTTTCTTCTTACAGAAGAATTTCGTAGTTGTAGATGTGGCAGAGTGTGCATCTCTGTCTTCAGCTCAAAAGAACCCTCAAAAGAGTACTTAAATTTAAAATGAAAGAATACTTGGAAATTACTTTTTCTCATAACCAATACAGCTTTGTGTCTGTAAAGTGATCTGCCAAACAGTGAGCATTTTGGGCTGCCGTGCACTTTGCTGCTGCTTTTAACACCTAAGAGATATCCTGCTTCAACATGGTGAGGAAAATGTACTTAGGGCAATTCCACATGCATTTGGGCTTGAACAGCATTTGAATAGCAATTTTTGTATGCGATATCTGGCACTTTTCTTAAAGAGAAGTACAGCAAGGGAAGATTAACCACTCCATTTTAGCAGGGTCTTCACCCTCACGTTTTATGCTCCCTTTCAGTGGGCTGTGCCTCAGTCTGTGCATGCCTTAGCGGGCAGCAGTGCGCCCCAAGCTCCTCACACAAGAACCCAGCGGTCCCAGACCGTGTCTGTCTAGGGACAGGGTCCAACCCCACACAGACTGAACTCCAAGGGCTAGTTCGTGGGAACAGATACCTGCTGACACTGGGTGGCAGCAAGTTTCCAGTCCACACGTTTCAAAAGGCAGATCTCTTTCCTCATGCTCATGTTCCAAGTTTCCTACTGGATTTCCTAAATACCAGAGCACTTTTGCCAATAGTGGTGAAAAGCATTGTTCAGCTCTGCTGCTTGTCTTTCTTGCAGTCTGTTCTGTGCTTTGTATCTGTCCCTGACACCTGGCAAATGATCACAGAAATCCAAATGGCCAAATCATTTCCAAGATCCTGATGGAAAGAGAAGCAGAGGAGCTTTCTGACCAGCTTTAGCTTTTGAAGCGTTGGGTTTTTTCAACATTCCTCCTCATCTTCACAACTTCCTAGTAAGAGATAGGATGGCATTTGGCTGGCACTGGATTCTGGACATAAACTAAGGGATATACACACTATTAACAGCTTCCTTAAGTTCACCTTCTTCCTCTTAGTGATCTGTTTTATATATGTACCATAACAGTATTCCAGAAAAATTACATTTTTAAACTACTTTTGTACAATTCTATTAAGGCATAATGCAGAAAATTAGAGATTTTTTTTCACAGACCAGTTGACATCTGCACTCTGTTATAAACATTATAAAAGATATGCATAATATTATGTATCAGTTCAAAGGAAATGTACTCATCATTATTGTGGCCTATTTGGGAACATGGTTCTTTGTCTCTTGTGTGATCATGCTTTTAGCTTCATACCCAGCCTGTGATTATTTTTTATACTGTGTTTAGATTGCAAGATTTTTTTGTTCCAAATGTAATTTGTTTGCATTGTATGACGATCAGTTGCTACCGAACTGCAATTTTTATCAAAATTTGTAGTCTTCAAAAAGTTTAAGCAACAACAACAGAAAAATTCAGTTATCCATGTAATATATTTTTACAGTCCTGCACCATCAATGTGAAGATTTTACAGTATGCTTTTCAAAAATTGTTGTCATACCTCACAAACACTAAAAATTAGCAGCAAGGTACCCATGTTTTCTGGAGCAAGCACACATCTCTCTTCTGTACTGTACAGTTAGCAACAAGATCTAACAATTGGGATGCTACAGCATGTAACAAACACAGCTTGCTTTCTAATGAGCCTATTATTACCAATTGTTCACAAATAGATGCTGAAAAGCAAAATGCTAAATCAACAAGAACAGGAATGAGAATCCCACACAGTTTCGTATCTGAAGATGTCAAACAATTCTCTAATTCAAAGTAAAAAATACCTGTTGCTGGAGGGCACAGGGAAGTTGGTCTGCAAGCCATTGCAAAAACTTATACTTCCTTATGTGTTATTGCCAGTTTCTTTGATACAAGTATTTCAGGGGGAGAGAGGGGAAAGAAATGTTATGCAAAATACAACACTTTAGGAAAGAGAAAAGACTCCAGTCAACATTCAAGACTTCCTCCATGTCTACATTACACAATTCTGATGCTGAGCAGTCAGTACTGATAACTATTTATGGATCTCTCAGAGTACTACAAATGGGATTATTCAGAAACCACAGAACAAAAATTAAAAGAAGGAAAAGTCTGAATTCCAAGTGCCAACTCGTGGATATAGGAATTCAGACATTAGTCTCTGAAATAATTTGTAAGTAATAGAAGCATGACTATCTGGGATATGAAAAAGGATAGTTTTCAAAGGAGAAGTAGGCAAAGAATCTGCTGCATTTATTACACAAAACATGATTTTTTCCACAAAATCATGACAGGAAATATTAAAAACATATATAAGCCCTACAGGCATTTGGGAGCACTTTCAGGTCCATGTGCATAGAAGTAGTCGATTCTTACAAGCTTGTTAGTTGCTCCTAACATTGAATTCAGTGGAAAACTTGTCTTGGATTTTGATGGGATCTGGATTCACGTATACAGTTTTCTCCTCTCAAATTAACAACATAGTACACCTGCTCTGAAATGTATTAAGAGGCTGTTTTTATGAATCTGCTATAGCTAATGGCTTGGATATACTGTGGCCACTCTGTGCAGAGAGATTACCATACCAGCGCATCTTTAGTCCCAATTGAAAAACAAAGGGAGAATCTGTGCCAAAGCAATACTTCCCATATTTCTTCCCTCCTCCCCACCTTCATTACTACAAAGTACTTTAGGTTACATATGCATTTTTCATCTATTACCCTGTGTGTGTGTGTGCGTGTGTGCATGCACATCTAAGCAAAACCCCATGGCTCTGAGTGGCCTTTCTGCATAGCTTGGGAAAAACTAAACCAATTGCTTTAACTCTTGGCATCTCACATATAGCATCAAGTCTTCAAGAAATGATTTGTCAGAGGCTGTATATTTTCCACTGTTGCAATACTTTTGGGTAGGTGAGTCATCACCTGAAGACTGCCATAGCATACACTCCTTACATGCTTGCATGTCAGCTCCCTCAAGGAGCTGAGAACTGTTCAGGCAGCTGGTTTCAATTGGTTCTCACACTGTCTCTGCCTAGACATTCCTCAGAGGCCAACAGGGACAAAATCAATACCTAGATGACAAAGGAGGTTTTAACACGGGGACAGACTGAAACGAGCTGAAATAAGATCTGTTTTTTGCTTCAAATAGCAGATGTAACATAGGCAGCATCAGTTCAAACCTGTCTTCTTGGATCTACCAGCAAACCCACGCTTCTAAGAGTGTGCAGTTGTCAAGTGTTGACATCTAGCCACTGGCTTTGTGACTGAGACTGGCAAGATGAGTGCCAAACAGTAATTATATATGAATTATTTTACCTCATGACTTTATAATCAGTCAAAATCACTCTATTCACCCCTGTGAGAGTAGAAGTAGACCTATTTTTCCTTTTTTCTTCTTTGTTTTTTCCCTTGTTTTTTTCCTTCTAAGAAATAACAGCAACAAACAATGTAGGCATTTGTCAAGTGTAGATATCTCACTGAAAGTGTTGGGTACTGAGCACCAGTTTAAATTACAACATGCAGAGGTGAGTGTTCTGGCTTGTTACAATGTACTCCCACTTATTCTAGAGAAAATGTTGTATTATATGTATGCGTTAACATAATACATATCTTTTTGCCCATGTCAGAAATGCCTATGTGATCTTCCACAATCTGAGGAGATTTCAATGGAACGGTGAAGATAAAAGAGACATTTCAAAAAATTTTGAGAGAAACAATTTACAGACCTTTCAAGATACTAGAAGGAACAACTCAGAAGGCATGCTATGTTGTCCCTTTGATTTTTGAGTATTCAATAATTTTTTCTGTTTATCTTTCATATCCTGGTCTGCATCATGAATTTGAATGGAAATTACTGCAGTTCAGCAGAGAAAGCAAATAAAGTTGACGTGCTGTAGGCAATTTAAAAAGTTACTATTATTTTTAATTATTCTTCAGACTGCAATACTAGCTGGAAATTGAGTTTGGAGCATGACTTTCTCATGCTGTACCAACACAGCAGAACAATATGACTCTCACAAGTGTTTTAGTGTTCCTCAGATGTGGAGCAGCTGGAGGGAAGCATAAACCTTCAGAAAAACAATGTGCTTATATTTTTTTGTCTCTGCAGGAACATGGTGTGTATGAAATGTAGTTTGTATTTCTCTGTTCAATGTAATTCCTAGCCTAGAGAGACTAGCTCAGTTAACTGCTATCTGAGATATCCCTGGGTCAGATGTGGTCCTGAGAGTAGGCATGTTCTACATTAACCATCCCACTTAACTTACCAGGTTGTCCCCTGCCCAGGCTAAGGAACTGAAGTCTGTCCTTCCTTCTCTCTCATCCTTTCATTTCTCTCTCTTCTTGTTTTTGTATATTCATCTCTCTCTATGTATTTATCCACTGTCTTCTACCCTCTTTCCAGGCAACACCTTAATATTTTTTCGATCACTTTTCCTGTCAGTCTACTCTTACTGGTCATGAAGGAGTCCTTGCGTCCAATGCCCAGGAACAGCCCTTTTCTTTTATTCAGGAATAGATATCCCAGTTGTATTCCTCCTTTCTCTTCAATTCTCCTTTAACCCATCAGACTTTCCTGTTTTATGACAGAATTCCCTCAGTCCCAATGACAAAGGAGATCTTTCTGCCTGGTCCACAATGTGTCTCCAAGTATTAGCAACACCTTTGGTTGGCCTGGTTACCTCAGCTAATCAATTTGTACAATGCTGTTGCCTCAGCAGAGATTCTCTCCTTGCTAGGTACCCGGAAACAACTACAGCCAGCTGGGAGGTTGATCCATTGCTGGGAGCTTCCTGGTAACTGTGCTCTTCGTCTCTCTACACCATGCAAATAAATTATTCCTTGGACACATATATGACTGTTCAGCAGAGTGATGAAAACAGTTACTTCAGCAAGCATGGGTGTGGTCCTGCTGCACGCGATGGTGTTTATGGAGAAAAGAATGCGGAGCTGCCTTAGTTGCCACCACTAGCTGTTCTCTCAGAAATCCCAATGAGTGAGAGCTGTGTACTTCAGAGAAATACTCTAAAGGTATAAAGTGTTTTTCTCAGATGCATAAGCGGTATGATACAAAGCAGAGTGAAAACCTCAGTGGGTTTCTACTTTGTTCAATTTTAACTGTACCCCCACACAGAGACTGGCAGCTAGGTGATGAAGTATTGCTTTGTTGGTTTTTTGGTTTTGTTTTTTTTTTCTTTTTCATTTTAATGATCAGAGCTGAAACCCCTCAAAGTTAATGAAAGCCCCCAGACTTTGGTGAACTTTTTGATCAGGACCATAAAGTGTGAAATGGGTCCCTTCCGACCTAGGAAAGATAACTATTCAGTGAGTATTCTGGCCATTTTCTGATAATAGCTGTTCCTGATTTAGAGATAGTTTGGAAGGACACGTAGCTTGATTTCCCAGACATGTGCACTCCCCAGGCATGAGAAGGAGCTTCTTCCAAAAAAAAATGTACAGAAGAGTTCTAGCTGCAAGAGAATTATGTACATTTGCTGTAGAAAATATTTAGAAGGAGGTGTTTTATTGCTGCCCAAAGGCAAGGCTGTGCCTTAGCTCCTGCAGACTCCTGTCTCTCCCTGATACTGGTGTAACGCTGGAGAGTCCTTCCCTTGCAAAGTGATCTAAAGAATCATAAAGCAAAAAACCTCAGATTCCTTCTGTACATAAAGCCACACTCAAAACATGAATCTTACCTCTCTTTAGATGAGTTCATACTGTGGGAAACAAATATGTAACACAAATTAAGGCTTGTGTAGATCTTTGAGTAAGTGCTTATAACACGAAAGAAAACCAGTGCTTGTATTTCAGTGGTAGCATTGTAATACTTGATCACAGTATGTAATTTGTAGGAAAGATTTCCTAGTATAAAACAGAGACTGTGTCACTTCCAGGAGATCAGCTTAAGATGTCTTTATTAATTATGTTTGAAATTCACAGACAGGCTAAACCAAATAAAGTTGTTCAAGAGCCTTTGGAGAAGTTCCTGGAGGGAAAAAAAGGGAATTGGGAATGCACTCTAACCTGTGTTTTATATGAATTTATTTCATTGATGTAGTAGTTCTTACAGTAAACAATTTAATACAAATTATTCTAACATCTTTGCTGAAGCTGAGTAACTAAAAGTTTTGTAGGAGATACATAGTCTATTTTTTCAATTTTTCAGTATCTACTACACTTACTGAGGAACAATTGGAGCTATTACCCCTCACCTGTAGCTACCTTTGTTAAAAGATCTGAGACTTTACCTTTCAGTGATGGTTGTGATGTACAATGTTTAATTCTGAAGTGCTTTATTTCATACAGGGTGCTGGAGCTGGCTCAATGCACTCTGCCTGTCCACTGCAGGGGAAACCTTGCTGTCTAATGTGAGTCTCAATTCTGCTACACAGCAAGATGATTAAAAATTATATCTTAAACCCCCTCCCTCTCTTTCCTCTCTTCCCTCTCCTCCCACAAATACCTCTAGTCAAGTTTTCTTTAGCTTTCTGACATTTCAGACTTACAAGTGTGTATTCCTGTGAAACAAATAGAATCCATAAAAAAAAGGGTTCTGTCCTCTTATGGCTGGCTGCCACTATTTCTGATCCAACAATGCGGTCACACCAGTTTTATTTGCTCCGTGATCAGTTGTCCTGGGTTGCAGTGTATTCTATTACCATCCCCATCAGCTGTTGAAACCAGGTGGGGCAGTGTTTCCTTGCCTCCTCCCCCCAGACTATCTTTCTGTTAATGGCCCATCATTGTCCTGCCGCCTGACTCAGAGATAACTCCCTATGGACTATCTTCTGTTAATGAGCCTAATCAACACTTGGCCTCATGACTCATTACCCCATTGTGAGATGCTCCACCCAGAGGGAGGAACCAAGCATCCCATCGTGGATATAAGCTGGGACTCTAAACACCAGAGACAACCCTTCCCACTGGATTTCCAGAGGACAGGAGCTACACAGCCACCATTGGACTTTCTGAGGAAGAGCAGACTCTTTTACTACAGGATCACTGCTTCAGAGGACTGCAGCCACCATTCTACCAGACTGCTACCACCACCCTGCCTAACAGGGACTCAGGTTGTATCTTGACTCTGTTGGTTTGACAGTGTTTTCTTTTACCTTTTTTTCCCCTTTTCTTTAATTTCCATTAAATTGTTATTCTGACTTGGTGCCTCCCACTGGTTTGTTTTCAAACTAGTACATCAGCACTGTAACAGCTTGAGTTACTAGGAATGCCTGGGTTTCAGTGGGCTGTTTTTTCTCTCATCTGAAGGACAGCTTCACTGTGCAATTACCATGGAGTGAACAGACAACCAGGCTCTTTTGTGAATTATTTATGAAACACAAAGAATCAGGGACATTTCTTACATTGGAAGGAAGTGGTCCATCCCCACCAGGACTTTATAATCCTCGCTGACACCTTTCTTTATCATTGTGTTTTAAGAGTAAGGTGCAGCAGTGGTATGATGCAGGTTGAGTTTCACTCTGCACAGAGCAGAGCAATGAAGCTGTGAAGGGTCTGGAGCACCAGTCGGATGAGGAGCAGCTGAGGGAGGTTCTTTAGCCCGGAAAAAAGAAGGCTCGGGGGTGACTTTATGACTTTTTACAGCCACCTGAAAGGAGGATGTAGCCAAGTGGGGATTGGCCTCTTCTCCCAAGCAGCAAGTGACAGGACATGAGGAAATAGCCTCAAGCTGCACTGGGAGAGGTTCAGGCTGGACATCAGGAGGAATTTCTTCATGAATGAGATTGTTAAACATTGGAATGGACTGCCTAGGGACGTGGTGGAGCCACCATCTCTGGAGGTGTACGAGAAATGACTGGACACAGAACTTAGTGCCATGGTCTAGTTGACAAGATGTTGATCAGTCAAAGGTTGGGCTCAACAATCTCAGACGTCTTTTCCATCTTAAAAGATCCTGTGATTTTGTTATGTGGTGGAATAATTATTTGCCTAGTACAGATTTGCTACAATGTCTATCAAGTTACAGTACTCAACAATTTGTCCTAACATATAACATATTTCTACTTTTTGTTAGTTTGTGTGTCTGGTTCTAAGGCACGGCTTGGCTGTGGCAAAGCCTGACAGTGTTCCCTGACAGTACATTCATGAATGGATTTAGAAATCTGAGTGGGGGGTTCACTGGCTGTCCCCAAGCTCTCAAAAACAGACACTTGGTGACTCTAGCTGTGATCATAAAAAGGGCAGAGAAAGAGAAAGTTTCAAAGACTTTTACAAGGTAATATCGTGTTGTTGCTGTCGTTGTTTTCCCACCGTGCAAGTCAATATTCCTGTCCTGTTAGTTTTAGCTCATAGATGGGGTTGGGTCTTTTTCTGTGATGTAGCTTGATGTTTCTGTTTTGTTATGTGCATGGTGCACATACATGCACTGGACAGCTAGCTGCTTATAAAGATTAAAGCCATTGTAAGGAACAAATACATGCCTGGAAGCTTAAATATAGACACTGCTCTCCTGAGGTCACACAGATGAAGTAACACAGCTGGAAATAACATTCAAGAGCTATTGGCTTTAGTCTCCTTATTTGTGCCCTGTAAATAATGCATAGTTCCAAAGCAAATATAAATTCTCCTTCTCTTGCGTTCTTGATTGTTAAGTCCCTGTGCATTGCCAAAGCAGCATGAACAGAACTACATCTGAATGACTGTCAGAATTCACAGTTGTAAATTCTATGTAATGCAGGTGTAAGACCTTGACTGTAGTTTCCCAAGGCACTGCAGAGAATAGACTCAGAGGGTGCAGCCTGTTGAGTAAAAGCATGACGCAAAAGTCAAGAGTTGGAGGTGTGGCATAAACCACCGCAGATACACTGAGGTTTACAAAAGCACAACTGCTAGGCTGTGCTTCAAATTGCTTTGTGGGGTTGCCTTGTGTACCTAGAGGGGACATTTGCATGGAGACACCTCAAGACAGTCCGGATTCTCTTTTCCACCTGAAATGGCAATCTCTCAGAAAGCAGACATAGGAAAGTGTTACAGGTGTAGCTGGGAAATCTCTCTTTTCTTTAAAGTTTCGGAGATTTTTTTTCCTGACAAGGTGGTTGGCCTATAAGGGAAGATTTTGAATATTTTCTTCTTTCTGAGATGGCAGTGTAATATTAGCAGCATGAGGGGCACACAGATCATGCTCAGCAGTAAGACTGCAGGCTTGGAGTACTGCTGAGCAGCCACTGGGGAAAAAAAAAGTGAGAACCTGTTTGTGCTCTCCCTATGTCCTGGAGTATACTGGAACAGGCACAATTCTGTTGGCAGCAACAGCTTGGGAAATGGTTTGCAGGTCTGTAATTGCTTGTACAGGCAGCTAATACCAGGGTCTTAAAAATCAAATTCACACAATTAGGGAAGAGAAACAATCAAGGCAATTAGTTCCTGCTTTCTGCTCCTCAGGCAGCAGAAGAAACGGTCTGTACTAAGCTATGCTCCAGTAGATTGTCACATTCTTAGTTGAAGTATATTATTTCAAACACATTATTTTTAGAGCCTCCAAGTCTATAAAGGCCTTTGGATGTTGTACCAGAGCCAAGTCTGACTGCACTTCTAAAAGTGATATCCACAAAGAGCTATTCAGGGTAGTGCAGTGGGTGACATGCAGATCTAATGCAGCTCTAGTCTATTTTGGGCCAGCTGTGCTTTTCTGTGCTGCAGAGCTGCTAGCTCATGAAAGGTGCTTGTTTATTGCTGGACCTAAGGCAGACCATGGCTGTGCAGAGGACTGTGAATTTACTTCAGGAATTAGCCTTGGCATGCCATAAACAGGCAAAAGGTAACAGATCCTATACACAGTTATGTTTCAAAGATTGCACGGATTCCTCTTCCAAGATACAGCAGCAGGATTGCATCACTGTGCCATGGGTGATGCATTTATCACTGCTGCTCCAAATAGTCTTTTGCTGTCCATTTGCTACACAAATTCAATAATAGGATTAGCCCTGCTAGCATTACACTTTCCACTACTGTTACTGTCTGTATCATTAGTCCCCATGAAATAATTTAATCCTCTAAAGACATGATGGAACACAATATTAAACAGTACCTCTTCTCAAGGAAAACTGCAGTCACTGGTGAGAGAAGAAGACAGGTGCACATATATGTTAATTTCTGTCATCACAAGGCAGGTGGTAGAAGCAAGGGCAAGGGATTATCCATAATAAAGTCTATACCTTTCCAGCTTTCAGAAAACAACAAAGCAATCCAGACAGAACATTATTTAATGCAGAGGCTTTGATGGGATCTTGTCATGGAGGATGAATACTTGCACAACAGCTCTGCTGCCTGCCTCTACAGTATCAAGAGAAGAGGTTCAAAAAAGAGATCCAAAAAAGCATGAGGACCAAAAAGAACTTGGAGACAGCCAATTTGCACCAAATTATCCATGTACATAGAACCCCAAACTGTTGTTTTCACATGTTTTAAAAGCAAAGGATCCAAAATCATCTCTCAGGGTTCTAATACAAAATGTCAGTCTTTTAGAGGTATGAGTCACTTGGAAAGCAAAGTAGCATTAACATCCATTGTGCAGAGGTGGCAATGACATTGTGAACTCTTCAAAAGCTATCATCTTTTTTCCTGTCAACATCTCAATTCTTGAACCAGAGAGTTCTAGAAACAAAATAGTAATTTTGTGGTAGTGATGGCACAGATTGGAGTGCTGGTTTTTTGGGGTTTTCCTGTTTGTTTTGGTTTTTATTTGTTGGTTTGGTTTTTTGCTTTGGTTTGCTTGTGTCTTTGTTTGTTCTCAGCTGGTGGTAATAACCCTTGCAGATGTAAGCTTTGGCCCTTCACCCAACAAACAAAGGGCAAAGGAAGCTCCCAGAAGATGTGATGCCCTTTCCCTTATACATACACTCAGCTTTGGAATGCCTTGTTTCCTAAATCTATGTTGTTCTAATGTCTAGGGAGATTGTGACCACAGATGTATCATGCAGTCCCTGTAGCTGTGTGAATCAGGGTCAGCAGAAATGTAATGAACTATTGCTTCTGATTACGTCAGTATTTATTTTTCTATAAGAAAGGGTACATTTTTATATTTGTCTAGAACAGTCTAGAGCCCAGGGTCTCAGTCTTGCTTTGGTGAATTGATGATGTTAGCATAGAGTTGTTTGAACAGCCTGAAAAGCAGTTTTCCACTGTACATTATTCACTTCTACAGTCTTTATGCAGAAGCTGTCAGGCAGTTTAGTAAGCACTGGAGTTTTCTTCACTTTAGACTGAGGATAAAATTTGGCAATGCAACAACCAGTTGTCTGAAGACAAATGTCAATCATTTTGCTGAATTTTGCAAACATCTTAATTTTGTCTCACCTCTTTGTCAGAAGGAACATGAAGGATGTGTTCTGCTAACAGTAGCAAAGTAACCATGATGGTGGTTTTTGATGTAAAAATTTTGAGTGGTTGTTAAAAATTACAGTAGCATTTTTATAGATCAGCTTGTTGATCACATGTTTAAACATGTACATGAGTGTTCTCTCTTTCAAGAAATGCAGTATAAGATTTGACAGGCACCTATACCACATGTTTGCTACCATCTGGTGGCTATCTCCACACACTGTATTTTTATTTGCTATTTCTGTCTCTTCAGGTAACAGTGATGCAAAATTTATTTTTAATGTGCCCATTGTACAGTAATAATACTTGCAGGTTTGCATCAGCAGAAGACTGTCACAGAGGCTGTGTCTAATCTGAAACTTCAGGATTTGCTGTAGTACCCATATTTTTGTGGTGCAAAAGGTGCAAATGCTGTTGATGTGATGTATTTCTAAGGTGGCTTCTTATTCCTGCTGCTATGTTGGAAGTGTAGAAACACCATTTGTTCAATTTCAGTGGTATCCTGTACATACCATCTTTGAACTGCTGACAAAAGGAGATTTGACATATGTATCTGTGGATACAAATATGTGGCTAGCAAGAATTTCTCTTGCTTCTTTCCACTCCCATGAGATACTTTTCTCTCTCACGGAAGATATTAGCAGAGTTCTATAAGCTATGAACACCTGTGACCTTGCAAAGCCTTGTTTATGGTACAGTAGAAAAATACTTTGACAATGGATGTTTTAGGATTTTAGCCAACCACTCCAAGGGGTGGCTGATCCTTTGACCAATTAGACTATGAAGAAAAAAGTCTATAAAAGAGTTGTAAAATAATTCAATAAATGAATCTTGCTGCACAATTCCTGCCTGCTGGATCTCTCTTCTCCTCCCTACCACTGCGGGATACCATGATATATATCCAGTCAGTTAATGCTGGCAGCAGTCTCAGCCCAAGAGGGGACAATTAGCTATCAACCCTACTGGAAATGCTTTGTCTGGGTGCTAAATCACTGGTAAGGCTGTCACTCGCTACTAGCTCCCTGTTGTGACCATAAGGTGACAAATCTGGTTCACAAACAGACACTTGTGCCTCTCAGGCACCAGTCCCAGGAAACACAGCATTACCTTCACATAAACAAACACCACTGTATGAAACTTATGCTTCTGAATGCTACTGAATTTATAGGTAGACTGCCTTGCTGGACACTTTTCAGTTTCCCACCTGCATTTCCAAAGTACTTCTAGCAATTCCCACATAACCTTTATAATAGGTTTCCTTTTTGCCCTGTACCTGCATATGTAGCACATGTATTGTGTACAAGGTAATGCAAAATTCATGTAAAGAGGTGTAAATCAGCTTGTGCTTTATAGACTCCTGTGGTGGTGCATTCCCCCTCTCCCCCATTCCAGGCTGCACTGTGATCTAAGAAATGCTCGTTAGGCCTCAGCCTTGGAAACAACACCTGGGCTCAGCTCTTCCTAAGCTTATCAGAAACATGGTCTGCTCCCAGGAACTGTTGTCTAATGAGGTCCTGTTTTACCTATGAACAGCCTTGGAAAGTATCTTTCCTGACTCAATGGCACAACATTCCTGTTCTCGTACATTCAAAGAGAGTGCCGACCCAAACTGCAGCCAGTATGAAACACTATGACTAAAACCCACTCTCTTGCAACCTTACAAACAGCGGTCCAAATGAGACCCTTTGAGCTCTCCTGGACCGCAGTGGGCTGTGACCAGCATCTCCGTCTGAGGGGGACGCCTCTCAGAGCCGGTGAACTCTCAGGTGTGCTATCCTTGGAGAATCACTGAACAGTGACAAGTCTTGGGCTGATGCCCTCACTCCTCAATGCCTGACACTTCACCCGTCGGGGAATGCAAAAGCATCCAACGTGCGTATTTCACTGACCTCTGAGAGGAATTTTTCACAGGTACCTTGCTTGCGCTGACTCTTTATGTCTGTGTGCATGCACATGCGCATATGCTCTAGCAAATCTGAGAAAAATGCTGCCTTCTTAGATGTTTAAGTACCTTGGATATCAACTAAGTTAGGCCTGTAAGTAAGCTTGTGACTTACAAGTTAACCCTACTTAAATGCTGCTAAGTGTTGTTCTTTCGCTAAGTTACTAAGTATAACTCTGAAGTTATAAATTAGGTTAAATGCTGCTAAGTGTTATTCTTCTGTTAAATTGTTACAGTTACATTATAAATTACGGTAGAAGTTAAGTGCTGTTCCTTTGATCGTAACAACAGCAGAGCCCTGTACCAAGGCGCACCACTGGAGCTAGAATCCTGTGGCTCTCAGGTAATTTCACATACAGTCTACCAGACATTACCATATCCTCTTATGTAATGTGAACTCTGGCACTAAGAAGTGAAAAAATGATCCTTATATGTTCTGTCTTCCTGTAAATGAAGTGAGGCAAGTTAGCCAAAACTGAACTCAGTTACCATGCCAGTTAACACTGCCCTTCCCTGCAGAACTGCAGTTTTGCACCACTGACAGTTTTTCTAGAAAATACCACTGTTTCCTAGGTAGACATTCAAGACCCAGAGAGAACTTTTTCAACCTTTTAAGCCCTGTTTTATGTATTGGACTGGCCATGTACTATCCCTAGTAAGTTAAGCTACTCAGTGCCCTCATTAGGTGAAAACAGCATTATTGTTCTGAGCTACTGAAGAACTGAGAAGACTCATTTGCTCTGTAATTGCACAGCAGAGGTCAGACTATATCCTTCACTTTATGAATTTCAGTCCAATAGTCCTAAGTTTTGCAAGTATCAGCCCATGTTCTAGGAAAACCAGGTTCAGCCTGAAACCTGTGCATGGGACTGTACACATATGCACAAGGTTGTAGCAAATGCTTGCAAATCTGGCACCCTTCATTGCACATGCAACTGGTATCACAGAAAGCTGTCCATCGATCTAACAACTACAGAAAACAATGTGTTCCATTCTTTTTACTGGCTTACATATATGGAAGACAAAAAAGGTTGGAGATAAGGGTTTCTGTCTTTTATTTATCATTTTTGAAGAGAAAAGAATGACTTAATTCTGACTCCTAGGTGAACCATCAAGAGTGACTACAGCCACTGCCTGCAGGTAATACTTTTCCCAAGAAAATGGCATCAACCAATGCGGAAGAATTAACATCAATCAATAAACCTCCTAACGCAACATTTAGAGGTGTCTCATGAATGAAAAACCTATTTCCCAGAATAGGACAAGTTAGCTGCCAATATACCAAAGACACAGAGGTAACATGAAGAAAAAGAAGTCAAGCAGCGAAGCTGACAGTTAATCTGGTGAAGATCCAGCTCTCTAAGTCAACATGTCCTTTTCTAAGGTGGAGTTTTTTACTGCCTTTACAGTAGATGTTGATTTTGTCCTATCAAGACCAGCCTGCCTAACTGTAATTCCTACAGCTGGTCTGGATTTTCCATGAAGCTCTTTGTTCTCATATCAGAGCACACTGGGAATTTTCTCTGAATGAGACAGTGCAATTAAGCAAGAGAGCTGACACTTCGAGGCAACTTCTGCAGAGCTGAAGAAGCCAGAATGATGTTGCCATTTACAGAAGTTAAGCCCACAGACAACATTCAGAATTCCTCTGAGAGAGCACACAAAATCTGGGAAAGGATAAGAAAACCCCTTGTCTGTGCTTCAGTAACACAAGACTGCAGTCAGATTCGATTTGACAGTTCTTCTGAGTATCCTTGTAGATGCAAACAAATTGTTCCGTTTCCTACTTATTTCTTGTTTTGTTTGCAAATGGCTTGTTGTGATGTAATATGAAGTGATTACCTAAATAAGAATTTTCTATGTCTGCAAATGCACGGATGAGTTGGAATCCAGATAAAACGCTCAGAAGGTTTTTCTTTTAAAATGGAAGTAGAAAATACCACCTAGTATTATTTCATAGCTAAGCAAATACTTACTCCAATTTCCAACTAGCAGTGAAATTACATCTCAAAGCGCAGTATGTAAATCCAGTTCTAAAGAGTAAGAGCATTAAAACTTGCACAATACTAGGCATACTGCTTGACCTAGTGAATAGTGATGTCCATTTTTACAATATATATACTAGAGTTTTCTTACTTCAAAAGTGAATTTCAAAGCTTATATAGATTCAGCAGCAGCAGCAAAAGGAAGATTAGGAAAAATGTGGGGCCAGTGCTGAATCAGATGGATGTCCTGGTGATGGAAGACACAGAGAAGGCAGAATTACTGAATGCTTTCTTTTGTCTCAGTCTTTACTGGTGAGGCCAGCCCTGAGAAGTCCCAGACCTTGGAGGCAAGAGAGGAAGGCTGGAGAAATGCAGACTTCCCCTGGTCATAGAGGGTTGGGTTAGAGATCAGCTAGACAGACTTAACACCCATAAATCCGTGGGCTCTGATGGGATGCACCCATGGGTGCCAGGGGAGATGTTGCTGGCAGATGTTGCTAAGCCAACCTCCATTATCTGTGCAAAATCATGGAGAACAGGAGAGGTGCCCAATGGCTGAGGGAAAGCTGGGTGTTACTGCCATCTTCAAGAAGGACAAGGAGGAGCCAGGAAAATATGTGCAGTCAGCCTCACCTCCACACCTGAAAAGGAACAGCCCATTCTGCCCGGGCATGTAGAAGACAATAGGGTCACTGGGAGTAGTCAGCATGGATTCACCAGGGGGAACTCATGCTTGACCAATCCGATACACTTCTGTGGTGGCATGGCAGGATGGATCAGTGAGGGGAGAGCAGTGGATGTTGTCTGCCTTGACTTCAGCAAGGCTTTTGACACTGTCTGCCATAACAACATTAACTTGCAGGTAAGCTCAGGAAATGGGGGTTAGAGGAATGGACAGCGAGGTGGATCAGGAACTGGCTGAATGGCAGAGCTCAGAGGGTCGTGATCAGCAGAGCAGAATCCGGCTGGAGGCGTGCAGCCAGTTCTCCAGGGATCAATACTGGGACCAGTGTTGTTCAGCTTGTTTATCAATGACCTGGAGGAAGGGATAGGATGCACCCTCAGCAAGTGTGCTGGTGGCACTAAACTGGGGGAGTGGCTGATCCACCTGAAGGTTCTGCTGCCATTCCATGGAACCCTGATAGGCTGGAGAGTTGGGCAGAGAGAAACTTAAGGAGTTCAACGTGGGCAGGTGTCGGGTCCTGCACCCTGGGAGGAACAGCCCCAAGTGCCAGCACAGGCCAGGTGTTGCTCCTACAGAGCAGCTCTGTGGAGAAGGACCTGGGACTCTTGGTGGATCACAAGCTGTCCATGAGCTGGCAGTGCCCTTGTGGCCAGGAGGGCCAATGTCACCCTGGGGTGCATTGGGAAGAGTGTGGCCAGCAGGTCAAGATGGGTGATCCTGCCCCTCTACTCAGCCCTGCTGAGGCCACATCTGGAGTGCTGTGTCCAGTTCTGGGCTCCTCAGTAAAAGTAGCTACTGAAGATGATCCAGTGAAAGGCCACTAGAATGATCAGGAGTCTGGAGCATTTCTCTTATGAGGAAACGCTACAGGAACTGGGCCCGTTTCGTCTAGAGAAGACTGAGAGGAGATCTCATTAATGCATACCGATATCTCAAAGGCAGGTGCCAAGAGGATGGTGCCCAGCAACAGGATGAGGAGCAATGGCCATAAATTAAAACATAGGAAGTCCCACCTCAACATGAGGAACAACTTCTTTCACATTGAGTGTGCCAGAGCAGTAGAACAGTCTGCCCAGGTATGTCATGGATTCTCCCTCTCTGGAGACATTCAAAACTCACCTGGATGAGTTTCTTTGTAACCTGCTCTAGGTGACCGTGCCTGGGCAGGTGGGTTGAACTGGATGATCTCCAAAGGTCCCACTATTCTGTGGTTCTGTGAACTGTTTTGACAATTATATTCTACCGGAAAGATAATTTTATTTTTGGAAGGGAAAAAAGGTATACTGGATTTTCTAGTTAGATATGCTTTGCAGTGAAAGAGTAATGAGAATTGGATTTGTTTAGCTAACTATTTAGCAAAAAAAGCAGCATTTTATTAAATAAAAAATAGTTATAGTTCAAGGTAATCTATTTTTCCCACAAAATTTTGAGGATTGCCCCTTCTCTTTTGGATACAAATTATTCAGGAGATGCACCTCCAGCAGACTTCTGCAAATTGATTTTCTTCTAGGCTTTTCAGGCACAGTAGTACATTGCTTCTAGTAGTGATCCCAAGAGATCGTGCTAAGATCCTTAACTTTTCTGCAGTGTAACATAAGAAGACGTACCCTTGTGTTTTTGTTAGTTCTTTGTTAAAATACATGGCTATTTACTTTTTAAAATAATGATACCTTTTTTATTAATGTTGCAGATTCCACTAGGAAATCAATTAATTCCTTAACTAGTGGGATGTGATCCGACGTGAACTTCTAGGAAAATTTTCTGTTTCTGGTCTAGATGAAGCTATTGTATGAATTATTTTAGAAAAATAAATATATAGTAATACACAGTTGTTCACTCCCGTGAAAAGGCTAAAATGCAGGTGTTACACTGATCAACTTTTAAATAGTCTTCAAAGCCTGGAAGAAAGCCTCATATTTGGCATTATCTTCCGACATGTAGAAGATCACTTGTTAAGTTTGTGCTCTTTGTTCAGTTAGAAATTTACATATATATATATATATGTATGTAAAGAAATTATTTTGCTTTTTTCAGAGCCTACAATTGCTATTTCACTAGTTCTTCTATTCTGCTTTCGTTCTGTTTTTTAAACTTCTACTTGCAAAAGGCAAAATGTGGAAACAACATGCAGATTGGTCTGAGGAAGTTGGGGCTGTTCAGCCTGGAAAAGAGAAGATTGTGTGTTGGTCATAGCAGCCTTCCTCCACCAAAGGATGCCTATAGGGAAGCTGGAGAGGGACTCTTCATTAGAAACTGTATTGATGTGACAAAGAGGAGTGGCTTCAAACTGAAAGGGGAAATTTAGAAAGGAAATCCTTACAAGTTATGAAATTATGAAAGAAATTATTTACTGTAAGAGTGGTGAGGCACTGGAACAGGTTAGGTTGCCCAAAGAAGTTGTGGATGCCCCGCCCCCATCACTGTTCAAGGCTGGTTTGGAACATGGCTTTGCACATCCTGGCCTAGTGGAAGATGCCTGTGGCAGATGGGTTAGAACTAGATCATCTTTAAGGCTCCTTCCAAACAAAACAATTCTATGATTCCATCTAGACGGTGGAAAGTGTCCAGCTGAGTTAATGACAACCATGGAATAAATAGGTTGACTAACTTTCCTTTTTTTAAAACAAAGAAAATACCAGTGTCATCTGCTCGGCAGTCAAAAATAAGTATTAAAACAGCCTTTCTGAGATTTCTGTCGCTCTGTCTCTGATTTGAACACTCAGCTTCGCCGACATCACCTCCTTCCAGAAGCTGAAGGGCCTGTGGTCAAGAATGGAAATCTGGAACTCAGCAGAAGCGCTGGTGAAGGAAAGACTCTGCCCGAGAGGCTTGGGGACAGGGCGGGGCAGGGCAGTGCAGGGCGGTGCGGGGCAAGGTGGGGCGGTGCAGGGCGGGGCGGGG
>NW_024581117.1:4150828-4222935 GCF_017639235.1 Corvus kubaryi
GCAGGGCGGGGCGAGGCGGTGCAGGGCGGGGCGAGGCGGTGCAGGGCAGGGCGGGGCGAGGCGGTGCAGGGCAGGGCAGGGCGAGGCGGTGCAGGGCGGGGCGGGGCGGTGCAGGGCAGGGCAGGGCGAGGCGGGGCGGGGCGGGGCGGGGCGGTGCAGGGCGGGAGGTGCCGCCGCAGCGGCTGTCCCGCGGTTTCCCCGCGGACGGGCGCTAAGGCCCGCTCCTGCTCATCCAGGGCGCCCCTCGGGCTAAGGCGCCGCCGGGACGGGGAGGGGCCGGGCCGGGCCGGGCCGGGCGGGGCGAGGCGAGGCGAGGCGGGGCGGGGCGGGAGCTTCCCCGCGTCCCTCTCTGCCCGCCCTCCTTCGCCTCGGGCGACGAGGGCAGCGGGAGGCGCGGTACCGCGCTCGCTCTTCTGCTCGGTGGGGGCGCAGCGGGCGGCACGGCGAGGTGAGGCCGCCGGGGGGGCCGGGTGGGTGGCAGGGTGGGAGGGTCGCCGGGCCGCGGCTCTGCCGGCTCTGTCCCGCCGGGGTCGGCTTGGCTGGCGGCGGTAGGGAACGAGCGGCGGCCCCGGCACGGGGCGTGCGCGGCGGGCGGCAGCCGGCCGTGAGGGCGGTGAGGCCGGCGAGGGGCGGCCCCGGGCGGGCTCCGTCCCGCGGGAACTTCCCGCTCGCTGCCGGCAGTGCTTGCAGAGGTACCGGGCCGGCTTGCCGGGGCTTAGCTGGCGTGTTTGCCGGACACTGATAGTACTTAATTAACCTCGCATTTCCTTGTTTCTTCAGCCAGCCTTCCCTCTTAAAAGTCTTGAGCCGGAAACATCTTTGAATATTCCTAGCGGAGGTAGAAATAATAATGTTGGAAATCAATGCAGGTGTGAGATACGTCCTCCTGCCTACCCTTCTCGGGAAGGGTCGGACGAGGTGGCCTTCCGAGGTCTCTTCCAGTCCGGGCGGTGACCTGGGACTGACTGTTCACCATCGTCCTCCTCCTCCTTCCGAGCTAGCCCCGCGTCAGTCTGCTCCTTGCTTTCCCTCTCCGTGAGCAGGGCTGCGGAGGCCTTACCCCTGCTCAGGGCACTGATGACTTTTCAAAAGTTCATGCCTCCAGAGGCCTTCCTTCTGCTTGCAAAAGTGCTACCCCCACTTCTTCAGAAATTTTTATTCGGCTGTTGGGTACAGAAAGAACACTGTTTATCGCCTGGGCCCAGGATGTTTGCCTTGCTTTACTTCATTGGTTCCCCTTGTCAGCTTGAAGATAGGAGTTGATCAGATTTTTAGAAAATCTTGCTCCTGAATTGAACTTTTTTGAATGGCCTTTCATCTTACATTTTAACAGCATTTTGCTCTTAAAGAACTACTTGTAATGTTGAATTTTTTTTCTCTCCTGGTGGGAGGTCTGCATGTTTTACAGTCAAACCATGTGTGTAGCTTTGCAGTGGTGGGGAAATGGTAGCACTGTAGTAGGTTTCTCATCACATATCTCAATTCAGTGTACTCTGTTTCCTAATCTTCGTTTAATATAAGTGGATGTCCTATTAATTGTGATCTTAACAAGCTAGTTCATGCTGTTTGTAAAAAATACTGGCAACAAAATATATTCATAAAAACAAATGAACAGTATGGCTAACTCTTGAGATAGTTCAAGTGTATAAGTTTGCATGTTTAATTTTATTTTCATACACAGTACTACAGGTGGTAGTAGTATTTTCTAGAAGTACACCTAGGCAGCACATCCAGAAACATGTATTTTTCCAGGTATTCTAGGACATTTTATCAAGTTATTTTTGGTTAGCTGACTTCTCTCATTGGAATAGATACCTACCTTAAACCTCTAGCATCTGTTTTGCCACATACCTGTTTGGGAATTCTCTTTAATCAGATAAAGGGCATTGAGGGTGATTGGTTATTAGCGTCTTGTAAAGTAGTCGTTTGAAAGAAGAGAGAGTTCTTGAGCTGAAACATAATTAGTGGTAACAGTCACCCTGTGCTTGGACAGATAGTGCATTTTTAGGGTTTTCATAGTCTTCTGATCTGTTACTTCTAGTTTAAAATGCATTAGAAAAGGAGGACCTGAGACCTGAATTGACTATCAAATGGTTATTTCTGAGCAGGATGAGCGTGAAGTTGTTGAATGTGTTGTGGTGAAAATGCCCTTCCCTTCCTGTGAAATTGTAACTTGATAATTTGGGTAAATAGTGACTCAGTGACATTAATTCAAAGTATAGAAGTTTGAGTAGTGGCTGTTGCTGAATGTTTCAGGGTGGTTTTTTTTTTTTCCTTTTTTTCCTGCATTTTGTAGGTCCCTGTGTAAGGCATATAGGAAGTTTGTGGTCAGCGGGCTTGAGTTCAGTGCACAAACTTTAAATCTCTAGTGGAAAAATGTTTGTTTGACCTCTTGACTTGCAAGTTTGAAAAGAAAAACCACCCCCGGACAGTGTTGCTGCAGAGGATGATAAGAAATCTGTGCTGTGTTTTTTGACAGTGTACAGTTCCTGACCCCTATGTACGGTTTGTACAGCCTTGAAAGCATAAAGGTTGCTGCTGGCTGTAGCTGGTTCTCACCATGGGGCTGTGAATAGTGCTGCTTGTAAGTAAGATCCTGCTGTAAGAACCAACTGGATTTATCTTTCAAGGATAATCACTACTGTGTATTAACCATGAACAAAATGAAAATTGAAAGGTTTTGACTCATTTTTTTCTGCACTCCATTTCCACCCACCCACAAATGGTCACTTTTTTTTTGGAAGACTGGGCACACAAATGTTTGCTCTCTAATTCACTTTTTAAAGAATTACTTGTTTTTCCAATTTTTTTTTTTAATAAAACCAAAGTTCTAGTACCTTTTATTCTGATTTACTTGTGTCTGGGTATAACTAACTAACTTGTCAGTGGAAGAAATTTTGAGTTAACTTGCTTGGTTAATCCAGCAGGCTTTAATTCAAGCAGTTGGACATAGGAATTTTGTGACAATATCTGAAAAAACGAGCAATTTCTCCCAGAAGCTCACTGGGAAGTTGGAAAAGAATCTGCAACAGGTGGGGATAGTACCACTGTCTGTCTGAGGGAGATGGGAGGAGGTTCCCCATTCTGGTCCAGTCTGGTTCGGATGGGATCTTGTGACCTCTCTGCTGTGTGTTAGTTGGTCCTTGTTGGGGTGGGTTTCTTTTTTTTGGTTGTTTGCTTTCTGTTTGGTTTGTTTTTTATGTGTGGGGGGATTTTTTGTTTTTTGTTTTTTGTTTTTTTTTTGGTCTTGTCTCTGGTTGTGGCTCTACATTTCCATAGGGGTTTTAGTAAGACTTTGTCCTTACTCAGATGTCCAAGGAGCTGTGCCTTCACTTTTCAGTGGCTGCTTCAGCTGTGCTTGGTCTTTAGATGCTGCTCTGCCTTATTCTGGCTTTGTACCAGTGCATTGGCTGGGTGGCAGAGGAGGTGGTTGGTAGGCAGGTGTGCTGGTGGGAAATAAGGGAGCCTTTTTGCTACTCTGTCTGCTGTGTGTCTATTGACTTTTTCATCTTTTTTGATTGTTCCTGCTCAGCAGGTCTTATAGAAGTATACAGATATGGACCCTGTGAGCAGAGAGACTTGGCCTTGCTTCTGGGAGTCTGAAATGAACCATTTTGTTTTGTGTTTACCCCTAGTGTGTTGGTCTTGAGGGTTGGTTGGCAAGGTTGTTATTTATCTGTAGTGGAAGATTGCTATCCTATATACCAGCTATCCTACTTCAGCTGAGTACAGTAAAAGAAAGACTTGCTCACTGTGGGAAGTAAAAGTATGCTGTATGTTAATTTGCTTGAGCATCTCTGAGTCTAAAACATCTCATTTTCAGTGTGGTACCACTAGTTTGGCAAAGCAGAAGGATGAAATCTGCTGTTCAGAAGTCAGGAATTTTACGCATATGCTTATTTTTACATCTGTCATGGACATTGGTGAAAGATGGAGTCTTTCGTGTTCAGTAAAACTATTTTCTTACCCATAAAATCAGAAACTTATTTTATATTCAGCTCAGATAACTGTGCCAGAGCAGATGTTTCCTGAAAAACAGCATGTGCAAATGCATTTTCATGTAAATGTGCTTATTGAGCTGATTTGCTTATCTCTCCTCTGAAATATGAGTGTGTATATCCATGGCAGAATGTTAAACAGTTTTTATTTTTAAACTATTGCGAGAGAGAATATCAGTATTGCAACTGAGGTAAAATTTTGGGTCTTCAGTATGCGAGTGGAAGATCCTTCTGTGTCTTGCATATTTTTCCTCTTTCTTTTGCTTTTCCTCTGTTCAGTATAAATTCCTAATTAATATAAATTATTTAAGGGCAAACAACACTGCCTTTTCTAGAAAGAGCAATGTATTGAAGTCAAACATGCTTTAGGGAAATCAGCACTTTCTTGCCTGTTTGTTTTTAACAGCTGAAAACAGCAGAAAAGGTGCTGATGCTGCCAGATTTGTGTACTATCTAGGTGTATTGGCATTTTTTAAACATGGTTTTATGCCCGTGCTTTAAGCTGCATGGTGAACTAATTATTCTTTCTTTGAACAAGATAGTTGCTTTACCTCCTTAAATTTTTGACTTGAACAACTAGTCCCATATATTTATCCAGTAGATAAATTCCAGTGCAAGCTGTTACTGCTGATAATGTGAACCATTTTCTGTAATTCTGACAGCTATGAGGAAAATATCAGTTATTTTATTCAAGTCACACTTGGAATGAATCATTGCATCTTGCAGTGCTATGTTTATAGTTTTTTCAAGTGTCAAGTGCACCTACTAATAATGCTCTTGTAGCAAAGAGCAGGATAGGGATGACTTCATGACAGGTTCTGACAGATGTTTTTTAAAATACAATATTTCATTCTGGTATGCAAAATTACCTCAATTCTCTTGTTCTTACCTTAGGTGGCAGTGCTAATCATGCCCTTTGTGCTCTCATTTTTGCTGCTCTGGAGGTCTGTGGTTCTTTTCAGGGACCACATGTAAGACATGGTGGCTCTGTATTTCTCACTTTCCTGATGACACAACAGAAAAATAGTCTGTGCAAGATGTGTGTGTTTCTGCAGTTCATAGCTTTCTACTGGAAATTTGTGCATGACTCTCTGTGTGTTTTAATCTACTGTATCTTAATTTTTTGTTTTACAAGAAAAAAAAGCACGGTTCCTCCCCATGCCTTTGCTTCTTAGTGTTGACCTTACTTCAACTGTATGTGGCCCTGTGGATGTTCACTGGAGCTGTGCTGCATGTGTCCCTTTGCTCCTTAGATGAGGTTTCCTTTAGGCAAGAAACTCAAGTCTCAGGTGTTAGACTTTTTTGCATTCTTTCTTTGGATTGTTTTGTGGTGTGTTTGTGTGTGAAGAGGCAACATTTTCGGAAAGTTGCGTTTTACTCTTACATATTCTGGGTATTCCACCCTCAAATACAAATTAGCAAGCTTTTCAAATGAACACACAGATTTGAAACCTTCATGAGTCTGGCAGTATTGTGCACTGACTGTTGAGAAAAGAGGAGAAGATAGATTTTTATCTTGGCTGCAAAGAGGGAATTTTGCAGAGGATGCATGCGCACTCTTAGGTGTAGGTGAGCTGTTAAAGGACTTAAGTGCTGGATGTACAGTAAAATCCACATTTCTGGTACCTGCAAAGTGGTGCCACCACATTCTTCCCCTGTGTTTACAGTGTATGTTCACATGAAAACCCTTTGAGAGCTGCTACCATTTATTAACTTTTAAAACCTTGCCACCTGTGCATTGCAGCTGTAGGGAAGAGTTTGCTTTGCTGAAGAGCATGTACCTTGAGAGATTGTACAATATATTTCTAGTAAGTGTATCCATTTTAGATTGAACTAGGCCTTGTGTTGCATATGTATTTGCTGTCTGCCTGGTCTTCTGTGCTTATTTTTGCTGTCTTTTGTCTACAGGAGCGCAGAAAGAAAAGAAGTTAATCTCATTTTACAAGGGAGCAATCTTCTACAAACTACAGCTGAAATTCCGAGTGGAGTTTGAGGATTCATAAAGCTAGATGCCATTAGGCTTATTAAGGCCAGATTTTACCGTGTCATGAAATGAATGTAGCCTATTTCAAAGAGAATTGCAACTGCCCTTTGCCCTGCCAATCTTTTAAAATGGGCTGTTTCACAGAAATTATCCAAGTCTCAACAACAACCAGTAGTATCCCTGGTACTGCTAATTCATTATTTATTTTCTGCAGGAGCAGAGAAAGCAGCTGAGGATCAAAACGGAGAACACTTAATTCAATTTAGCATCGAAATCAATGGAGTGTCTGCTCATATTCATATTAATTTCCATGTTTAGATTATCCTTTAAATAATTTGATTCAATCTGGTTTCCTTATTTATTTACAAGCTTGGGAACAAGAAGTTAGAATAGTAGTATCAGCTGGAATGAGTTGAAACGGCGCAATTTTAGGAAGCAAAGTGCAAATTCCTCCTCAAACAGCAAGACTAAGTTAATTTTCTGAGTAAATTAGGTAAACGGAATCTATCCTCTAGCCCAGTGTTGTCAGCTTAGCTTTTTGGGTAGAATATATGATAGAAGGATAGCTGGTTCTGTTTACTGCAGATTTTCATTGTATTGTTATCAGTATTCAAGACATCGCCCTCAAGACCGCGTGAAGCTTTATGTACAAGCTAATAGTGTGCGATGACCTTTTTTTGTGTTTCAGATGGAAATACCTGGACAGGTCAACACTAATACATTTACCTTCCTTGCTGGGTGTAGGCCTGTCAGCTGAGAGCTGTTGCATTATTGCAAAGAAAGTTTTACTGTGTGTATAAAGTAACTGTAATTGGGGATGCAGTATAATGTGCCGTTTTTAATTTGCAGGTTTCCATACTTGCTGTGGTTCTTCGGATTTGTTTTTTTCTTGCAATGGTAGGACTAGGAAACAGCTGTCGCGGGATGAAGTCTCCACCACTCCTCATGGCTGCACTTGTGGCGTGCATAATTGTTTTGGGTTTCAATTACTGGATTGCAAGTTCTCGCAGCATGGATCTGCAGGTAACATTCCTTTTGCTCTGCATGTCCCTTTGTACTTGTGCAGGTAATAAGCGTAGTTCACAAGAAGGATGATTCTCCTTCATGTGGCAAGTCAGGAACTTCAGCTTATTGTAGGAACTTCCATTAATTTTACAGTTGTTGCTTACCAGTAGTTGGAGACTGGGACAATGGGAGTACATGAAAGGAACCCAAAACTTGAACGTGCCTGCATGAGTGATACTTGTTACTTCTGCTCACACAAAGCATTCAGCTGTCTTGGGGCTGTTTCACATTAAACATGTGACAAATACCATCCCCTGTTTTTTGTCCCCTCCTCCCAAGCACCCCCAGTTTCCTCACCATCATGGATGTAGACAAAGCAGAAAAGGCCTTGGCTTTTGGAAGCCCTACTCAATAGTAACAAAAACGTCTTTATATCATGAACCCTGTGTTCATCACAAATCTAAAACAGAGCCCCACACCAGCTACTGCGAAGAAAATTAACTCTACCCCAGTCAAAACTGGCACACTCATATCCCTAGATTTGTCTTCGTATGTGACCCATAAGATTGTTTGCATACTTTCCCACCCAGTACAAGGAAATCTAGGTTGTTCAGTGTCTAAAAATCTAAATTTGTGTTTCTTAGTGACCCTTCTGAAGAAGGACATGCAAGTCATATGGAATAATTACCTTGTCTGATGATAACTAAATTTTTTATGGCTATTGAGCTTGGGTTTTAATCCTTTCTGGAGCATTTGTTCTGAAGTAGGGTACGTGAGTCAAGTTTCTGGTTTGTGACAATCTGCAGGACAGGTTTGGGGTTTTTTTGTTGTTGTTTTTTGTTGTTTGTCTGGTTTTTGGGGGTTTTTTAAAATTCTTTTCTTGTTGTTGTTTTGCTTTGTTTTGGTTTGTTTTTTTGTTATTGTTTTTAACAAGCTAACCTAAAACTTAACAACATGTTGATTAAATGTGGCTCATGAGAGCTCCTTCCCAGTTTATCCAGTGAATTTGTATCCTCTTTGTAACTGAGCCAAATTTTAGTACTGAGTTGGTAGCTGAAGGAGTTGAACTCCTGTTTCACCTCAGAGTGGGCACTGTTCAAGCAGGACACTTGTGTCTGGCCATGCGGTTAGGGGTACGTCTTGGTTTTCCCGTATGACTTCTGAGACTCTGGTCATCCCTTGCTTTCCCTTTAGTCAGTGACCTCAGGATGGTGGCTACCAGTGGGTAGTAACTGTATCGATATTGCTAAGTTTTGCTGCACTTCCATGAAGCAGCTGATAGTGAGAAATATGCCACCATCCTAGTTTATCTTGGTCTCAATAACCTAGAGACACAAGGTCCTCTGTTATTACTGATGTACTGTACCATCTTGTACATTTCTGCCAAAGTTAGCCTGAAAATTACTTCACTTGTGCTTAGTCACGCACTCTGAATGGAATAAAAGCATAGCTGAAGACATGGATGGGGCTTCTAAAGCACTCTGTAGAGCCATTTGTTTGTTGGCAAGACTTTGCAGCTATTACAACTGAAATGGAATGAGTGCTTTTCCTTGCTATTCCAGCTAAACTGCAAGTCCTCTTTTCTTTTTTTTTTTCTCTGCCTCCTCTCCCATTTCTTGCTTTCTGTGGTAGAGAAGCAGAGTAGGTGGGTCATAATATGCTACATAATACATAATATGCTACAAACTGTGGTGTAAGAAGGTTTGGTCCATGTTCGTGGAGTCTTGGAACATGCACATTTTTTATTATATCTAATTTTTAATCCACCTAGAATCACCAGGTCTTTTTTCATATGGGTAGATTCTGTTGATATTCCAACCCCTTTCCATGTTTTTGTATTCCTAATCATGCTGAAGAAAAATTTTAACCCAAAATGTTTAGAAACAATGTCCTGCAAAACTAACTTAGTACTTACAAAAAAGAAGTGGAGGGGAAGGGAAAAGAATGTGAAAACATCAGGCTTGATTCCTTAGCTTATGTCTCTGTATTTTTATGTACTGGATGTGATGGTGTTGAATTTTCTCCTGACTGTAGCTGCTCTTCGAGCAATCAAGAAGAATGATGATTTTCTGTTTATGAATGAATTTTTCTTATACATGTCTTTGTGTAATAGCCATCGGTGAGTTGTTAATATAAAAGTTGGGCAATATTGTCCTCCCTCTGCTTTTTTCTAGCTCTTACAGGAAATCAGATTGATTTGAGAGCTGAGTTTTCACACTGAGTTAGTGTAGGACCAACACAGAAGTGTAGAGCTGTCAGAATTGTATGGGTTACATTTAAAAAATTGTTTGACCTTGTACTTCAGAAAGATTGTAGACTCTTATCTTTTTTATGTTTATGTTTTGATTTGGGGGTTTTTTTAAGCTCAAGTACTGAGCTTTTCATTTTTCTTATCTTCAAGTGAAATTTTGACAGTGCCTACAAAACATGCACTCCTGTTAATTTATGTAAAACTTGGGAGGTTTGTGTCTCTGTGTGTATGACAAGTACCCCTGGCTGACCCAGGACTTTCATGATACCGGCATTATTAGAGCTGTGAAATTTGCTATTCCTTGAATACATTGGACAAGATTCTGGCAAGGGGGAAGCATTTCTGTTTGCTTTGGCTAATCTGCTCTTCCTCAGGGTCGAGTCATGGATCTGGAAGGCAAAGTCCGCAGGGCAGCAGCGGAGAGGGGTGCTGTGGAGCAAAAAAAGAATGAATTCCAAGGAGAGCTAGAGAAGCAACGACAGCAGATCGACAAAATTCAGTCCTTGCACAGCTTTCAGATGGAGAATGCCAACAGAGTGCATCAGGAAGAGAAGGTAAGGCTTTTTCTAGCCACGGTGGTCTGTGAGACTGTGGTCTACCAAGACACACTCTGCAACAGAAAATGTTGCTCACATGTTGCAGCTGATGGGCGTACAGTCAGTGTTAGTGTGGCAAAATGTTTTATGATTGTATTGAGAAAATGGACCTTGAATGCATGTTTTAACATTTGCTGTATAGCTTAGAAATACTAGAAGCCGCAAGTTCTGCAGTTCTGAATAAAACTCTTACCCCCTCTATAAATCATTGTTACCATACTTGGATTGGCCCTTGGCTTTCTTTCCTGTATACTAATGTTTTAAAAATGAAGAAAAAGAGGAAGACGCTCCAAGAGATATATTCCCAAATATTTGTAAGCGTAAGTGATTGATGTTTATTTCTAAATGCATTTCAAACTTTGTGGCACCTTGGCTTTCTGCCTCTAAAACTCAGTAGTATTGGGAAGACATGAGAAGGTAAAACTTTCATGGCACTGCTCCTGACAATTCAGCTTTGCCAGGGGAATGGAATTCCTTTGTGAAGAATGTGAAAAAAGCTACTTAAATAGTAGCGTGTATGATTCCTGCTGTGTAGTGTCTTACAAACTGTTTTGCTGTATATTTTCCTTGTGTTCCTGATACGGCTTTGATTGGAGTTGTTAGTCAGTAATATCACTTTTCTCCCTATTAGCAGAAGCATTTAGTTAGCAATTGCTTCTCCTGTAGATTCTCTTGGCTGAAATTTATAGATCAGTTTTCCAGGACTATTACGTTCAGCAGACTGAACAGACACATCTCATGATGGTAATACGTGCTTTTCAGGTAGCAGGTTCACTGTGAGGGAATGGTTTGCTGCTCAAAATGTGATGTGTGAGCAAAATACCACCAGTTTAATATTTGAAGGACATAGAGGAACAAAAATTGAGTAAAAGTGGAAGGTAGAATGTGCTCATCAATGGTGTATACAATTAATTTATTTTGAAATATTCTTTACCCCAAGTCTTCAAGGAAGTAATAAACCAGTTCTTTTTTACCTCATTTGAGACAAACATGTTTCTTTGATAATTTCTCTCTTCTTTGTGTTCAGTCTTTGCATATACTTTAAAAATATGAGGTATAGTTTTGTCTATTTATTTTTTTAATTTATGTATTTTTTAAAATGATACCTCAATATTCAGACAGGATTCAAGTGAGTAATCAATCTTGTTGTTACTTCTGCCTCCTATTATTGGGTGTTGCTACTGAATGCTGTGGCATTTTCTTGCATTCTACTTCAGTCCTACAGGGAGTGAAAACACATGCGTGAGTGGAAAAAAATAAAAATCAAAGGTAAGAAAAGGGCAAATGAATGCAATATTATGCTTCCTTTCTGTAAGTAGATATAGCCAGAGTTACTAAAGGGCACTGAAACTGTAAGGGCTGGCCGCAGAGTTTATAGCACAGGCTAGCAAGATGGACAGATGCTGAGAGAGTTTTAAGGAAGTTTAGAGAATGAAATGTTACTTCTGCCAAGCATGGTGTGCCACCTTTTTGTTTCAAATTTCTGGCATCAGATGAATGGTAGGTGGCACCACACAATACACTTTCCTTGGGGTGTTTTTGAGTCTAGAGGACATGTGGGAACTGTTCATTAAATCTGGCATCCATGCCAGGAGAAATGGTGAAAAGTATTTTACAGAACTAGAACTGCTGTTGGACATGGGGTGGAATGTGGTGTCTGGGGAAGACTCAGAGTGGCTTCTGGAAAAGAAAGTCTTTATTCTGAAGTATCTTGCTGTTTTCTTCTGAAAGAGTCAGTGTTAAAGGCGAGGGAGACAACGCATTCACACCTGGAATTGCAATGGCTTGTAGAGATATGCAGCCATGTGGTAAGACAGTGGTATTGCTGGAAAGCTGTGCATTTGTCAAAAGAAGACATCAGCCAAGTTGGCATGGATTCATCCACTGTAATTCAGGAATGCCTCTGATACGGTGGCAGGGAAGAGAGGAAAAACTTAATTCTCCTCGCTAATGACCTTTATCTGAAGAAGCTGTATAGGATCAGAGGCTATTCCACAGAGGGATGTGGAATATAAGACTCTTTCTGAGTGCTTTTTTGTTTGTGTGTATCTATACCCAGGTATAAGTGTGTTTTGTATGTTCATGTCTTGTATACACACACATAACCTTGTTGGTTGGCTCCATGGATTCCAGTGGAATATGTGATTCCTGGGAGGAGAGTAATGAATTCACCCTTTCTGATTCTGGGATGCTTGTTCCTTGAACTGAACTTTATTTGCTCTGTGAGGATTAGCAGCAAGTATTTACCTAGTCAGGAAGAATGAATGCAGATCCAAATCCCAAGACTCTCAACTCATTTTACAAGTATTTTACAACCTCTATAACTAACTAGAGATTCTTGAGTCATAAATGAGATTTTGCTTAGTTCTTCTTGCTGTTCTTAAAAATTAAAATGCTTTCAGCAGAGGTGTAAGACTGATTGGTCCATCTCAAATCTCCCACTTTTTCAGGAAGAAATTATGGTTCTTCTGGCTATAGAAGAAACTTACATCCAAGGCATACTTACACAATCTGGTCTTCTAATCAAAAGCAACTCCTAAGTAACATTTGAGATCAATTGTAATTGCAGTTCATCTCTGCTCACTGTGTTTTATTACTCTGCTGATAAAACACAGAATAATTATAGTGCTGATTTACTTTCATACCAAACTAAAACACCAGTAAGGTATGTGCCCAGTTAGTCATTGTTACTAGCAGTGTGGTAATCTCTTTGAGTTAAATCTGTGTTCTTTTGTAGTAGAAGTGTCTCTGTGCTACTTGAAGTATGAGGGCATAGAAAGTAGGTAGTCTGAGCCTGTTATACCAGGTGGGCTCACCATTCACCGAGCCAATATAATTCTGAAAAATTGCTATTGTAATTATTTTCTTAGGTCTGAGTATGTATAAAACACTACTGTCACCAGTCTGCCTTTAAAAAACCTGCTTGAATTTTTAAGGATTAGTGCAGATTTAGGAAATGGCTTCTGGAAATCCATGCAGAAATAGAATGAAGAGATCAAGTAACCTTACTTGAACACTTGATAACCACAATTCAGGAATGCAAAAGGGCTGTTCCTAATCTGTAAACAATTTTGTAAAGAATAATATTCTCTGTGGTTGTTATTCAGGGCTCATGGCTTCTGGGATGTACAGAGCCACAGAAGTCTCTTTGAAGAGCATAAGTACAACAATATGTTTAATATCACTTAACTGCAAGAGCGTGATTTTGCAGTTGGTAATTTTCTTTGGATTTACATATATCTCCAACCTAAATCTGGTTTTACTGAGGAGAAGGGCCAAGGTTTGTACGTTCTATGTGAAGCATGTCAGTGTCCTGTTGCTGAGTATCTTTTAACACTGGCCACAGCTGCTCTCTGGTCCCCTTCCTCTGGGAAAATTTCGATTCCCAGCACAATCTTCTGACACAAAATACCTATTGGTATGCACAGAGTCAACTCCACTCAGAAGGAATTACAGTAGTCTGCAGGGAGAGAGAAGAAAGGTGCCTTTTCCTTTTCATTGAAGGCTATATGTGTTTTATCTTTTGATTCTTTTTTTTTCAACCCAAACAATATTGCATCTTCTAGTTTTGGAAAAGCTTTGAGGTAAGGAAGCACTGCCTCATGTCCCATATTTGCCATAGCACGATATTACTAAATTAGCAAGAGAAATCAGTATGCATACTCATAATTGGTACAGCAAAAGTCTAAAAGATCACTTCTGTCCAAAACATATCTTCACATGGTGGGAAGAAAAAAAAAGGATGAGACTAGCTGAACTAGAAAGAAGGAATTTAGAGTATATGTAGTTTAAGCATTACCTCTTCACAGCTAAATGAATGGACAGAAAGTCAGAATTTGCATTAGCTATACCTATGGAAGTTTTATATTAATATTCTCATATCATAGGATTTTGTTCTGCTTCCATTGTCTATTATTTGGGGTTTATTTAAACGTAACAGTACAGTGAAAGTCCTGCAGTTTCACAAGGCTTTTTTCTTCAATCTACTTGCTGTTGCCCTGTACCTGTAAAAGTAATTTTGGATTCATGTGTGTCAAATTCCACCCTCTTGTGTTGAGATTTTAAGAAACTAAGTTTGCAATTTTGGTGGTTTTAAAGGCAGAACTGCACCATGTCATGGTGTGCATGTCTTTGTGTCTTCCATGACAAAACAGAGAATCTAGATTGCTTTTAGCACAGGCTTTGAAACAAGGTTGAGTCTCAGATCTTTGACAGAACCACTCTTCAGAAATAGAGGTGGTTTTTTGGGTTTGGGTTTTGTTGGGTGCGTGAGTTGTTCATTTGGTTGGTTGGTTTTTGTTTGGGGTTCTTTTGTTGGTTGGGTGGGGTTTTTTTACATTTATTGAGGAAAAGTGGAATTTCTGAATGGAATTCAGTTTATTGAGAAACAGATTTAAATGAACAGTGTCTTCTCAATTTTGAGCTTGAAATTTGTTGTCAGGCTTACTTCAATTGATGTGCCTCCACTGAAGTATACATGAGTGTGCAGCACAACAAGTAACCTTAAAGAGAAATATTTCCTTAGGTATCTTATTTATGAACTTTCCCCCCACATACTAATATGCACTTTAGCTGTTAGTCTCTTAGCCTGGAACCAAAAAGCCTTTTTGTGGCTAGTTGTCATGTTTTAACCCCAGCTGGCAACTAAATACCATGCAGTGACTTACTCACTCCGCACATGTCCCCCTACATTTTTGAAGAAAACTCTGTGGGTTGAGATAAGAACAGTTTGATAACTGAGAGAGAGAGGAATAAAACCGAAGAGAAACAAGACGTGCACAATCCAATTGCTCAGCACCTGCTGAATGATGCCCAACTTGTCCCCCAGCAGTGACCGGTGCCTCCTGGCAAACTCCCCTATTTTATGTCCCGACATTCTATGGTATGGAATGTCCCTTTTGCCAGTTTGGGACACCTGACTGAGCTTTCTCCTGGTTTTGTGTGCAACTGCTGGCTGGCAGAGCATGGGAAATGGGAAAGTCCTTGTCTTAGGGTAAGCACTACTGAGCAGCAAGTAAAATATCAGTGTGTTGCCAGCATTATTTTCATGCTAATGCCAGCGTAGTGGTGGGGAGCCGTGGGAGTGTGCAAGACAGAACCACGCTTTTTCTTTGCTGTAAGGACTTAAATCAGTTTGAGTTAATAATGAAATGAGAGCCCTGCTTTTCCCTGATTAATTATAAATGGCTGTTTCTGCATGTATAAATCTTAGCTTCCCATCTTGCTTTATTCACGGTTGGATTTGTTCTTACCAGCTGAGTTACTGATCCTGTGGCTTATCTTTGTCTCCTTTGAGCTGTATTTGTGAATGCAAAGCCTCTTTTTTCTTAAGTTTTAGTGTTTACACTCATCAAATTCTTTGCTTTCTTTTTTCTGTTGCAATGTCTCATTATGCTTTTTAATACACCACATACAGTCAGTGTTAGAAAGCATATATGTCAGTTCAGTGTGCTTGGGCTAGCTTGGTTCTTGAGAGTAGCAAATGCTGGAGGAGTTATTGTGGTAATTCCTCCAAGGAATGTGTGTATGGAGAATACTGTTGGGCGTTACTCAGATCAAGTGCATTTACATAGTTCAAAGTATGTGCTCAAAACAAAGATTTCAAATAATTTTTCTCAAAGCTTCCTCATGCATATTTCTGTGTTATGTTTTTTTATTTTGAAACAGTAACTTTAGCTTTGTCTTTCTTAAGTAGAATAAGACTTATGTGGACATGTTCTGTGGTGAATCTTTGGCAGCTGTGATTAAAAAATTTGCTGTACAGCTGGAGCAAGTAATTTTCCCTCACTGCTGGGGGAAGTGTGACTTTTGAGTTTTGGTTTCTGAAGACCTGCTGTCCACAGCATTGTCTTCAATCAAAAGACTGATATTTTTCCTCTTTGATAGTCATAAGGACTTCTGTGCAAACATGTTTACAAATACAACAAGCTGGTTCTATGTTACTGAGTTACTCTGTCACAGAACATCAGATTTTGATATGGTGATAGAGTGATTTTCCAAAAGCTGGATATTTTGCTCCTGGGGATTATAGCTATTGTTTCATGGGCCGATTGAAGTTTAAAATGGGAGTCTCTTTCTATAACTGACTATTGGCACGTGTCTGCTGAGTGCTTCCCAGCAGTTTTCATTCTTGACCTGCATAAAACCCCAAAAGTATGTTTGCTTAATTTACAGCCACAAGATGAAAATTAGTCAACACTTGAATGACAGGAGGAAGAATGGAAGGCCTGATGTTATTGACATAGTGAGATTGGAAGCTGGCAGTTGCAGTACTGTCCTGTAAATTATTAAAGAGTATTTCCTGCTCAAGTTAAACAGCGAACTAGATTTTAACAGGGTTTTTCCTGGACTTTTGCCCACCTGTTCAAGGAAGTAGGTATGGTATTGCCAAAATAAAGTTTTATATGCAATCCAGAAAGACAAAGGCACACTTCTTTTTTTCCCTGTTGTAATTCAAAGAAAATTTTTTTAACGTGGAAAATAACTTTTTTCACTTCAGCTAATCACAGTTATTATTGTCCTAATGTACAAAACATGTAACACTTGTATGTTGTACTGCCACATAAGTGATCCTGGCATTTAGAAATTTCATTTTAAGGAGAAAAACCCCCCAACCAACCCCTCCTCCCCCCAATAAAAAGATTGCCCCCCCCCCCCCAATAAAAAGAACCAAAACCAACAATGCCCCCAAAAAACTGTAAGAACATAAAATTGCTCTATCATACTGATTTTTCTAGTCCATTGACAGTTTCTGATAATGGCCAATGCTGTATTATCTTGAAGGTGATAATCTGGAACAACCTGACTACATTGTTCACACATTAGCAAAACTTGGAATTTCCACTGAAACATTAACTTCCTTTCCCCAATAACCAGTGAAAACAAATTTATTTTTTATTTAGCTGTCCTATGAGAAAGGAGAGGGAGATATATTAAACAATCCTACATAAATGTTTTTATTACTGTTTTTTGATTTTCTATTTGCGTTTTAACAAAGGAGCAAGATGTTTTTCCTTGAGGTTTCACGGTGGCGTTCACAGAACAGCTGTACATATAGAATGGTGTAGAAATACTTAGCAACAGCTGAATGACCACCTCTGTGAAGTGGGACTCTTTAAAGGGTCAACCAAAGACAAATCTACTACTCTGGTGGGTGCTAGCCACTCAGGTTTATTTAACGCTGCGCTTCATCTAATCAGCTGGCTTTTATTACTGTAGCCTTTGTGAAGAAAGGCACTGACAATGTTGTCAGTGTTTCAGGGTGACTTGGGCAGACAGAATGGGTGCTGTTACTTCTTTTCAGGCTTGGACATACGCACACATCAATACTAGAGCAGAAACTTTGGGAAACAGGGGGAGTTGATGTATTCTTATCTGGGATCCTTGAAGAATACTGAAGTTTCCCAGGACAAGGATAATAGCGGTACTGGCAATAAAGCCTAAGAAATACCTTCCTAAGACTGGACTGGATTTTTTCTGAAGAGCTGGTGGATCTCTTTTTTGTATTCTTAAGAACTCTTCTGCATCAGACTTGCTAAATGTTGAATATGAATAATGTCACTTAGGCTTGACTTGACTCAGTTTTCAGATGTTTTGGGGTATGTGTGTATATGAAATGGTAGACACAGACTGATGGAAGAATAGACAAAAAATGTTTGTATGTTTACTACCTCTTCAGAATGAGAGGGAGAACAAAGTGAGGGAGTGGAAGAAGGCTGCTCCAACATGAAAGCAATCAAGAAGATAGGTAGAAAAGGGATTCAATGCAAGGGCTTCACATTGCTTTCATGGAGTTGCTTTATGCTGAATGATTAATACTTTCATAGCTCATCTTTGCGTGCCTGAATGCAGGTGTATTGATTCCTGAGTGAGAGGGTAATTGATAGTGAGCTGTCATAGGTTGTATTCTTCCTTCAGGAGATAAATACAGTAAGTCTGGCTGACTCCCGTCATGATATTAAACTAGAATAAAGTGACAAGCAATTGTAGTATCTTTAAATTCCTTTAAATTTTTCCTCTTTTTATTTGTGCAGTGATACCTTCTCCCACTCCCCATTACTGGAAAATCTGGGTTAAAATGAATACTTGTTGTTTGCAATTGTAGATCTCTAAAGCAGCTAAAAGTTTTTGTTCAACTGTGATGCACAAACTAACAACTGTGACACAAAAAATAGATCTTGTTACAATATTTTGATAGATGTTGTTTATAGTGGTAATACAGGCCCTTTGCAATTAAAACACTGCATTTTGTTCTGCTTCTTTCAGGCAATGCTGATGAGTAACATCACACTAAATGATCGATTGATTCAGAGTCTACAAGGTACGTTGTAGTACCCCTGTGAATCTCTCTCTTACTGTTTTTTAGGCTCCCTGTTTTTTAAGACTTGCATGTTTCTTTTGAGAGTGCTGCATTTCTTCAAGTCCTGGGGGTGGTGCAGGAGCTGCCATGACTTAGATACTTCATCTGCATAACTCCAGTTAAGTGTCAGACTAATCTGCCTCAACAGTCCTTGTAGTGCTTGATGTAGTACTCCTGACTCTTTTGATATTATACAGAATAGAAGTAAGTTAATATATTGATTCTTCATTCTCCTTGGCAACATATTCTTGCATTCTTCCCTGAGGTGTGGGGTCATGCATTTTAGCACCAGAGGAATTCACAAGTCCTTTATTAAATAAGAAAACTCAGTCTAATTCATTTCTATTCATGGTTGTGCTTCAAAAATTGTTGTTAGCAATGTATTCCTCTGGAGGTTCCTGGAAATGAATCCTATAAACAAGTAAGTGTGTTGTGGTGTTGCCTTCTGGTACCCTCTCACAAAGCTTTCTATCAGGAAGAAAACTCTGAATCATAGATGCCTCTGTTGCTGAGGATCATGGCTATAAATTGCATGTTATTCAGGGAAGCATTGCAAGCTCATCTTTATGTGGCTGATAAATGTGAATGCTGTTTCATACTGTGTTCTGATTATGATTTCATAGACTTAAAGATTTTCCAGACTGCAACTTAGCAGGGTTTGCAAATCAGTTCTGTGTATTCCTTAAGAGGAAAAGTAGGTAAAAATATACATTGTACTGTTCTTGCTAAATGTTGTGCTGAAAAGTTATTCTTACCAGATTCTCTGCACCCTTGTTGAATAAATTCAACAATTATCTATGCATTTGTGTATGATGTGTAGTTTGCATAACAGATGGATTAATTTCGCATGCTTACTATAGATTTGTTGTTTGATATTTCTGTTGTAGAATATATAGGTGTATGTGTATTTTAATATGTATTTTAATTCTGTTTTGATCAGAACACTTGAAAGAGTTACAGACGGAATATGGAAAGCTACAGCTGGATGTTTTCTGGTTTCAGAAGAACCAGACTAACCTTCAGAGGAAGTTCTCATATGACCTGTAAGTATGTTCTTTAGGAAAGATGACTTCCCAAATTATAGGTGACTTGGTTATAACCCAGAGTACTCTTGTGTTAGCTATAGTACTGTTAGTTAAAATACATTATTAAGGAGAAAGTAACATCTGACACCTCTTCTAAAATTGCTCACAGTTGATCTTGGAGAAGAGCATAAACTTTGCAGTATTTTTCATCTTTGTGTCCACACACTTCTTGATGCTCCTTCTATTGCAGGAGGATTAAGGTAGCAATATTATCCCTTAAGAATTGTGGGGGAAAATTGAAACATGAAGAGGCTAAATTCTGAAGAAGTTTGCGTTAAGATAGGGGAGCGTCTGATGAGAAGCTGTACCTTATTGAGCTGCCAGAGGTCTTGGGAATTTCTGGTACCATCAGACTCATGTGTTCTGTTTTACTTGACGTACCTAGTCATGGCTTTTTCTTGAGATTTCCCACTGAATTGTAAAGCATGGATAGCTGAACAAAAGTACTTACCCATATCCTTACACTAAATACACATTTCTGGTATTTCTAGGAATTTCTCCTTAGTCGTTTCTGCTCAGTAATATCCTTGTTTCCTCCACCTGCCTTCACATCCTATAGGATCTTCCCCCTTGTGCATAAATAGAAAAAAGCAATAAAATTTGCTGTTTGCGTGTTCTCATAATGATGTTCCATCAAGAGTGTAATTGTTGTAGTGATAGGTATTTTTTCAGCAGCCATTGTTTAGCCAGGTTTTGTAAAAATTATGACTAAAAGTGGACCATGAAACTCAAAGAACTTGAATTCTGCAGGCTTATCTTGAAGTATTTTCTTCTGTTTTTCCACCTCCTTAGAATTAAGGATTAATGTTAGTGCTTCTGTAACACTTACTGATGACCAATTGGTTGTGACCTTTTTTTTTGAATTATTACTCATGTAAATAAGATAGATTATATTAGTGGAGCTGTAATTTAAGATGTCTAACAGAAAAGTAGAAGGAAGTTGGATACTTTAGTTTGTACCTGCCTTTCAATAAGCTGTGTTGCTAGTGTGTTAAGGGGCTTTTTCCCACTCTGTGTTTGTTGTGTACCATGGTTGTTAAGCACCATCTGTTTGCTGTTTAGTTAAATGACAGACCTGAGACTCATGGACCTCTGTTGATAGTTCTGTGTTAGTCAGTGAACCTGTTTGCCAGTGTCTTCCTTTTAAGACTAAGATCAGCAGAAACAAATAGATCTGGATATAGCACAAATATATCTGTGTGCTGGACAGTTGTGCTCCACATGAGAGGTACACCCATGAAGCACTGGCTTGATATACACATGCAGGGAAATAATACAAGGAAAATGTAGTGAGTCTGTCTTCTGAAAATTTTGAGGTTTATCACCCATGTCTGGTGCTTACAAGCATGGCTCTGTTGAGGAAATCACTGACAGAGCACCCCTGTTTGTGGTAGTGTACCATAAAGAATCCCTCTTCATTTAACAAAGGAAGGTTGTATTCAGACAGCATACTCCAAGGTCTGGGCTGGCTCCAGGTGAAAAGCTAAGCTTGATAGTAAAGGTGGGTTTGCTTTTATCAGGGTAGGTGTAGAGACATGATAGATCAACCATTTGGTAGCTGAACAGGGACTCAGTTAGCTGACCTGTCTCCAGCTGGTCCTGAGACAGCTGTACCAGTTCCTAGAGAGTCTCTATGGGAGTCTGTAAAGGCAGTTATCTCAGCCAAGGAGCTATGCTATCTTCACTAACTTTGTTGCATAATACTTCAATGTTCGTTTTCTATTTATAGATTCTTTTCCTGAGAGTCGAAGTGAGGAAAACAAGCGTAGCACTCAGATTTTCATGAAATAATTTATAGCTTGGGTACTGTGCATCATTCACACAATTCTAGGAGGAACATGTATAAATGTGTTTTTAAAATGTTGCTTGTTGTGTACCTTTAGGGAGGATGTTGGAATGTTAATATTTCTCTGTTGTGGTGTTCTGGTAATTGCAGACATGGATATTTGATAGTACTTGGCTACATATGTTCCTCTTTATTTTATGCTCAATTAATACTGTCACTTTAAATGATTGCAAACAAGCTTTTCCCAATATGATTGTGGGCCTAGGAAAATAACAATTATTAGAAAGATTCCAAATGTTATTTCTAATCTGTCTTCCTTCCTCCCCTCCACATTCGGAATAAACCACTGTGTTACCTCTCTGTTCGTCTGCCTTGCCAGGAGGAGGCATTAGACCTGATTATGTGCTTCTTCCTTTTACTTGGATTTGTATGGTTGAAGGTTTTGCACCTTAGGTAGCAAGTACACTATGCCCAGTGCAAAAATTGAGGGACCATATTATTTGTATAATTGAAAATGTTACAAAAAGATGACAGAAATCAATTGCCTTTTTCAAACAGCACATTGTAAATCGCTCCATTTAAACATTCAGTAACTACTCTGTAGAAGACAGTGGTAAGAGCAGTTGTGAATATGGAATGCATAAGAAGAAAATCTGTGACCGTAGGAAAAAAAAAAATCCTTGTTTCTTCTTTTACCTAAGTCTTGAAGTTTCATCTTACCATTTTTTTGAACAAGCTTAGTGTTTTCAGTGCAGAAGCCAGCAGGAATTATCTGACCTTACTGGTATTGTGTGCCAAAGGAGTGTGCATTCCTCAGCAGTTGACTTCACAACATACCTTTGGTGCACACTGTGCCCAGTGCTGTCTGGTCATGGCTAGAGCTTCTGCAGCAAAGGTTCACTGGCACACTGACCCTTCTCTCCTGCAGCAGCCAGAATGAAACAGAAGCCTCTGGACTGATCTTTTGAAATCATTATTGAATACATTCCAATATTCAAATACATTTTTATTCCCAAGACCTTTGGTTGTTACATAACTGCTTTTTTAGAAATCTTGCTACGTGTAAAAGGTCTGATAATTAGTTTGGTATTTGCAGACCTTAAAAGTGCAAGAGTGTGAGTGCAGGAGTAACCTTTTTTGGTGGGGTTGAAAGGAGGAGGTTGATAGATGCTCCTGGAGAACAAAGATACTCTGTTTCTCATGCTGGGGATTGGCAAATCCAGCAGCCCAGGAGGGGAGAGGCTGCACATCTGTTCCTGTGAGCAGATCTGTAGGCTGTCAGGTATGCCGGTTCACACAGAACACATGAAGCATGAGCACAGACAACACCGATAGACTCATCCCTCTCCTGTGAGAGTGAGTGTCTGCTAGTGCAAAACATTCTGTGGGGGTGGTCTAGACAGGCTGTCCCTCCTTCTCAGTTTGCTTGTGCCTCTGTGCTTAGGCTCATGGAGATCATCCTTGGATGGGCTGGTGGCTCCTTTGATGGGCCTGGAAGCAGCTGTGGAGGGTATTATTTGGGCTCCTTTGTGTGTGTGCAGGTGAGCTCTGTGTCACAGAATTAACTATGTAGTGAAGGAGAAAACATGCCACAGAGACTGAGTTTAAGAGCAGTAGGTTTGCACATTTGAAATGTCCTGGTGATGGGATGAGGTGGAGAAACTAATGCTGTCCCTGTACTCGAGAAGTTCTTGTATGCATGAGTACAGTATAAAGGAATTCTGTTACAGACAATAAATTTTAAATGGTGAGGATTTGTCACAAATGTTAAATGAATTTTATTTTCATGTGCTATGTGAGATGAAAGTGCAACCTTTCACAAATGCTCTATCTCTGACTTCAGGTCGTCTGTGTTCTGCATCTTTCTCAAGCTTGCAAACTGAGATGCAGACAATTAATATGTCCTTTTATTTCCTAGAAAATACTGAAAGTGTGCATAACTCAAGCCTATGCTGTTTTACTGTCTCTGATGTTCACCAGTTTGAAGCACTGCTTATTTTGGTGACTCTTCCAGGTATTAGCATTATCAAATCAGGCTTTAGAATAATGTCTAGTCAACAAGAAATTGTAATGAAGGTAATTAATTTGTCAGTTCATAGCCTATCTGTCTGCTACTGTTCTTCCTTTTTGGGTGCGAACTACAGAAGGGATTTTTTGCTTTTGAAGAGTAGAGGTGGAGACAGGTGAAGGTGCAGTACAAATGAGTTACTTGCTGTGGTAGAGTGCACGTACCCCAAGAACTCCTTCGGATTATGTAGCTTATTTGCAGCTTGAGAAACTGCAATATGCCTGTCTGAACCAGCTGCTGTTGCACGGAAGGTACTGACACTCTTAGTAACACTGGTCAGAGCCAGAATCAGGGGAAATTTACCTGCCTTCTTAGTCTTAGTGAGGGGGAGGAGAAACTTGCAGTATGTTGACCATGATGTTCTACAAAGGTTGCTGAAAAAGATTTTGAATGCAGAAAGATGTGTTTGCAAGGTCTGTAGCTGATTGTATATGTAAAAACTGGAAGCTACCTTTGAGTGGAAAAAACAAAGGAGAGAGAGAAAGGAGAAAAGGTTTCAAAATCCCAGAAGACTTCTTTGCTGCTAGACCAGCAGGGAAAAGCAAATGGGGTCCCCAGCCAAGAGCCTGCTCTTCCTTGGGCAGGCTCTCCAAGGCAGTGAGTACAGACAGTGATGGTGATTTTTTATCACATTTTCCCCTAGTGTGATGCTCTTCCCATTGGGATCCTCTCAAACTGGTGTTCCTGTTCATAGTGGGGTCAGAGCATACTTGGAGTTACATGATGACTAGTTTCTAAGACTTCTGCATATGTATTATGGGGTAATGATTATCTTGCTTTGTTATTCACTAGATCTTATTTTTCCTCTGATGTAAACCAAAAGCTTTAAAACGACTTCTAAAGAGAGTAGGAGAGAAAGGAGGATCTTGCCCTGACTGTGGCCACTTGCCCTGAGAAACTGAGGTTGACAAAACTCCTGGGCTTTGCGCAGGATCTCCAACACATCCACAGAAGGGGAAAACACTGCCCTGGCAGCTTTAGGAAAAGCACTGCTGCAAACAGCAGGCCTTGCCTAGGAGTTACAGAGCTGTGAGGGAAAGCAGGCTGTAGAGATGCAGGTAGAAGACCCCTGCTGTCGCAAAGGTTATGGTGCTGTGTAACTATTAAAAGTATGTAAAAGATACACAGTGCTTGCGTCTTTAGGATATGTTCCTTCCAGAACTTATAGTAGCTACTAATGAACTCCATTTCTGTAACATATGTTTTGCTATATCTTGCAGCACTGCGCTTTGCTGAAATATTGAGAAAGGGTGTTCAGTTTGCTAACAGTAGATTACACCTGTTTTCTTTTTCAGCTGATACTTTTCTGTTTCCTCTTTCTGGCTAAAATCAAAATACGAATTTCTGTAATCATAGTAGAAATGCTTCAAGGATCAAAATTGTTTTTAACTTAACTGGACTTGACTGGTTAGCAAAGACACAGAGAAAATCATGTAGCTTGTTGAGCTGGTCAAACAAAAGTACTTTAAATTAATTTATTCTAATAGAACTTGCCTGCACTATGAATTTGTCCTTAGGACTTAGGTGAATGCCTCTTTTTTTCCTAGTGACTTCTAAAACCATAAAGAAAAAAATAGATATATGAAAAAAAGAATTAGGTAATTTTGCAAAAGTACATTTTAGAAGAGTGTGGATGAGAGTTAACGGTCTTGTTCATGTTTTTTCAGGTCACAGTGCATCAACCAGATGAAAGAATTAGAAGAACAATGTGAAGAAAGGATAGATGAGCTTACAAAAAAGAGTACTGGTGTACCACAAATCAAAGAAAAAAAAGACTTCACAGAAGACAGCCAGGTATGGTTTGGATAATTTCTTGAAAATGCTTTTCTGTGTAGTTCTTAAATGTTTCTTTACCTTTCTGTTATTTCCTACTAGCATTAGCCCATCTCATTAAGTTTTTCACTACTTCAGCATTTGTTGAGTGTTTCTGATCTATGGGAAATGAGGCAATTTCAAGGACAGAACAAGGAGATGTCCTGAAGGAGACTCCAAATCACTGTGTCTCTGAGATGGGCAGAATTTGAGAGGTGATGCTGAGAGTGGTGTGGGGTCCATTAAGGAATATTTACACGACTGAACTTTGGTAACGGCACCTTTTGACTTTGTTAAAGTACTTGGTTGCTTTGTGTGTTAAAGATGAGGATAAATTGTGAATCTCTTCAGAGAAGCAGCACACCCTGAATATTGCAGTCCAAGGTTCACCAGCTATGAATTTTCACAGAAATCCTTTATGTGAGCATTTTACTGTAGGAATTAAGGGATAATAAAGTGTCTGCACTGCTTGCTGTTGGATATTCTGAGACAAAGAACCACAAATTCATTGTACCTATTGAAGGCTCACTGGGGTAGGGCAGGCTTGGCAAATAGGGTGGCTGCATGTCAGCTGGCTTTTTCTCCTGGGGTGCAGAGGGTGGGAGAAAATCCCAAGAAACGGAAATTTCAGTTCATTCTGTTGTCTTGGCACGTGATTTATTGATGCTTCTTCATGGATGTGGGATTTGGTCAGGGATAGAATTTGACTGGTTAAGCTTGATATGGACAGCCCTGGAAAGATGCAATCAAGCTCTTGGATGAGAAAGCACTTGATTAATTTCTGTACCAAAATAACCCTTTCTTCAGGCTTACCAAAGAAACAGAGGTTTCAGAAGTTAGACTTTTTACATGTGACAGCAGTGGGGCCTTTTCCTCTAGCTGGGTGGCCAACTCTGATTACAAAGGCAGTGGGGATTTGGTGGAATATAGCCTTTTCTCTTTGTCTAGGAAAAGGCTAAATTTGATGACTTTAGAAGTGGAAAGGGTAAAGCATTGAGGAATGAATATTGGTTCTACAAAGAGCTGAAAAAGGATGTGAGAAAATGGCTAAAACCTCTGCCTGGAGATTCCCATAGGTAATGTTTCAGTCTGTGTCCAGTCCTTTATGTAGAAAGGGGAAAACAACTACTGAAGTGTGTGACCTTTTATCCTGGGAATGTGCATTGTGTGAGAGCTGCAATGTGAATGAAGCATTAGAAACTGGAAATGCTATCCAGTTATGCCTTAAAATAAAAGTTACAGCTCTTGTCAATAGTTTTTATAAACAGTATCAAATAAGTAGATAAAAAGTAACAATAAATATATCATTGTAAGTACATAAACCCCTCATCATTTGGAGATGATACATTAGTTTGTCAAATGCATCCTGTTTAAGAAATTTGATCTAGGGAAGACACTAATATAGAGGCGATCAACTTAATTTTTAATGTGGTTTTGCAGCAGATTTTAATTACAATTACTTGGACTAGATTCCTTTTCTTTGTTTATTTGTTTGTGTGTTTGTTGCATTTTTGTTTTTCTTTTAACATTTCCAGTTTGGAAGATAAATCATCTTAGGAGAGGAACCTGAGGAGTTTGACTGAAGCCTCTCTGCAGGACAATTTCAGTCTCCTGCAATAAGGTGCATAGCTGGAGGCAATTTTTACTCAAAGCAGATAATCTGTAAGGAAGGGCAGGTTTTCTCTTCTCCTTTTTATATGTAAATGGGATGATCTCAGATGAGCTAACTGATACTATATATTTATATATATATTCCTAAATAGTTTCTGGCTGCTTGTATTCCCTAGTATCTGTAGCAGTGTTTCTTTGGCCAAGCTGTAACTTCCTCAGTTGTTTGCTTGCCCAAGAATTTCATCTTTTTGCTTTTATAAAAGCATACTTAGTTATAGTTAGTGCAAGAGAACCCTGACAAAGTCTATGTATGTTTTTATCCAGTGTTTTAAGCTGGAATAATTCCTGATTGTAAGACGTATGTGCTTATGTAACAGAAAAGTCTGACTTAAAAAGAAAATGGAGTGTTGGTCGGTTAATAACTAAACAGCTTTACTTAGAGCTCTGTAATTTGAGGAATGATACTAAATATCAAGATATACTTCTTGGCTGAGGAAAACACAACATGTTCAATTACTATCTTTTTATCCAACTACTTCAACTTTAAAAAAAATCAGCATATACTCTTTGAATCTATTTGACATTAAAAATTACTAAGCTAGAAATTTAAGATAAGTAAAGGGCTTCTGCGTGTGTAATTAAGAGGTAATTTCTTGCCATTCTTGCAGAAGAATTCATGCCCAACATAAAGTGAAAAATGGTTTGATGTTCAGTTTCTGATTATTTCTACTGTAGAGAGTGATCTCAAGGAGCTGAATTATTTATAAAACAGAACCATTTTTAAATACAGCATTTTTATTTTACTGATTGAAGGAAGCTGGAGTTCTCCTGAATATCATTACTGCAATAACCAAGTATTCTGCAGTAACATTTGCTTATCAAGCTTTCATAAGAGTCAGTGCTAGATTAGTTGTTGATACTGGACTTCATGGTGTTGACACAAAAAGGTCTAGTTCTGCCTGGCTTTGATGGAAATGAAATGCTTTTCAAAACAGCCAAGTAATCGTGCTACAACTCTGCCTTCTTGGTGACTTAGCTACTTCTTTCTGCAGTCATTTTTCCAAATGACTGAATGAACATTTGACAACATAGTGTTTTACTGCCCTCCTTAGATAAATGGGAAGCTACAGTCTTAAAGACAATTGGTAACAGAAAACAATCCTGTCAGTTCTGAGACTTCCTATACCATAAGATTGCCCATTCATTTATATGGTACCAGATATAAAGAGGTTTGTATCTCCAAATGTGCACACGCTTGTTCCTTCTCTGCATAGTTTGCTTTTTTTTTCCTTTTTGTAAATGAAACAAAAATAAAAATGCAACAAAAAATCCCCATAGAACAAATGGTTTTGTAACATTCTGGGTTTTGTTCACCAAAACTGGTATGGAACAAAATGGGCTCCATGCATATTTCATGTTCAGTGTTTGCATGAATTCAATTGACATAGCTCTCTGCCAATTACAGAATTCATAACATCATTAAGGTCAGAAAAGACCTCTAAGATCATCAAGTCCAGCTGTTAACCCAGCACTGCTGTGTTCACCACTCAGCCATGTCTCCAAATGGCAAATTTTTGTGGCACACCTTTTGAAAACTTCCAGGAGTGGCGATTCCTCCACTTGGACCTGTTCCAATGCCTGACCACTCTTTTAGTGAAAAAAAAATTCCTAATATCCAATCTAAACCTCTTCTGGTGCAGCTTGGGGCTGTTTCCCATTGTCCTGTCTGTTGTTACCTGGGAGAAGCAGCTGACCTGCACCTCAATACCACTACCTCCTTTGGAGTAGTTGTAGAGAACAGTGATGGTAATGCAGCAAGATGACTGGGAGAGCTCTCTGGTTTCCAGTGACCATGGAAGTAAGCAGACATTTGTTTGGAGCAATCAACTGTAGCTTCTTTGTCCCACTGAAGTCACTGATGCAGGGCTGCCAGGCGGGTAATCCCAAGCAAGCCTCATATCAGAGCTTCTTGTTTTCTTTTTCTTCTCAAGTCTTTCTCTTTGATCATTCTCATAAATTCCTCTACAAAGAGCTCAGCTCTGCTCTTTCCCCACTGGCCCTGGCTTTGCACCCTCATTAAGTGTTTCTAAGATGACACTGGGGAAAGAATAACTCCATTTATCAGGGCAGGCAGGGTCTTGACTGCTTGAGCAATGACCATGAAGAGAAGAGCCTGGGTGCCACAAGGGGTACCATATGAGCCATGGGGCTATGTTAGGTGAAGCATGGCCACCCTATCTTTTCAAACCTCTTCTACCTCCACTCAACCGCAGAAACATGCTGTATCTGGAGAATCACCATTCGCTACAGGCAGCTCCAGATTCCCCTCCTAGAGGATGGGTGTTCTTAATGTCACCTGTCTGAAAGCCCCTGAGTACATCCCTCAGTTCACTGACGGTCTTTGATTTTCACTTGAAACTAATGGTGAATCCTAAGTTGAGTTCTGTGTCTCTCAAAAGGTCTAACACAAACCTACACCCCCAAATACTTAATTCATATAGCCTGGGAGTCATTTATGGGGAGGTGGTGACGTGGCATTCCTGAGCTCCCTGTTCCCCATGCTAGAGATGAGGGGATCCACTGAAGGAGACAGCACCAAGCACAGACTGCCAACCACTAGATCCAGAGATGGGGAGGAGATGGAAGGGGCCTCAAGTAGGCAAACATGCCAACACGGACACACAGGGAGGCCATGGCCACATGAGGGAGCCAATGCCAGTGTAAGTGAAAGTCATACATAGAATTTCAATTGCCAGTTTGGAAGATCTTCAAGATGGTGTACATCTTAGATTTAATATCTAAGTGGGTCAGATGCTTACAGCAGTCTAGCACCAGAATTTAATACATTCTTAAGCAAGCTGTGTCATGTTAAAAAGGTGTTATTGTCCAGTTGGTTAATTTTTGTTTTTCTTTTCTTAATCCTGCATTTAACATAGTTACAGACCAGTTCCATACAAGCCTTACTTAGTTGAAGTGTAATGGTGACCAAACTCAGTTTTCCTGCCCTGTAGACTATTAATAGTTAATGGCATCTGTTTATTTGCTCCGCTGACACAGTAGCAGAGCAATAGTGGATAAATGTGTGGTGTTACTGTTCCGTGACACTCCGAGAATAACCAAGACCAGTAATCTTGTCATTAGCTGCAGTTAAATAAGGTATGTTAAAATTCTGATGTGCCATGCTGTTATATAGAAGCATTACTGCATATTCAGAATTGTATGGTACTTCCATCACCAATAAAAATTTCAGTCCAAATATTTCCGAGGGTGTTACGATATTTTCCCACCTTTCCAAATCCAGGTGCAGTTATATAGACAGTGCTTATCTGCGTACATTCACTTTATAGGTTGATACTCAACTGCCAGCCTTGAAGGAAACAGAGTTCGAGCAGGCTGACTTGGAACAGCAGAAAACCAGTGAGGATGTTCCTAAAGCAGTACCTACAGTAAGAAAGACAGACCTGATGCAGGCTAAAGGTGAGATGGAAATCCCTGTCTCACTAACAACTGGTTAAGAATGGTTGTAATTTAATTGAACATTTAGAAACATTTTTGTACACAAGATTAAGATAAAAAAGTGACACCAAAAGTTTGAACATCAAGCTGAAAGAAAACTTGCTAGGATTTCTGTTGGTTCAGTTTTGTTGTAGTTGGCATGTTGCACATAAAGGAAAATGGAAATATTTACAGTTCTGGAATCATGTTCCTCGTTTAATATGAAGAAAATACCCAACTTTTGGAAGGAATAATTTTCAAGCATACTTAAAATTTGCTTTCTTAAAAAGTTTGACATATTCAGCCTGGTATCTCTCCTCCTTGTGGAATACCTGAAAGTTAGGCTTACAAGAAACACACATTCACATTTCCCATGTGTTGTCATTGAGCAAATTGCAAGTAAGGAAAATGATACATGCGTTTATATTAGTTAACCTAATGGTTCCTTTTGGCACTAAACTTCAGAAACTATTAATTTGAATGGATATATCCTTGTGTGTCAATCTTGCATAGTAGTGTTTGTGATACAAATTCAATTCTTAAATTTAATTATTCTTACATGCTATCTTAAATTACAGTGGTGTGAGCATGCAACTCTCATTTCAGAGATCTAGCAACTGAAGACAACGTCTACATATAGTTTATTTGCGAATTTTTTTTTTAATTAAAAGTGTAGATACATGGGGAAGAAAGAGATATGTTAATGTCAACTAAAAATTATAGCACTCCTGCACTTCCCTCTTCATGTTTAAAAATAAGAACAGACTTGGATATGTACAAATCTGCCTATGTGATGCTTTGTCCTGAGCTACTTTTGAACACCAAATCAATTTTATTGTTGGTAACAAGATGTAACACACAGAAACCTGATGCTTATATAGGACACTGCAATTTTATTTAAATTTCTCTGTTTCACTTGCACAATTTATTAACCACGTACCAAAATTTTAACGAGGTAGAAGCATGAATCTGTTGACAGTAAATAAAGTTCCCTTCTTTAGCTGTTCCCAGTAGGAAAAACATGAATTGTCTTCCTCTTGTCTCTGGAACTGATGTGACTGGAAGATATTCTTTCAGAGGAAAACCAAGAATTTAATGAGAAATATAAAGCATTATTTATTAAAAGTTTTTAACTTGTGCCACCACTGAAAGGCATTGGTTTTTTTCATTCAGAATCATTTTTGTTGTTTTCAGAAAGAACAGACAGCCTAACTGACGTCAGAAAACAGGAGCCTAAGGCAGAAGAGGAGCAGCTTTCTAGTCAGTTGAAAAAACCACAAGAGTCACTCGAGGCTGCTGCAGGTCACAAGGAGATGCTGCCTGAGTCAGAGAAGGAGCCAAATCCACCTGAGGATGAGAAACATGTAGCTGGGCAAGATACGTTACAGCTGGCAGCAGAGCAGGCTGCCAGTGAGGAAGTTGAGAGGGAACAGCTCCTAAATTTTGATGCTAAGCAGGATGACTTGCCCCCTGGGAAGGCTGGTTTGTAGCATGTCATGTATTGTTATAAACAGTAACAAAATGAAAAGTAAAGAAATGAAAGTGTGGAATAGGGCATGATTTCTGCAACAGTGGTGGAAGCTGGCCAGACTTAGTACAAGTTTTCATAAAGGTCAGTGTGATGTGGAAGGTGTCAGTCCCCAGCAATCACCTGCAGTTCATGAGTAAAGATGGAGGCTGCTGATTGTGCAACATGAAGCTGCCACGCTGAGTTCCTCTGCATCACCGTAACAACCCTACTGTCTCTCTATTAGCTCTACAGAGCATTTAGGGAAATTAGCCCCAAAACTTTTTGGTATTAGGGCTTTAAAAAAATATGATGCATCTAAAAAGGATGAGTGAGATGTTAACCATGCAAAGCACTGATGAGAAGAGAGTTACTTACACATGGATGTTTTGCAGTTAGTCTTTTTACATAAATATAGTATATAGTATAAATACATATTTATAAATATATTTATATATAAATAGCTATTCCTATTTCAAAATAAGCTACCATGAGTAAAACTCATAACTCAGACTTCAGGTATCTGAAGTTTATTATTGTGAGTCTTCAAGAACATGGAGCAGATATTGTAGAGGTGCCAGTTTCTGGCATCTATCAAGTGACCCTGAACTACACATCTCAACAGCACCAAGCAGCAGAGTATTGATGCTGTGTCTAAACCTGACCAATGTCTAGACATTCCTCTGTCTTGAGGGATTTGGTCTCAGTAGCCCAAAGTAATCAAAAGGAAGCCTTACGGCAGTCAGAGCAGGAATTGATGCCCACAAAAAAATGCTGTTTATGCTTTTCTAGTAAATACATCCTTAGAATTGTAAGTTATCAATGTTAACATTGCTAACTTGGCAGGGATAAGTAATCTCCTCTGCATTACTAAAGCAGTATTTTTCCAGCTGGTCCAAAAAGATGCTGGCCAGAGCAGGCTTTACCCCAAAGAGATGTAATTACAAGTTGCCTAAACTGTTTCAATTTTAACAGAAAAAATCAACCCACAATTAGTGCAAGGAAAATCTCTGCCATGCAGCCCATGAAAGGTCAGTTTCAAAGGTCTGCGTTTCTGTGAGCTGAAAAGACTAGGAGGATGTTCTTCAGGCTTTATTGTTATTTTTTATATTTTATATTTTTTATATTTTATATTGTTATATTTTACTGCACAGGTTCCTTGTAGCCAGAGGAGCTTAAGATAGAAAGACTTCTTCAGTATTCTCTGGGCATCCTCTTTTTCAAGAGAAGCTGCTTCTGAAATTTTCAGACCTTTAGGTCTGTAACTATAAAAATCTATCTGATGTGGTGGTCTGAATGACATAAGGCTTACAATTTTCAAGCCTGTTTCTTAGCCACTTACTAACTGGAAGGCTGAAGAATATTTAGAACAGAGGCTGTGATCCATCTTGAATGGGATTTGCTTACACCTCTCTGCTGTTACGATTTTTTCTGGTTGATTATTTGAAAAATAAGGATAGTAGTTTGGCAATCAGCAATGTTTCCATTCATGTTAACGAAATCTTATGATAGTCAATAAATGTTGCTTGAGAGGAGTTAATGACTGCGTGAAGAAAATCTCTTCTGGAGTAAAGTGCTTCCGTGACAACTTAGCACATCATAAAACACTGTACGCTATAGTCATAGCATTCCACTTGCTGGACAACCTAAAACAAGAAGGGGGGAAGCTGACGTGTTTTGGTGGTGGTGGTAATACATTTAAAAGCAACATCAGAACATCACAGTTGAGTTTTCAGCAATGGCTTCAGGTTTTGCTCTTCCTTAGGCTGTCCTTTAATGTATTCTGAAATTGTTTAATGCTCTTTCTTTATGTCCATCTGAGTGCTGGCTGATTTAGCTATGCTTTCCAAATCCCAAAAGATTCTGTATTTTATCTAGTTCTTTTAACAGGATTTACAGCCAAAGTTGCTCTGAAATGTAACACTTCAAAGGAAAAATAATATAAAAACCTACTCTGAACAGCAATTCATTCAGCAGCAAAGTAATTCTGTGGAAGATGTTTACAGTCACTCTTTCTGTGTGAAGATGACCTTATGGTATAGCATAAAACTGCTTCATTTTAATCTTCTTCCAGACAAACAGGAACAGGAAGCAGTGAACCAGGACAAGGATGCTGATTACAATTTAGATGTGAATGAAGCTGAATCAGAAACAGACAAGCAAGCAGCACTTGCAGGGATTGAAAATGGTAAAAAAGAAAAAACCCAGTTTTAAACCACATATCACATGCTGATATTAAGATCATATTTTGCATGGCATCCTGTAGCAAGCTATACTTAGCTAATTTGTTTTTTGAACTTTCCCTCATGTTTACAGTGTGACCTATTTTCTGTATAGCACCACTGAACCTACTCTTCAGTGGGAGGTATGGTACTTTACTGTACTACACAGTATTTAACAGTCCTTACAAAATTTCTCCTGTTGTTTTCTAGATAGAACAACTTTCTTTATGAAGAACTTCGGCCTCTTAAAGACTCTTCTGTACTTTTTTCTTTTTTTCCCCTTATTAGTTCAAAACCCTGAAGATACGAAGAACCACTTACCTGACCATGGTGAAGGACGACAGAAGTTGTGAACAAAGGAAGTTCATGATACAGCCTAGTTACCTCTTCATCTAAATGCAGCAATGATCTGAACAAAGTGATCTTAGAAGGTTTTGATTGTCTTCTAAAGGCTTGACTTAGGGCCCAAATGAAGTAGTATTTTCTTGTGAAGTTTCAGTACTGTTGCAGTGGGGAAAAAGGTAAATCTCTGGAGGCTTGTTTCAAAGCAGTTTGACCTCTGCAATGACTTTCTCCTTCCTATCAATTATAAAATTGAAATCAGGCAGCAATAAAGGTGGTAACTTTGAAGTTGCCTACCTTAGTCATACTACAGCATGTCATACTACAGTAACGGTACATGTGGATTGGTGGTAAATGAGGAGCAGTCCTCTGCCAAGGATGGATCTCTCCCCTGAGCAATGCACAGTAGAGAAATCCCCAGCTTAGTTTTAAGAACTTAAGAAGGAGCTATGTTACTGTAACAAAACATGGGAAGTATGGAAACCAGTCCATGCTGCAATCTACCCTTGTGCCTGTTCTAGCACCTTTTTACTGCAACACAAACTGAGAAAGTGCAACTGTAGTTCTCAGATACTGTGCAGAATGATGTATTTACCTGGGCCTTCTAAATTAAATTCCTAGATTACACTGTTAGGATGTGTTCTTCGTTTCGAAGTTTAAAAAAAAAAACCCAAAAGGATTCTGCCAATAGGAGCTTCTTATTAAGAGATTAGCCAGGAAGATTTTTCTGAAAGCGTTGTTGGACTCCACAAGGTCAGTACTACAGTTTGGTCCAGTTACCACTAACTTGCAGAAGTTTAGTGTAAAAATTCAAACTCATAAACTTTTCATGACAGAAGCCCTCTGAAATTGTGTGCTACAACTACCCCTTACCCCACCCAGCCACTATCTTCTGTGAAAAGGAAAAAGGAATGCAAATGCTTGCCTTGTACAACAGCAGTCTCAGCTGTTCAACATGACTAATCTTCTCTGCTGGACTTCCGAAGGAGGTAACCAGACTATGCATTTAGAAGACATGGCAGTGTCTCCCACAGATGAAACTTTAGTTGTTGTAAAGTCCTATGTTAATCACAATGTATCATCTTGTTAATGTTCTGCAGTCTTTACTGCAATTTGTTCAATGTAAATTAGAAACTAGTTTACTTGCAGTAAGATAGAAACACCCTCTACTTACAACTACGGCACCCTTAACTGCGGTCCAACCAGCATGTGTAGCCAGCTGGTTTGAAGAAATTTTTATATTTGCATCTGCTCCCAAGACCGACACCTGTGTTCGGAGCAGTCTTTGTGAGTACGAACCAACCTTTGTCGAGACTGCGCAACAGCAGACAGCTGTGACTAACTTGCCAATCAGCATTCCATTTAAGAAAAGACAGATTTGTTTTTGCTTTCCCTTAAAGCATTTCCCTTTTCAACTCCTTTTCTGGTGTGTCGTTCTTCAGTGTACTAGTTTACAGCTGCTGTACCTTAAGATATCGAAATACACAAGTGGAAGGCTGGTTCTTTTGTATATGAAAAGAGTACTAGTTGTCATCAAGTGAAGGTCAAGAGTTTTAAGTCAAATGATGCCTATTAAGCCTAAACACAAACAGTTCACTAGCAGTTTTTCACTATTTAAGTAAGCCTTAACTGGTCTGGGCTACTACAGCCAACAGAGCAGGGAAAAAAAAAATGCTTTTAAGCAGGAGAAGAGGAATGAGCATCTGTTCTGACAAGTATTGGGAAACTTGGGGTATTGGGATTTTTTTTTTTTCAAATAGTTGCATGTTTTAACATCAAAGCGTTTACCCAAAATTTAGGTAAAAATATTTACTCATCTTCTGAGCATTTTCCTAGGACTGAAACTGCAAACAATTATACAGCTGAGATGTAAGTTGATCAGGAATTTAATATTGATTGTTAAAAAGCATATATTCTAACAGTATAAAACAGACAGTGAAACACTATATTCAAGTTGATATAGCTTTACCAGTATCAAGTTAAAAATTCCAAAGAATCAAACACTTTAGGGTAAATAATATATTGACAGAGAATTATTTTAAAACTAATTGGTTTAGCTGTGCTTCTGTACATTTTTGGGCTTCTCCTAGCCAACTGGATGTTGTCCTCCATAAATATGACCACCTCTGTACAAAGCACACTTTTAAACCTCTGAGGGCAAAGGGTCTGAAAACCTGCATAATAGCAATGTTCAAAAGCATGAAGGACTACAGTTTTATTCACAATGACTTCAAGTGCTTCAATCTAACTCAGGTGGCAGATTTCTAGTAGGCAAGAGGCCTGTATCTCTACTGTATAGAATTTCAGAATTAAAGGACCTTTAGTGGAACAAGAGATTAATTTGGAACAGGGGTGTACATAGTGTCGTCTCTCACTAAAGTTTTTAGTTGTGTGAGGCATTACTACTTTGCTCTAATCATCTTGGTGTTATATTAGCACTTTGTTTTTTTGGTTTTTTTAAACTAAACCTAATCCATTTTAGGTAAGTATTTAAAAGTAATCTTCTCTAGTGTATTCACATTATTCTGTACAATTCATCCAGTTCTAATTTTAATGAAAAGGGGAAATAATATTATTGCTATTTTCTTGGTTCCACAAATCACATATAATTTGCTTTCTCTTTTACTTGCTGCTTGCTTTGGAGAAATAACAAAGGCTGTCCTTGAACTATTGTCATGTAGTTCAAGATTTTTAAGAAGGGAAAGATTTTGTGACTATTTACAAGAAGCCAGATGAATTCTCTGTGCCATTTTACATCTATGTATTCCAGGCTTTTTATTCCTTTGGCAGCTATATGGAAGCACTCAAGTATATTAATCATGATGATAAGCAAACATGTAACGTGATATGCCGTCTCTTTAGCAGAGAAATTGGAAAAAACATATCTTCAGGACCATACTTCTGATTATTTCAGGAAGCTGCAAATTGCTGGAAGACAAGTGGGAGTTCCACTTCAGAGGTTACTCATTGTTTTCAAGCTCTAGCTTGGCAGTGCCTCTGCTCAGGGGATGAAGCTGAAGTGGTATGAATCCACAGTAAAATTAGGATTAACACCAAAGTGTCTTGTATGGTCAATATGGAGTTACAGGCTCATCCCTATGGAGGAAGTCATTGTACACAAGTGAAGAATTGTCCTGTCCAACAAAGGATTTGCACGTATGGCCTAGGTATGACTTGGCCTTTAGTAGAGCCAGGTTTGCTTTTTGAACATTTTTTCATTTTGCAACCTTTTGCTACAACACATCTTACCTCTGTTGTTTCACATCTGAAAGCCTGGGAGGCAGAACTATTGCAGGAAGGCAAGGATAGGTTTGGGGCTTCTCCTGTTTTGGATATCTACCTGTCAATTACTACAGAACACAGGATCCAGCAGCCCCATTGCAGTCAAAAATGGAGAATAAAGATCATGCAAATCTCTTGTCTGCATGGGCAAATACCAGGATTGTAACAAAGTTGCAGAGTAGGTAAAATAGAGTCTTCAGTGTCTGGTGCTATTGCTAGTGACTACTGCAGTGATTGCTGAAAAGATTCTTGAGCACTTTGAGAACAAAAACAAAGGAACAAATTCCAACTAGGAATCACTCACTCAATAGCTAAATGACTAATTTTCATCTGCTCTTGATCTCTATAAAGATTGTTTTAGCTTGGAGGATATGAAAAAAGCCAACATTTCTCTACTTGCAAAGTGAGCAATTTGATACAATTAAGCAAAAATATGGAAACTCACAATCTCTCCATGTAACTTTGTTCAGTGCAGAATTACAGTAGCTCAGCTGTGCACATAAGGCTCTACTGCATGATTTTTATTCAGTTCCTAACCCATGACTTTGTCAGAACACACTAATAAGAATTATTTATGATCAAAATCTGTAACAAAATCAACCAAGATACAACATTCTTTAATAATACAGTTGATTAAAATCAGCTTCACGCATAAAATCCATTAAATCTTTATACAAACCACTTTAAAACAGCAGTTGTCATTCAAATCACATAAAGGCAGCAGACTACAGATATTCCACATAACAGTACTTTTATCCTGGAGGTCCCTCGTAATCCAAGTGCAGCACTAGATATTCCCTCCTAGAGCTGGTATCTGCTACACAGATATTCTTCGGGTATCCTAAAAAAAAAATCTCGTCCTTCAAACAAGCTTCACAACTGGAAAGTATTTATGAGGAGAAAAGTCAAATTCTGGAGGAACCTATATAGAAAAGATTTAAAAGGTCAGAGAGCAGTACTACGGCATTTAATACCCATAATGAGAACAACCTGCAGACAGAAAAAAAAAATTAAACAGATTGAAAAGAAATAGTCCTTGTGGCAGCCAGTACTCTCATGAGTTTGTTCACACAAGCTGCTGCTACACTTGCTTCAACAGTTCTCACTATTGAAGTGAGATTATTAGTCTGTGTTGTCCCCCATGTATTTCCCAATTTTTTTCTCAAAAGATTTATAGGTTAGAGTTTTCCATATTTAGATAACTACAACAAACTATTTCCAGGGGAAAAATAAATTTACTTTCCCTGTTCTTAAGAGTAACTACAGCTTGAATGTGCTCATTTGGCTCTTAAGAGATCTGTAGTGGCTTTACATAGAATTACAGGACCATTCAGGTTGGGAAATCTCCAGATCATTGAATACAACCTTAATGTATGTATTACTACATTTTACGTTCAATTGAGCTGGCATCTCCTTACCTTAGACTCTTTCTTGTGGCCTCCTGCCAGCAGCTTCATGACCACAATATTGGGTTTTGCAACTTTTAGAATTCGATTGACCTAAACACAAAAGGGCAAGAAGTCTTCAAGTCAAAGCATTTGACCTCAAAATGATTTCAATACTCTAATGTTGACATAGTATTAGCCATACAGCAGTTCTCTTACAGGATCAGTTTAACAGAGATCAGACAGTTTTGGATTTGCTTTAAGTACAACAGCTGGATTAATTAAATTTAATGAAGGATGCATTTATTTTAAGTAACTTTTTAAATTCAACAGACCACAGAAACCACAGGTTTAACAATTCTTGAACAAAACCATGGAAACAATGGCAAGTTCTGTGGCACTCCCACAGATAAAGGTATAGATAAGACTCTAGGCATCTAATCTTCAATATTGCAACACAGTGGTAAGGGGTACTCATATATGAACTGGTGGCTTTTTGCATGGAAGTGCTCTTGACGTGCTCAAAACTACCTCTGAACTATTTTGGTTATCCTCAAATTGATAGCTCATGTACGAGTACCACCAGGATCCAGAGAAGAGAAAGTGAATCCTAAATTCTCAGGAGGACCTAATCCTGTAACTATTCTTAACCTGCTTAGATATGACAGAAAAAGCATCCTCCTTGGTCCAAAAGATAGTCACAGACACTTAAGGTTTAAACTATGAACAAAGACGGAAAAATCTCTACCCATGTTTACGGCTCAGTGCTGAGAAACTGCTGCAGGGAACAAGTACCAGACTCATTCCTCTTTTCATCCTAATGATATTCAAACCTATTTTTCCCACCTCTCAGGAGGCTACCTGAATTACTAGATTCCAAATAAGCGCAGCAGGCACGTTATCACTGTCTGGTTAAAACTGCTGTGCTTTTAGAAATGGGCTAGAATCAAGAAGGAAATAAGCTGCTATCCAGCATCTTGGGTCCTCAGCAGCGAGAGGTTTTTTAACAGTGAGCACAACTTTATGTTAGCTGAGGTACTGAAACAGACTGCTGTGCAAGATTGCCACCACTCTCTGCCGTCTACTCCTTAATCAAAGAACTCAGCTTTGCTCAGCATTTTGATGTAAGTATATTTCGGATGTCAGGCAGATCCAGCTGAGACCAAACACTTATTCTATTTCTAGCAAATACTCCTTTTCCTAGTATTTCAGTCTTACCTCATTGTCTGGATTTGGAATATTCTCAAGAATCATCTTAGCTTGCTGGTAGTGCTTGCTAGCTGCCATGTAGAGATCTGATGACTGAGGAGGTGGGCTATACTTATTTAAGTCAGACATTTCCTAGTGTGTTACAGAAATACATAAATACATATTAAAATATATAAAACTAAAAATTACCAGGAAATTGGTTTTTTATCACATTACTATATTCAAGGAAAGAGTTATGTCAACTAAATACTATTTTAAGAATCAAAACTGAAGTCAAAGCACTTATTTAAAATGGCAAAACCCAAGCAGCAACACAGTGCTCAACTATTATAGTCCCACAAAACCTAATGAAATTGTCATAATCTTTATCAAACAGTCTCTCTCTTGAACAAATTGCCATTCATTTGCTTTAATAATGGCACGCAACAAGGTATGAAGTTATATGAAAAAAAAATAGGAGAAAAAAAAATATATTGTTTACTCAAAGTTACAGCAGGTCAGATGCTGAAACTGTACAAGATTTCATTTTATATAATTTTGATTCTTCCAACTTTTTTGTTTCTGATTAGGTATTAAAAAAACCTTTAATGACAAAGAGGAAACCATGATAGTTTCATAATCTCCACTACAACAGTGCACATTAACATTAAACTGGGGAGAATGACTGGCATAGAATATAGCACTGCTTCAGTTCAGATTAATTCTGCAATTAAGTAGAGACTAATAACCAGCTGGGTGAGCAGCAGGGTTCTGCAAACACCTAGCTGAATACCAGCCAACAAGGTGCTCTTACTACAGATCAGACAAGCCTCATATGGGAGTATCCAAGCCAGCATATCAAGGAAGGTTATCATCCTGTACTCAGTATTTGTGTTGTATTATCTGAAATACTGCATCCAGGGCTGGATTCACTCAGTTCAAGAAAGATGGTGAGATGTGAAGATGGTTGGGTGCCTAGAGCATATAAGCCACAAGGACAGGTCAGTGGACCTGGACTTTTTCAGTTAGACAGGAAGGATGCTAATTGGTAATTTTAATAGCAGCCTACAACTAAAGACAGTTACAAAGCTGTCAGAAGATAAAGGCTCTTGTTAATAATGGCAAACAGTGTAACATGAGAGGCCACAGCTGTGTCTTAGTGATTCAGACTGGACATTAGGAAAAAAGTGCAGCCCTCAGTCAGTTACCCTGAGACTTAAAGGACCAGAAAAAAGTAACTGGATCAGGTTTAACCAAAGAGGTTGGAAAATCTCCAATCTTGATTTTTTTTCAGACTTGGGTAGACCAAGACACAGCTAAATGTGATTTATAATGCTACTTGAAGGAGACTGGACAAGACAAGCCTCCACTGGTCCCTTCAAAACACCACTCAAAATTAACTTTTTTATTTTCCCATTTGCTTGCTGCACTAATAAAAACATGCTGCTATAATTAACCACAACCTGTTAACAGAAGAAGTTAAAGAAGTCTGTTAATAGACTTCCAAGAGATTTTCATGCAAACCAACAGAAGCATCTTGAACTGCCACATCAGACCAATTTTTAAATATCTAAGCATCTAAGTTTATAAAGAATTTAGTGCAATATCTTCCTTGCACAAAACTAAAGCTAGAAGTCCTTGCCATTTTGACTTAGTTTCAAGATGCACTTTGAGACATTAAAGGCTCTTTTTACAATGACACCGATATCTAAAGCAGGTAAGTAAATGACTTCTATAAAAGCATGGGCAGCACCACGTTTGAAGATTACTCACTTTAAATTGCAGGTAGTGCACTGGGGGTGGTGTTATAACACTGTTGAATGGAGCAAATCTGTGCTCATATCGAACTTGTTCACTATCCAGTTCAAACTTAGGTTTTCTTACTTTGCCATCCATGTCAAAGGCAATCATTGTCTAAAAGAAAAGGATAAATATAGGGAAAAGTATTAGTTTTATGTCATATTTTGCTGTAAGGAAGATCAAAATTATGATTTAGCTATAACTGGAAGGATAGAAAAACTGTAGAGAATTTACCATATAAAATTATAAACCTGAACTTGATTTCCAGCCCCGCTACAAAGAAAGAAGGCATGCAATGTATGCAGGATCCCCATTACAAAAAAAAATGGAAACACATAGAACACAAATGAGTTACCTTGTACATCCCAGCACACATATTTTGGTATGCTTGACTCATGGTGATCTCTCTGCTAAGAGGGCGAACTGCAAATTTTACATAAAAAGATATATTTTTAATTCAATGTAAGTACACGTATTAATTTCAGATCAAAAGAGCTCTTCCAAATTTCCAAAAAGTGCCGTAACTCTCAATTATATTTTAAAATAACTGAAGTATACAAAGCCTAGACATTCATTTCTGCTCACCTGGCTCCTGGTTACATAAAATACCTCAAGACACACTTACCAGTCACATGAACACCATAGTGCTCTCAATGGCATAAACTGGTCAGTGGCATTCCCATGACACTATAAAACACTGAACAGCCTGAAACTTATGTATGTACACAAGAGGCCTGTTTGCTTAGTTCAGGGATCTTTCCGACTTCTAGGGCTAAAATGTTAAAGCACTTTTTATCCTAATAATCCTGACAGCATTCTTGTAAGATTCCCTTTAGTTTCCAGTGTTTAATGCTAAACTGCCCAACACATGGCACCTTAAGTACATTAGTAATTTTCTGAACTTCTAGAGACAGGGGAGTTTAGTTGATATGATCCTGAGCTAGTCATATCCGATTGTTTGTTCCCCTTGAAAAGGTGGCGAGGAAAAGAAAGGGAAGCTCACCATGGTAAAATTAAGAAACATGCTTTAAGAACTTCTAAAGCCAAATAGAAATTACAGAAATATGCTGAAAGTCTGGTGTTTGAATTTAGTTACAGTCACTAAAAGCATAATTCTGCAGGAATTATAAACTCTGAGAAGGTCCAACATATAACACAACTGATGAAACTGGCAATATAAATGAGTTTGTGTTTTTCTGAAAGATCTATTTGCAAGTAACTAACTAACTAGGAAATTCTTAAAAAGTTTTACATTCAGCCTTCATAAACTTTAGGATATTTTTCCTACCCATATTGGTGTGGGCTCTGTAAATTTTGGATTTTAATTCTACATAGCTGCATGAAAGGGGGAAAAAAAGAAATCTTGAGTTAACACTCTACACCTAGGTACCTTTCTTCTTTTTCTTTGTTTTCTTACTACTACGGCCTTTCTGTTGTTCCTCCATTATCCTCTCCTCCGCCATTTGAGAGCTGTCGGCACGGCTCAGCGTTGACATCAGCCAGGCATAGAGGAACTCTGAGAGATACCTGCATGGAAGCAGTATGGAGCTGTTACGGGTGGCAGTGCACCATGGACTCGTGCTGCACGCATTCCCACTGACCACCAAGGCACTTACTCTAAGATGCAAAGGACGTGTCCTAGCAAAGGACAATGTTTATGGGCTGTGAAAACTCTTTGTTTTGCATGGCTGGAATCAACACATCAGTCTACATTCTTGTTCTGGTTCAGATTCAACCACAAACAGCTCAAGGTATGCGAGTCTCTTACACATTTACTAAGTGAAATCTAAGCTTATTTCAAAACTTCTGTAAGATCAAATTTTTCTAGAACTCTTTCTTCCCCCAACAAATGAAATATTTTTTTTAAAGATACTATGTTAATACCTTTTCTACATTTGTACTTAATTATTCTGACAAACAAGATCACTACTTGCTTTTTCAAGCACTAAAAAGCTGTGAATTATTACATAAAGGGGTCAAGCCCACAGACACACAACATTCATGTGCAGTTCTTTCAGAGTTAAGAGACATCTTTAAGAGAAAGTGGAAGCGAGTCCAATAAATATCTTAATTGACTTCAAATCAAAAGGAATAGGGGGAAAAGAGAATAGAAAAAAAATTACAGATTTGGAGCACAATAAAAATGTAGTAATAGTTACTGAGATATTTGAGTTTCATTTGCACATTACCTCTCAGAAATTGTTTCTCCTTTTTTTTGTTCATGTAAGTAAGAAAGCAGTTGACATGACAATTCCAACTAAGAGTGATTTTATTAAAATACTAGAGGGCAATATGGGCAGGTAAAAAAAATACTCTCATACACAAGTTGGTATTACGTATTGAGGCACTACTTAAAGAATATTGCCACCTTCTGGTAACTTCTGGAATATTAATTTTCTCACTTAATATTTAATCCACTGTTGAAACAATATAAAAACACAATGAATTGCACTGAAGTTTGTGTCATTTGAACTGTTCTAATCTCTCAGTAAGAAGGCTTATGGCTTACATAGGAATCTCTGGGTAGCTTTGCATTTTAAAAAAAAATTATCTTTTGGCGCAAGCCATTAACTATGAAAAATAATTAATGTGAACGGAAGTGGAAAAATAAAAGTATTCTGTCTCCATATAATGCAATCCTTTTCACTAAAGGCAGAAGATTTCTCTTCAAATATACTCCAAATAAGAAGTGAATTTTAGCTAGTCAACTTTCAGATTACAGTTACAACTTTGCAGAACTTTTCCAGAATACTAGAGATCAGTAAGACTATCAATCCTGATACTAGAGAGGCAGAAAAGAATAAAGGAAATTGCTTTTCTCCTGCTTGCTCTTGTCTACCAAAATCAGCACATTTTTCATTCACTGTCAATAGAAGACCCTGCGCCAAAAAGCTAAACAGAGTGTGTATTACTATTTCAGGAAAAAAAGTACCCTATTTAGTAACTCTAGAATAGAGACCAACAGATTTTTTTTCCCCACTTGTAATATTATGAATAGGTAAACCAAACACAGTGTTGAGCAAGCTTGAGATCATAAAATCATATTTGAAGTCCCTCCTTCAAATATTTGTAATTATAGCTTTCTGGGAGCATCCCTCCTCGAAGAGCTGTCAATAAAGCGTCCTCTTACCAATAGATGTAGTAATATTCGTGCATACTGTAAAGTTCCAACTCAAAGCCACTGAGAAGATACTGTATCATAATACGAAGGTTATGATATAGGACCCAGGTGCCCAAGCAAGCCAAATGTTGCCTTTGTGGTTCCTGCTTCAGTAACATACTATGAAGCGCTGCATCTACTTTCTCTGCCTGTTGAAAAAAAAAACCAAAACTTTAAAATAACAGACAGAGGACGAAAAACATTTGATTGAAACAGCATCCCAAACCAGAAATAAAATCTTAACAAAATCTTAACAAATTGGGTCAGTAAATTCACGCTCCAGATTACAAGAGAAATAAGTCTAGAACTGTCAGAAAACTGGAAAGATAGTCACATATGTAAATTCTGCTGCACAGAACAAAAATATTCTATACAGTAATATAGCAAGAACATTAGATAGATAATATTTGTAATTTTAAAATATATTTGTATATAGATCATTAGCAGTCACATGAGCACAAACTCAGAACCCATTACACTCTGTTGTTCATTGCTCTATATTGGCAATAATTACTCTTTTTTTTTAAACCTAGCTGCATTGAAAAAATAAATTTATAAGCTTAACATGCAAGAAACACACTGTGTGTTCCACCAGAGTAACTAAAATATTGCTAAGACCGATTTTGTCTTCAGAAGCAAATTGTATGGAAGACAAAGTCTCTCACAGTTGGAATATCATCAGTAATCCTGAACAGAACAATCCATATAAAATGCTACAAAATGAAAAAAACCAGTGCCTCAGCTATAATACTGCAACAAACTCAATTCAAACCATTTTGAAAAAAGCTGGAGCACACAAAATCTCCCTCCAACTCCAAGTTCCTCCATTGTTTTCCTTGCAATGTACACATCCTGGGAAATACTTTATTATTATATGGCTCTCGCTACTGAAGAAACGGATTTCCAGCAAGAAAAAATATGTTTTTTCTTCTCACCTCTCCCTCCCCATTCTTGAGAGATGTCCAAAATCAGTTGGAGCACATATTTTGAAGAGTTATTTTTTACTTTCTTTTTAATCATTGTAAAATTTTGCAGTTTACATCTTACGTAGGTTTAAGGCTAAATTTTCAAAGGTGTTTTGTAAGTGTGCCTTGTCTATCTCCCCCTGGTACATCTTGCAGACTGACAATTACAAGCAGGATGGAGACTAAAAGCTGTGCAGTTACCAGTAAATTACATCGCAACAGCTTTTCCTGAAGTCTACTTATTGGACAAAGCTAATCTTAAAAAATGTAGTATGTTTTTGTTCAACACATCTAACACAAAGGTTTTGGATGCATCATAACAATTTCTTGGGCTAAATTTTAGGAATCCTTGTCTTAAGGATTTTGCATCATTCATTTAGAATTTAGTACCATGCTTTACTTTGGCAGTAATATACCTGGAAAGAAACTTTGCTGGTGTGCTGCCTAGGACATTACCTCATCCTGTAGAGTGGCAAATTCCTCAAGAATGTGACCCAGTTTATCTCTCTGACGAGCTCTGTTGTGTCCATGGATTTGAATCAGACTACAGAATGGCTGAAAGAAGCAAAGTAATTTTAAATTATCAATGCAACTTTGAAACTGCAGGAGAAGCACTGCGATGTCTACTTAGGCACCTGGTTTATATATCCATATTAGGAGGCAGGTTCCTTAAATCCCTTCAAAGTGCGAGTTAGCTTAAGTCGATGTGAGATTGAGTGAACATCCTTTAGGAAGGTCACCAGAACAAAATGCTTGGGGCAAAAGTATTATTTCTTAAGGCTAAATCCAGGTGCCCAGGTGACTAAGGTGGCCAGTGGCATCCTGGTTTGTGTCAGATACACTGTGTCCAGCAGGACCAGGGCAGCAATTGTCCCTCTGTAATCAGCACTGGTGAGGCCTCACCTCAAATCTTGTGTTCATTTCTGGGCCTCTCATAACAAGACAGACATTGAGGGGCTGGAGCGTGTCCAGAGTGCGTTGTCTGGAGTGCGTTGTCCTGTGAGGAGCAGCTGAGGGAGCTGGGGTTGTTTAGCATGGGGAAGAGGAGGCTCAGGAGAGACCTTATCACTCTCTTCAACTGCCTGACGGGAGGGTGCAGCCAGGTGGGGGTCATCTGTTCTGTCAAGTGACAGGACAAGAGGCAATGGCCTCAAGTTGTGCCAGCGAAGGTTTAGGTTGAATATTAAGAAAAAATTCTTCACAAAGAAGTTTGTCAAGCACTGGAACCAGCTTCCCAGGAAAGTGGTTGAGTGACCATCTCTGGAAGTATTTAAAAGATGTGTAGTCACGGCACTTAGGGGCATGGTTTAGTGATGGACTTGGCAGTGCTGATTTGGACTCAATGAACTTAGAGGTCTTTTCCAACCTAAATAATTCTGTGATTTTCTTAAGATTTTCATTGCACCACATTCCACAACAGAATCTTTTAAAACAATTTTTAAAAAACTGAAACTGGACAGAATGCAGAAATAATTTTGGTTTTATTAGTGCTATGCATTTGTTTTGTGACATGTAGGTGCAGATTTCTTATAAAGTGAAATTTTAAATTAAAATCTGGAAGGAGGAAAAAACCAGCAATAATTACACTGGATTTTTAAAAATTAGTACCAATTTAAGATAGCCAACTTCTTCAATTTTGCCATTTGCCTAAAATAACTGGTCTCATTTTCAAATGTATATAAATCTGCCAAGTGTTCATACACACAAACATGCTGTAATTGAATGAACACTTACCCGAACACAGTGTGTGACAAAGGAATCAATGTAGTCTTTTGCCTGGTGGTTATTATAAAGACAACACCTAAAAGGGAAATATCCATGTACATACGTATTTTTTATAAATGGCACCAGTCTATGTAGCACAGAATAAAAAAAAGAAACACAAGTCCAGCAACAGCAACTGACTCCTTCATATATAAGTACGAAGTATAAAATGTACATTTTTTGTACATTTGACATTGCTCTTGTAAGCAGGAATATTTCTCATCAGACATGTAAACACACGCAAATTAACTCAAGATCCACTTACTTTGGAGAAAGTACTGGAGGACTGACAAAAGACCTTAAGGCATCTTTTACCATGTCTTGCATGAGGTGAGTGCCGAACACCTTCTTGTTATCTACTAGGAAAGTTGTCTGAAAGTAAAGATGTGTTTTTAGAAACATGTCTTAAGTTAAAAGTAATGCTCTAGAATTACTAATAGAAAACTCTGGCAGTACCTACTATATGTAAGAAACTTGTAAGATTACTTTAAGAATTAAATGGTTCAACTAGGTCCAAGGTTAAAGAGTCAGAAATACTGCCAGGCTACTGCTGATGTTTTTCAGTCCCTATGGATTCTACTGCTTACATCAGTCATGTCTGATACTCATTTAACTTCCCTCCATGAGTGCTGTGTCCCTTTCTTACATGGTTCTTCAGCAATTAGAGAAAAAGCTCTGCTGTCAGGCAACCACAGGGATTACACAAACACATGTGTAGGCCAAAACACACAATGAAAACATTTTACTTGCCCATAGTTGTATTCCATTGGCTCTACACATGGTTTAATAGGGATCAAATGTAAAGAACTTCTGGCATCTAGGGGCATCCTATTATAATCAAAAACTCCTAGAAAGAATTATTTACTTAGAGTCAAGGTACGTATAATGCACTTTCAAGGTAAGAGAAGCAGTGAGAAAGAACAGCCTGTTCTGCACTAACCATCAGTTTTACTGCTGTAGCAATAGAAGCAGTCTATACATTAAATTCTGTCCAAACAAGGAGATGCATACAAACACCAGCTCAAAATGGCACAGCATGTGGAGAGCAGCAAAAAAATGTGTTTACAGGCACAGCTTTATGGCAGAGAAAAAAAAAATTAACACTTTCTGTTTTAATTAGCCTGTACTAAAATGATCAAAGCAACAGTATTTAAACATTATTTTAAAAATTAGATCAGAACATAAGCCTCCACATACAGAATCACAGAATGGTTTGTATTGGAACAGACTCAAAGATCACCTAGTTCCAATCCCCCTGCCATGGGCCCAGACACGTTCCTGGCCGTGAAGACTTAGTAGAGCATCCACAGCTTCTCTGGGCAACCTGTTCCAATGCCTCATCATCCTCACAGCAAAATATTTCTTCCATAATACTTAAATATCCACAGAAAGTTTTTTAACACTTAAATATTATTAAGTTCTATGCAAATTATTGAAATATTTAGAACAATAACAGAATTTCATAATGAATGCAGAAGTACTTTATTCATAGACATAATTAGGACTTGCCTGTAACAGGGATCTTGAAAGAACACATGGTGATTGCTCACTAAACTCACAGAAAAAATCCTAATGTGTATTTAGGAAAAGAAAAAAAAAAAGATGATTCAGGTTAATATGCCAATTTATATATATATGTAAATATACACCAAATCATTTTTACACACACTTGCATCTTCCCTGAACACTTATATACAACTGTGTAAATACAGCAGTATTTTGTTTAAAGGCATAGACAAACATAGCATGGCTTATACAACTTGTAAGAAAGTGACCACAAATAGTTTGAACAGAATGTATTATGAAGATTTTCTGCAATTACTTGGTACTTAACAAAAAGGTTTCTGAGTTTTCAAATGCAACAACTAGAAAGATGATAGTACAGAAAAAAAATACTATGAGATTGTTAAGATCATGATGTAACTACACCAGGTATTGAACAAAACTGAGAATTGATTTAAAAAAATTGATTGAAACCCAGGTAAGGTTTAACTGGTACCAGACGCTTCATGCAGACGCTTCTTTATTAATTAACAGGAAATAGAAAGACAAGAGATTTGATGTAACTGTATCTCTTTTTATCAGTCAGTGAATGCATGGATACTAAAAAATATTTCAAGCATTTAAGTGTCTTCTAATAAATGTAGGCAGTAACTAAGATTAATATCAGTTATTCAGGAAAGAATATAAGCAGGTGCTTAACTTGATGCCCATTTAGGGAACTACATGTTTAAGCACATATTTAGTGCTCTCTTGTGTTATAGGCACATGTGCAGAATACTGCTTAATAAATTTGAAAAAAATCAGGCATATAGCAAAGAATTATGTTCTGTAGATGCAGCTCTTCAACCAAAGAAACTTGCTTGGCCTTTCCCAGTAAGATGTGTAATTATTTAACAAATTACGGGAAAAGTGGGAGGTTTGAGAGGAGGAAGGTCTTCGTCAAAAGAAGAAAAATATTAAGTATTAAGGAAGGATTAAGTATAAAGTATTAAGGAAGGATAGTAAACTTTGAAATTGTACATAACAGTGAGAAACACCAAATACATACGTAGTGCTCAGTTTTCTCACCAGTGAGCAAGAGCACACATATATGGAATTATATTTTGCAAGTCGCATTTTCAGATCTTATTTTTGGCAATAAATAAGAAATATTCATGCTTACCAGTATACAGTGCAAATTAGTTAAGTTGACTACTTCACATACAGTTTTTATTCGGTCTATTAGTTTGGAAAAATAATTGACCATTTCTTCCCTTTTAATAATTTTTGCATATCGAGGGAAAGTTGGTGGCAGCAATCTCTGATTAACAAGTGGCTCAAACCCCATCATAATAGGATGATCTAAAGAAGGAGGAGGGGAGAGAGAGAGACAAACTGCATATAATCTGTGTTTTCAGACCCACTTCAAACTTTCAAGTATAGTACAAATTATTCAATTAGCCAAAAGGAATTCTTTAAGTGACAGTTAACTTCCTGACACTCCAACAACCCAACAACAGCAATGATTACTATTTAAAAAACACTGAGTCCTCAGCATCTCAGCATACACCTGTACAAACAATGAAGTCCTGTTCCCTATTTTAAAGTGGCATCAATCAAAAGTTCACATTATTTCTGGCTTTGAAATGACAGTACTGCTTTCAGGAGAACCACCACTTGGTAAAATAAAATTAAACAATGCAAGTCTGTAATGGGTTGCATAATAAGTATTTTAGTTCAAAGTAAATAGTGATTTCAACTTTTTTTAAATACACAAAGGTATTTACATTTATGAAGAGAGCATATCCAGGAAAGGAAAAAATGGTGTAATTTGATACATACCTCCTTTAGTGGTATCATTCTGTGCCTGCATACCATGATGCAGTGAATTGTGTATGGCAGAAAGCAAGTCAGCTGCCTGAGTCATTAGTTTCTGAGCTTCTGCAACTGCACTTGTCTGAAAGGCAGGAAACAATTATTAACATTGTGAACCAATACATTTTGACTATCTAATTAATGCCAGTATAAAAAAAGTAAGGGCATTAAGATTCTGATGGTCTTACACAAGTTCTGAAAAAAACCCAAACAACCCAACATTTTTGTGCAGTAGTGTTCTTTGTATTTCATATATCTGTACATAAATTCAATATTGTGTATTTTGCTTTGTAAGACTTTACGATAATTACAACTGAAAGTCCTGCATACGCTATGTGAGAGTCTGCTCTGGGGGCATGTAGTTCTATCCCTTTGCCTTAAAACATGAAGTTCCTTCGCCTCTCAGCAATTGGGAAATCTTATATTCAAAAAACAGGCAAATTGTATGGAATGCTACTGAACTCCTCTTCTCAGACCAAAGATGTCTAGATACATATTCAGTATCACATGGAAGGAAAAGCTAACAGTTCTTTTGATATGGACTAAACACTGCCCAATGTCAGGTAACTCCACAGGAGGGGACGGGAACTCAAAACAAGAAGTTTTGCTCATGTGTGTGAGAAGAGTAATTAGAAAGCCATAAATATTTTTAAGTGTTTTGTAATGAATATTCTGTCTTTCTGCAAGGCCATGATAATGTCAGCCACTAGCCTTCCCTTTGTTTCCCACTTTGAATAAAAACTGAATATTTGCCACTGTAAGGCTTTATTCAGAGCTTTACCTCCACCCACATTCAAATCTCCTGAATCTACACAGTAATTGCCTGATCTTAAAGAACAAAAAAAGAGAACTTCACAGGATCCCAATGCAAACAGAAAGGCCAAATGAACGTACCTCTTTTTTTGTAAATGCTATTAGGACAGTTAGTAGGACGCGGGTAAACTTGACTCTGCTGAAGACAGCTAAACATTGTTGATGCTGTAATAAAATTATACTGATTACTAAGCAATAGGTCATAGAATATTCTGTGTTGGGAGGGACCCAGAAAGATCATCCAGCCAACTCCTGGCCCTGCACAGGACCACCCCAAGAGTCACACCACGTGCCTGAGTGTTGTCTAAATGCTTCCGGGACTGAGAGTTTTGGTGCTGTGACCACTTCCCTGGGGAGCCTGTTCCAGTGCCCAGCCACCCTCCTCGTGAAAACTCTTTTTCTAATATCCAACCTAAACCTCCCCTGACACAATTTCAGGCCATTCCCTTGGGTTCTGCCCCCAGAGACAAGATCAGCGTTTGCCCCTCCTCTTTGCCTCATGAGGAAGTAGTAGCTGCAATGAGGTCTGTCCTTAATCTCCTCATCTCCAGGCTGAACAGACCAAGTGACCTCAGCTGCTCCTTGTACAGCTTCTCCTCAAGGCCCTTCACCATCTTTATGGCCCTTCTTTGGACACTCTCTAATACCTTAATGTCTTTCTTTTATGGTGGTGTCCAGAACTCCCACAGGGCTGCTGCCCTGCCTGGACAAACTGCCTCCCCACACAAAGTGCCTCAGCATGCCCTGACTGGCATGTCCCGCTGTTTGCCAGCTCTTTCACCATGCTCCTGGGTGATCACACTCCCCGGCTGCTTTTTATATGCATGGGTGGGGTTATACCATATTTAAATCTCCCATTTACATTCTTGAAATCCAGGAAAAAAACCAAACAATTCATTACTTCAAGTTCAACTTCCGGATCTCTCTCTTCTCCTTGTCGACTTCGAGTGCTCTACAACGTAAAGAAATGTCAAATAATTTACTAAAAATTGCAAAGGGAAGCTACTGATAAAATCCCTTTACCTTCTCTAAAACATCCACCTGTTGAATAATCCCAAAAATCAGTTTTCAAATTCAAAATTTCTTAATATATAATCCAGGTACTTGAATGACTCTCCGATAGTAATGAGACATACCTCAGTAAATTCTGCAAGTAAGCAAGGACAGTGCATGACCATTTTACATTGTAAGCTGTGGTAAAGGAAAATTAAGTAACTTCTTTGACATTACATAGTATCTCTGCCTAAAACCTGAAAGCTAAATACATACTTTCTTGTGTCCCAGCCCAGTGTTACCTTCTACATTATGATTCCACCTACTACTAGTGAAGCAACTACTGAAGAGTATACAGAAGTCTGAAGCTTTCACCATCTTTAGCTAGAAGGCATGTTACACAAACCATGATGCCAGTTCTTCAAAAACCCCACCATAATGACACAAACCTCCATTCCTCATAATCCAACTCCTTTCCCCAAACCTATGTTAAGTACACCTGAAATATAATTGACAAGACAAACATGAAAACAATACCTTCACTCGTCTTTGCATGTCATCTTCGACATCTTTCAGCATACCTGGAAAAAATCACAGCACGATTAAAAGCTGAGAAGCATTCCTAGGCACACCTATACCACTCAGGGGAGAAGAAGTTTTGAGGGCAAAATCAAACTTAGAAGTGCTTTACGTATCCATTAGCCAAAGACTAGACAAAAAATATTCTTGTGAGGAATGGTGGGGATGTCTTGCAACAATCAAAAATCAGAATATAGACTAACTGATGCAAAGCTGAAGCGTTCACAAATTTTTCAAAAATAAATCAATGGAAAGCTCAAATACGTATAAAAAAATCATACATCGAAAAGATTAACTTACATGCTTATGAATGTACCTAATAACATATGTATTCATACCTGTAGAACTACTAGACTGCTTTTTTTTCCTAAAGAACAACAAATTGTGAGACAAAAAAGCAGAACTCAAGCAATGCACTTTCCAGTGGTCTGTATCTATACCATGATGAGCTCATGCCTAGCCACTTTGTTGGCCCATCTAAAAGCACTTCCTCCGTTTCTCAGGCACTTAACAAGACAACTGAACCTTTTTTCCAAGGAAAACTAATTCGATCTCTCTTTTTACCAAGTCAGCAATTGCCACAAGACTAATAAAAAAACTTAACAGCAGAGACTCCTAGCAGTTCATCAGATGTGACTGAAAGTAATTACATGCTCAAAGGAGAAAGAGGTTGCTGGACAGTTACAAAGAAAGCACAAACTGTACCTGTAACTCTAAGATCTGTCACACTGTTGGCCATTTTAAATCCGTAAGTCATTGACTGAAAATCTTCCTAAAAAAAAAACATCAAGGAAGCAGTATGTAGTGAAATATAAAAAGCTGTAGTAAAAATTTTCAGATTGTGGTTTGAAGTTTTCTTTTTGGTTTGGGTTTTCTGGGAGCTGTTTTCTTAATAGCTTTTGGATCTTTTGCTGTTTTTTCTCTTTTGGGGGAGTGGTTGGGGGTATGCATGGGGTGTACTTTTGTTTCATTCCATCAAGAATAAAAGTCCAGATTTAATCTACACAACTGAATTACACTCAGAATGAATACACTGAATGATTTTCCTGGGCAAATCCAGCTTGAGGCAATTACCTTCTGCATAAATCCTTAATACCAATATGCCCTTCATATTTTCATCAAGTGACACCCTACCAAAATGTTACAAGAACTATAGCTGCAAAGCAGTATTTGATCCATTTTAGATATAGTCAGCAAGAGTGACTTGTCCAAGCTCAGAGGAAACAGATTGCTCTGAGCACCCGAAACAGGACTCTGATCCTGTTGCCAGATGGACATCTTAGACAAAAGACGATCATGACTATCTAACACAGAAAATAAAAAACTTAAACTGGAAGAAAACCACAAGTGAAATGGATTTCAAATGGTTAATCACAAGACTTGAGTTGCTTTTTGAGTAAAATATATGTGTGGCTCTAGTACTCGAGGAAAATACAGAAGAGAGAGCATGAAACACCGTCACTGGGGAAAACTGCATTTTAAAGGTATTGAGTCTAATACTTCTAGGATTATGAATTGCTATTCCTATGCTATCCTTGAATCAAACATGAACAAATGTCACTAATACATTGTTTTACTTGCATTATGGTATAATGTTGCATATTTGACCCCATGAGATGGGAAACACATACCTCCTCAAAAACAGCTGCTTTGTTAACCTTTTCTCTGGCAATATCACAGATTTTTAGGATTCCAAGAGCAAAAGCCTTCATAGCAGGATCTTCTATGAAGTCTGGATTATGAATATAAAGGCAAGTGAATACTGTCTGTGCCAAGGAATGTCCTTCTAACCATGTTATCTAGAGAAAAGGAAATCAAGTATTTTACTCATGACAGCCAAGTCCTCATTTTTATAGCTCCATTCTTCTTCCATTTTACTGTGCTTCAAAGGTTCACTAGGAAACTCCTTATCATGGCAACCTTCCATGTACCAAAAAAGGGCAAGTGAAGGTGTTTCAATCCTAGAATTCGGTGTTGGATAAACCTCTTCTATAAAGTTCAGGTCTAATCCCTGTGATTTAGACATGACATTATGTTAAGAGACCTTCACATTTACAAGCTTTCTCTGCATAAACAGTGAATGGGAAATGCAAATGACTATGAGACAAGTCACCAGTATTCTTCATGTTCTCTCTCTTTTACAACATAGAGTTTCTTGCCACAATCCCCTCTCCCTACCACTTCTGTGTTTCTTTAAGCTACAGGGAAAGATTCAGTAACTTAAATTTCTATCTTGAAATTGCAGAAAATAAAGTAGAACCATCTTTTCAAATGGAGTCAGTATTTGGGGGCCAGGAGCAGAAAACAAGTGATGTTACACTGTATCAGATATACAATGATCTTCACATGTCTTTCTGACTAAACTGATTGGAAATGTTTTAAAAAATAATGTTATTGATGTAATTTTAAAGAGTAACTGAAAATAATTAGTATCATTTACTGAGGAAATTAAAGCATATACACAGAAAAAAATCTGCAATTAAGAAGTAACTGATATTTAACTTATTTTTCTAAATGAATTTATTTACTTTCTTCAAAATGCCTCTGTAAGCTCTGTCATTTCTGGCTGTAGAGAAAGGAGCAACAGAGTGCTACCAGTTACTGCACACTCAGCTTCCAACACAGTCAAACATCAATACACAGCAGGCAATCAGATAACCTACATTTATAAAACCAGAAACTATAAAACCTTTCTAAGGTTTAAGGTGCTACCAGCTATATTCCATATTTCTTATAGTAAAAAAATTAAATATCAAAATTAAGCCTTTCATAATAGGCAATGTAAATAACTAAATGGAAATTAAAATATATGTATGTATTTTCTGCTTGGTGAATCTTTTTTTGAGTTCTGCTAATCCATTTTTTAAGATGGATTAAAGGAATACATTTTAAAAGCAAAACCATATAACCTAAAGAACAGACAAATGCTTACCAAACAACAGAAACACGTGTCCATTATTCCTACCAGCTCTGGTGAAGTGAGATCCTTTATTTTAATGGTGCCATCCTTAGAAAACAAACCAAAAAAACCCAATCAAAACCCTAAATACTATGGAAGCATACAGGCAAAATACAACTTATTTGTACCAAAGCCAAAAAGGAAAATAAAATTTGTTTAAGACTTCAGAGTAATTGTATACTACTAGCTTTGCTGATCAGCTTCATAACATGTCTTGAATTCTTAAAAACTTTGCCTTCCCATCAGTTGTACACTGACCAACAGAAAACTACCTAAAGAGAATGCTAAAGCAATAATTCTGATTTATTACTAACAAGAAAAGTTTAAAACCAGTTAACTGTCAACACTAAAATCAAAAAACAGTATAATCATACTAAAGAGATTGAACAAGGAATATGCAGGACCAATTCTTTGAAGACTGCTTTTTAAACTGGAAATACTTGTAGTGTTTTACTTAAAGGTAACCAAAAAGGCTGCAACTTTACTTTGATCATTTAGTTTGCCCAGTCTATGCAATCCTGCATACATTCCACGTGACTCAGTCAGCCAATATTTTAGGGAGTTCTCTAACTCCATTCAAAATGAAGTTCACCATAAAAAAAAATACTTTTCCCTAAGTGCATTATTTTTTCCAAAATAACATAAAGACTTTCAACCTCTCTCCACCAATTTATCTTGATCATAAATCAAAAGTTAATCATTACAGTTAATGTTGGTAAATTATCTGGCTTCTGTTCAAAGTTAATGAACTCAAAGAATGATAGTGTTAATTTCCAGCTTTTTTAAGGAAGTTGGTTTCTATTCAGGTTAAATAGAAGCTAACCAATAGATCTTCATATAAAAGATGCATTTTAGGGAAGCACAGAGTGACTTGCAAAACTATTCTGGAAATACATTTACTTGAGGTATCAATACCCAATAATTTCACAGTACTTTTCACTGTAAAAGTTAGCATCATTGTGATAATGCAGGTAACAAAAAAAAGTAATCATCACAAGATATTTCTTACTTAATTATCCAAAAAAAAAAAAAAAGATAACATAAGTATCAAGTGAAGATTGAAAACATTAATTACGCTGAATTGTGCTTAACTGTAATTTGACAAAACTGCGTATTTCTACAGACAGTGTAGGCAAAACCAGGAAATTCACACGAACCTTAATAGCTTGCTCAAAGTTAAGAACCTTTCTGTTAACTTGATTTCCAATCATACCAGCATCCATCTTGGGATCCATCATTTCAATGGCAGACATGGCTTCAAAAAGACCAAAACTATGAACACACACACAAAAAAAAGGTGCTGAATGTAATTATTTTATACAAAATAGTCTTCAGGAACTAATGGAAAAGAACATAGGATGACAAACCAAGTACACCATATTCTGACAACAGACAATAAGGTATGTGAAAATTAGTACTGATATTCAGAGATCATAGCTTTCAGGAAGTTAAGGATCTCTCAACAAGTTCATAGGAAAAGAGATGGCTAAAAGTAAAAGAAAATTATTAGCCTTTCTATAAGAGTGAAGAACACTCCTCAGTGACATATCCCACTACTATATCTTTGCACACTTGTTTCTATAAACTTCATAGCATCTTCTTAAACATCACATAAAATAATAAACTGATATTAATTGAACAAGCTGTTCTTTATTACAACATACCCAAAGAAACAAGTGAGATACATCCCCCAGACACTAATGATAATATATATGACACAGACTAATATATATTGAATATACCAGCTTTGTTTAAGATGGGCATGTTAAGAAGACTAATAACAAAAAAACCCTCAGGATGTGACAACATATCACTTGTAGTCAGGGCATAAAAGCTTGCAGAAGAGCCACACCAAAAGAAGACTTGCCTATATATGAAGAGATACAGTGCCTCACTTTATCACAACATTCATCAAAACTCCTGCAACAGTCTTTATAATACACAAAAGTTTATTGCATGTGGCACATTCAGATTCTGAAAAGTGTATTTGCTTTGAATGCACTTATGTATAGAACTACATCTGAAAATGTGCTTTGATTCTGCTAAGTAGCTAGCTGGTGACATCCTTGCACACACTTTTAAGCGGGTTTTCATTTAATAGCATGCTTTACCGCATGCTTTTCTTTGATACACATTTCCAATCCGCAGAGTTCTCACTTTCTGCTTTAGCATGTTATTTAAGTTACATTATTATTAAGTTACATTACGTTACATATGGATTGTTTATCAAAAACTCGATAGTGACATTAGAGTCAACCAAGTTTAAAGTCTTTCTGGCCTTTTTTCATAAAAGCACGTCCCATAAAATAGTTCAGTAACATAATCACTACGGGTCATAAAATGTGCTATAAACTTCTGAAGTACAATTTCAATCACATTAAAAAATGCAATGTTATACTTACACTTTCAGATATGTTCAGCATTCATACAGGTGCAGCATATACATACTGCTGAGAATGTATGATATTCTATATACTTAAAATACTTTATTTAAAGTCTAAAAAAGCTTAGTTATTAGGTAACATTAACATGTTTGCAATAATCCTATCTAAAAGCCAGAACCATCCTACGTGCATACTTACAGCTTGTCATGAAGCAGTTCTCCTAACTTCAGTTCTACAAAGGAACAGGACAGAACAAACAATTACAATCATCCTACTAGCACAACTTCTCCAAGGTAGTCTTGTCACTCACCAAACTGTTTTATGCTAAGAGAGAACAAGGTGCAGAAAGCAGATCAGACATTTCTACTTGCATTGGGTTTGCATGGCCTGGTTTTGGTAGCTTGGTGGGGGGGTGGTACAGGGGTGAGAAGCTGCCAGAAGCTTCTTCCATGTCCAGCAGAGCCAATCCCTGGTGGCTTCAAAGATGGACGTGCCACTGGGCCAATTATAAATGGTCATAATACCTCTGTGATAACAGATTTAAGAAGAAAGAAAAACAAAAAGTTGTGCAGTTTTAACTGCAGATGGAGAAGAGCCTAGTGAGAACATGGGAGAAGAAGAGCCCTGCAGACATCAAGGTCAGTGCAGAAGGAGGGGGAGGAGGTGCTTCTGGTGCCAGAGCTGAGATTCCCCTGCAGCCCATGGTGCAGCCCATGGTAAGGCAGCTGTGCCCCTGCAGCCTTGGAACCCCTGTCCTGTGGAGGTCCATGGGGATGCAGAGATCCACCCACAACCCACGGAGGAGACCCACACTGGAGCAGGTGGATGCCTGAGGAAGGGTTGTGAACCTAAATGAGACCTGTGGAGAGAGGGGCCCTGCTCCCAAGCTGGAGCAGCCTGTCTATGAAGGACTGCACCCTGTGGAAGAGTGACCCACGCTGCAGCAGTTTTGGGAGGACTGCTGTCCGTGGGATGGACTCACACTGCAGCAGGTCACAGAGAGCTGCTGCTTGTGAGATGGACTCACACTGGAGAAGTTCATGGAAACTGTCTCCTGTGGGAGGGACCCCATGGTGCAGCAGGGGAAGAACTCCTCTCCCTGAGCAGTGGGAGAAGCCTCAGGTGCTGAACTGACCATAACCCCCATTCGCTGTCTCCCTGTGCCGCTGGGGTAGGAGGTAGAACTGGGAAGGAGGGAGGCGGGGGGGAAGGTGTTGTTAGGGCTTGTTTTACTTCTCATTATCCTGCTCTGATTTTGTCAGTAATAAATTCACTTCGTATCTCTAAGTTGAGTCTGTTTTTCCCATGACAGTATTTGGTGAGTGATCTCTCCCAGTCCTTATCTCAACCCTTGAAGCTTCATTAAATTTTCTCTCCTCTTTCCAGCTGCAGAGGTGGGGGAGTGAGCAGCTTTGGTGGGTGCCTGGCATCTGGCCCAGGGCAACCCATGACACTACTCCACCTTCGTTTGCTTTTACTTACAAAGCACTTTTCGAGACTGAAGGACTAAAAAAAACCCAGTGGTTCACAATGTGCCCTCATCCCTCTGTTATTCTAGTAGTTAAAGAAGTTTTAGAAATACTAAGCATATAGTGCACTCACAGCCTAAGAAACCTGATATCCTGGGCTGCATCCAAAGCAGTGTGGCCAGCAGGGAGAGGGAGGGGATTCTGCCCCTCTGCTGTGCTCTGGTGAGACCCCACCTGGAACACTGCGTCCAGCTCTGGGGTCCTCAGCACTGAACTACATAGACCTGTTGGAGTGAGTTCAGATGAGGGTTACAAAAATGAATGGAAGGCTAGAGAACCTTTCCTATGAAGACAGACTGAAAGAGTTGGGGCTGTTCAGCCTGGAGAAGAAAAGGGTCCTTGGAGACCATCTAGCATCCTTCCAGTTCATAAAGGAAGGCTAGGAAAGAGCTGGAGAGGGACTTTTTACAAGGCCATGCACTGACAGGACAAGGGGAAATGCTGTTAAACTAAAAGAGAGATTTAGATTAGATATTGGGAAGAAATTCTTTACTGTGAGGGTGGTGAGTCACTGGAACAGATTGCCCAGAGAAGTTGTGAATGCCCCATCCCTGGCACTGTTCAAGGCCAGGCTACATGGGGCTTTAACAACATCGTCTGGTGAAAGGTGTCCCTATCCATAGCAGGGGAGTTGGAATGAGATTGTCTTTAAGGTCCCTTCCAACCCAAATGATTCTGTGATGATTATTCTGTGAAACAGCACCATCTAAATAGCCTGGAACACAGCTGCTTCCTCTGCTTCTTTATTCAGGTGTCTTAGTCTTTTCCAGGGAAGACTACTGAAAGGCTTGCTTTTCCTCATTACTTTTAAAGGAGTCTTTAGATATATTTGATGGGTACACAGATATAAGTAATACTGAGAAATTATAATTTATAAGCAATATAGAGTAATATAGAGAAATAATATACAGAAACTGTGCTTATCATTATGTAACATCCTGTGTGGTAAGATGCAGTTTTTATGTTTTTATTTTTCCCTAATGTCATCATAAAATCAGTTGAAAAAACTGTAAACTAGAGGTAGCATCTAATAGTAATAAAGGCAGTGTTTAAATGGAAGCAACTGCTTCCCCATTACTGAGACACATTACACCATTTCAGAAACTCATACTTGTTTCAAAGATGAAAAATGATGCACTGATGAATTAAAAGAATTATTGGGCCCTAGAGATCCAAAAATATACAAGAAATAAACAGAATGTTGACTCTGCATGCCTGAATGACATTTCCACTTGGCAGAAGAGACAGGAAGAAATTTTTGCAAAGGAAAAAAAGCAGGTATGAATATGTGTAAGATGAAAAAACTTTAATTAAAAAGGTATTTATGTAATCTGGAAGAGGAAGAAAAGTGAGGTGGCTCATGATAATTCCAACCTCACAGCTGGGACACGGAATCAATGTAGCTCATTCATCTGAAGCTTGAACCTGGGTCAAATTATTGCTCAGAAGAACTCAAAGAACTATGCTTAGGCCTCCAAAGGATTCCGAGTTTTCTCCAAATGAAAGGACTACAACTTACCTCTACAAGCTTCTTCAAAATCCCGGGTTATGTCTATCCAGCTGGTATTACTCTTTTCCATCTTGTCAGGCATACCAAGTTCCCATCCTGAATCATCATCTTCTACTGTAGCTTTCATAACCATGCTGCTACACCTTTAAATTCCTGTCAGAGACACCATGTATTTGCACAAATTAGAGAAAGTGCTTCATGGGAATATTTTTTTTTTTCTTTTCAAGAATCAGGTGAGAAAGGGAAATGAACTAGCATTTTATTTACACATCTACTGTTACACAGGTCAAACAGTAAAACCCCTATTAATAAAAACTCTTTAAGAAAAAGGTTTTCTTATTCATCATTTCTTTACAAGTAGCTTGTAGGCTGTGAAACCTCAAAAACTAAGGACACCAAAACATCAGCTGTACAGAGCCATACTAAAGTGCCTACTGTCAAATTAGAAATAAAATCGGAAGCATAGCAACAGATGCAGACATCACAATTTCTTTCTTGTTCTTTTATACTATTACAGTACACGTCCTCCTACTGCTCTGCAACAGGAATTAAAGAGGGTACTGTAAAACTGAAAAAAAAAAGCTTATTTCCTACGATTTCTTTAGCAGAAAGCAGTATCATGATTGTGGCATTGAAGTTAAGCAAGTTCAGACTGGAATATAAGTTTTTAACTCCACCGACCAGTTACTTCGAACTGGTTTTGTGCTTTCGCAACCTCCCGACACGCGGGCAGCCCTAAGGACTTCCACGCTTTCCCGGTCAGCCTGCCTGTGAGATACCAGCAATGCTGAACTCCCCTCATGCTGGGGGAGCTCTCGCAAGAGACAGCTGCGACCTCGGCAAGCTCTGAGCAGCTTAATCACCGCCACCACGGAAGCTTCAAACAAAGGCCCCAGTGGCAGAAGACCTCCCGGGCATCGGGAATTAACAAAAACAAAGAGGAGGATCAAAAGGCTTTTGAACAGCAGCAGCTCGGGGGTCCCCTCGTCCCAGCCAGGCTCACTCCCCGTAGGGAGCGTCAGGGTGTCAACAGTTCTCAAACGACTGCAGGGACTGCCAGGCTCAGCGGGCTGGGATGGGGAAATACGTGGGAAATCAATTAGAATAAATTAAATTCCCCCTTGCATTTCGGGACATTCAGGCCTCTAGGGCTCCCCTCTTCCCACAGGTCACCCCAACTCCGGCGGTGCCAGAGCCGCGGCCGCCGCGCAGCTCAGCGGGCCCCGCGCAGTCCCCGGGGGCACCGGGCACCGCCGCCTGCCCGCACGGCTCCTCCGCCCCGCCGCAGGGGAGGGGCCAGCGCGCCGCCCGCCCCGCTGCGGGGCACCGGTACCGCCGCTGCCGGCTTTCCCTTCCTCCGTCCGTCCGTCCGTCCGTCCCTCGGTGCCCCTGCGGGCTCTGCCTACGCTCCTCGCCCCGCACCCTCCCCGGGCCTCACCCGCTACGTCCCACGCCGCCGCCGCCCGCCGCTCCAGGCTGGGCCGCTGCCGCACACGCGCAGACCCGTTGCCGCCGCCGCTGCCGCCGCCGCCGCCACCAGCCCGCGGTCCCGGCCTGAGCGCCCCGGCGCAGCCGCACACAGGAAACTCCGCCGCCCCACCCCGTCCACAGCCGCCCCTGCGCGGCCGCCGCTTACCGTGAGCGGCGAGGCGGGGCGAGAGCGGCCGGGGCGGCAGCGCTCGGCACCCGCTGCGCCCGCGAGGAACGCGGGGGCGGGGCGGGGCTACGGCGGCTCCGCCCAGCGCGGTGCCGGCTCGGGCGCCACGAGGGCTCCGTGCGTGGGCGGTGGCAGGGCAGCGGTGGGGGCAGGACTGGGAACGGGCTCGGGGACAATGCGGGAGCCGCGGACGGCCGAGCGCTGCCGCACAGCGAGAACGGAGTCTGTCTCCAGGTCTGTTGCGAACGCTCTATAAATATCTAAAAGGCGTGTGTGAAGAGGAAGGAGCCAGGCTCTTCGCAGTGGTGCCGAGCAATAGGACAAAAGGCAATGGGCAGAAACTGATGCACAGGAAGTTCCACCTGAACACGAGGAAGAAGTTCTTCACTGTGCAGGTAACTGAGTGCTGGAACAGGTTGCCCAGAGAGGTTGTGGAGTCTCCCTCACGGGAGATACTCAAGAACCGTCTGAACACAAGCCCGTGCCACATGCTCTTGCATGATTCTGCTTGAGCAGAGAGGTTGGACCAAATGACTTCGTGTCTTGCATCCTGACCCATTCTGTGGCTCTCTGAAGCGCTGCCAGCGGGGGCCCGGCGCGGCCCCTGTGGTCGCAGCCCAGCCCGGGGCGCGGTGCAGGTGCGGCGCTGGCGCCGTGGGCTGAGCAGGCGTCGAGGAGCAGCTACGCGGGTATCGCTCCCGCACTTTGCTGAACTGAAAGCAGACTCGAAGCAGGTTTTTTTTTTTTTCCCTCTGTCAGACGTTTCCTCCCCTTCCTTTTGCACTCCGTTTTAATGAACGTCATGTGCTAGAGGTTACGTAACTCTGCGTTCTGTGCAGGGTCTACGGAGATGTGCTGATTATCTATCTCTGTTGAGAGGGAAGCCAAGTGACGTGAGATGATGTCTTAGGGAACTACGGTTTTAAAGTACACACTGAATGTTTGCAGTTTCAGGTCAAGATCACCAATGTAAAAGACAGTGGCTAATGTGCTTTACTGACCTGGTAGAGGCTATCTTAAGTAGATTTTGTCTCCGAGGTTTTGGGAAACAAGTTAGAGACTAAAATAAAAGCACTAACTTTATCCATCATCCTTTCTATTTAACATACTCCAAGTACAGAGCATTTGTGCTTGGTGGAAAGCAAGAGGAGAAATTTCAGTGAGAGCTCCTGTTAACCAATGACAGCAACCTACTTTATCTGAAAGAGTAAGTTATCTTTAGTTCAATGGCTGTTGAAATGTCTGGTGGCTCACAGCTGCACTGTACTTATACACAATTCCAGGGGTGATATACAACAATATAACAGGCATCTTGTAATGATCCCAATGTCACGGTAGAAAGATCATTATTGTTGAACCTGATGGTTGTTAAAACATCAGTATGTGAAACCTAGCTGTCTTTAGTACAGAAGACAGTAATAGCTTGACCAGCTCTCTCTTCTGTAGAAATACAGTTGTTTTTCAGGTGAATTCTATTTTTAGTGTCAGGAGAGAAGGGCTGTAGTCCATATAATAATCATTTCACTATGAAATTATTTTTTAAAAAACACTATATTTAACAAAAATTACTTTCTGAGAAGGTTTGAAGTTTGTCACAGAGTATTCCATTAGCAAATACCTGTTTGTGGTTCTGTGCAGACTTTATGGTTGCCATTATAAGCTGACTTTTGTGAAGTAGTCATGGCAGTGGATTCATCCTAAATAAATGTAAGCAATTATCACTTCCCTTAACAAAAAATACCAAGCATCAAAAATGAACAGCAGGTTGATTATGTGTGTGTGAAATGACCATAGCAGTTAAAAAAGTGAAAACATGTTCACTGCAGTAACCTCTAAGGTGAAATGCTTTGCTTTGAGAACATCAAAGCACTTCAACCTGAAATGATACAATGAAGTGCATTGACAGAATGCTGTGAAGGACTGATCTAACTTCTGGTACATGTGATATGCACATGGGAAAATCCAGACAAATAAAATCACTTTTTATTTAGTTTTAGATTATACACACAATTTTTTTTTGTGGGAATAGTTTACAAAAATCACTAGTATTTAAAATGCCTTGGAGTTTATTACAAAAGTATCCCTTGTTTCCTTAGTCTAGTACACCACAAAGTAGTTCTCAATGTCAAGCAAAACAGAAGAAGGAGGCCACCTTCAGGTAATACTTGCTGGTTATGTCCAATGCATGTTTTGTGCTTCCATCTTGGTGAAGTGGGAGTAGATCAAGAATTATGAGGAACTTGCTTCAGTATTAATTACGGAGTGCCTTTGTTCATGTAATAAAGGTAGAACATGTCATCATACTTGACTTAAATAGGCTGCTTTGTTTAAAAAAAACTTCAGCTAACCCTGTACCAGTTTAGGGTGTAGTCATTTGACTTGCCTGCTATTTTTGTCTTTCCAAAAAGATGTTACATTAATTTTGAAAGTACCGATGTATTTTGTATGAGTTTGTAATACAGGGTGTCTATTTTTACCCTGCAGAAACTCATACTAAAGCATTATGAATTTTTTAAGGATAGTTAAGAGGAGAAGTGAGCAAAGTTGTCCTCTGCTGTTTGGCTTTAAAAAAAAAAATCACATAAAAGAAATTTTGACTGGCATAAGCAAAAAAGGCATCTCTACTCTTTGAAGTACTGTGTGAGCAAAGGTCGATTAAGTCAAATGTAAAAGTGTGATTACCAATAAGTTCAGTTAATAATGTAGTCTAATGCTCTAGATAAGAGCATTATTAAAGCATGCTAAATAAAAACAGATTTAAGTTTTTTTGCATCCTGACAATGATTTATTTCTTTGCTCTAAAGAATTTGAAGTGTGTAGAATTACTTATTGACCTGGTTGTACAAAATTATAATTGTTTATCATTTTCTGAATAGCAGAGAATTGCCCTCTCCCTCAAAAAGTGTCCTAAGTCCGTTGTGGAAATGGTCATCTGCTGCAAGACATCTTCATAGCCTTGCCCCAAGAAGGAGGTATCTCATATTTGTTTCTGAAGATTATTCTTTACCTCTTGCCTTGCTTAAAGTACTGCTGATTTTTCAGGAACTTACCATTGCTTTGGATGTCCTTCTTAATGGAAGTAATTGGTGCAGGGAGAAAAGGGAAAGTGAGAGATCTCAAAGTACGCAAATACCTTCATAAATAGAAAAAAGGTGACCTTCAGGTAGGATGAAAATGATACACATAGATTTTTTTTTTTTTACTCACTGTGAATATGGAGGTTCTTGTTAGACTGAAACAGATGAGATTCACTCTTGGTTTTAGTTGGGTCATGGAGGGGGGATTATGTTAATGTTCTGCATGTATAAATTAAATGTGATTGTCAGTAGGCATATGGAAAAAAGTGGCTGACTCGGTATGAACCTGTGAAACAGTGCATCACTTTAGAAACTTGTCCTCTTCCTGCTCTGAAAAACAGTGCCCACTCCTTCCCACCCACGGTCCCCAGAAATTAAGGTGAAAATATCCATCAAATCTATACATTCTGAATTCTGTGTAAAGAATATTGATGTGTTATTTCATTTGTAATATTACAAATTACAGCTAAAGTAGCTGAATGAAGCACGGATGTGAAATTGAACTGAAATGCTTTATTATGCACTGAAATACATGCATAACAGAGCACAAAAGATCATCTCAAAGGTGAAAAAGAAGAGATGCAACATTGGTGAAGTACCAAGTGTTCTAACTGATAAGATACATTAGAGGTAAAGAGTCAAAAACAAATTCTCCAGTGTGTATGTAGGCAAGCACTGGCTTCCAAATGAAGGAGTGATTGTTTTAAGAGTGATGGAGAGCTGTTAGCTGTGTTCATTATCTGGAACTGACTGGATCTGTTCAGTAATATGAGTATAGCAACAGGCAAGGCAGATTTAACTAGTAGAGGTTAAGTTTTAATAGGAAACAATGATTATCTAGTAGATTATTACAGGGAACAGGATAGGATCTAGAAACACTTACATGTTGCTAGCCACTAAATTATTTTGAAGAGCTTTTTCGTAGTCTCCTTGCTCTTATCATAGAACCAGAGAATTTTTAAGGTTGGAAAAGTCCTTCAAGTCCAGCTATGAACTTAGCACCATGACCATGTTCACCATTACACCATGTCCTCAAGTGCCATATCCATACATTTTTTGGAACACTTCCAGAGATGGTGACTCCACCACTTTCCTGGGCAGTCTGTTTAAATGCTTTACAATCCTTTCCTGCTCCCAGAGAGGATAACCATTATCTTTTAAAACTTTTTGTGATTATTTTAGCTGCATGGTCTGATCCTGGAAGTCATGCTGTACAGCTTACTTAGTAGTAAATACTTTTTTAGCAGCCTATAAAAATGCATTTGGGAGTGAGGAGCCTGTCTTTGTCTGAAAACCTGTATCTCTGCATAAATGTCGATAATCTGTGACTCAATTAATTGCTTGTATTGCCTTATCGATAATACTAAATGAACACAATATGATTTATATAAACTTATAAGCTTCTTTTTTAGCTTACGACATCTCTGATGTCCTTGCCTTTCCACACAGTGTGTAGATTGGCATATATTTGTTACCTTCCCTAAGTGCATGGATCGTCCTGTTAAAAGGTATATTCCTAAGACTGACTTTCCTACAAATCATAAAATTATCAAAGTTGGAAAAGACCTGTAAGTCCAACCTTTGAATAAACACCACAATGTCAACTAATCCATAGCCCTAAGTTGCATGTCTAGTCGTTTACTGAACACATCCTGGCATGGTGACTCCACTACCTCCCTGGTTAACCTGTTCCAATGCTTAACCACTCTTTCAGTGACAAAATTCTTTCTCATGTCCAACCTGAACCTGCTGTAGCACATCTTGAGGCTATGGCTTCTTCTCCGATTTGGAAGAGGCTGACCCTTGCCTGCTACACTCTCCTTTCAGGTAGTTATAAGAGAGTTAATACAGTCACTCCTGAACCTCCTTTCCTCCAGGCTAAGCACCCCCAGCTCCCTCAGCTGCTCCTTATAAGACTTGTGTTCCAGACCGTTCATCACCTCCATTGGTCTGCTCTGGACACACTCCACACTCCTCAATGTCCCAGGCTGGGATCTGCTGTTGACCCCCAGGCCTTTTTTGGCTGGGCAGCTTTCTAGTCTCTCTGCCCCAAGCCTGTAGCAGTGAATGGGGTTGTTGTGACCCAAGGGCAGGACTCAGCACCTCACCTTATTGAACCTCAATCCACTGGCCTCAGCCCATTGATCCGGCCTGTCCAGATCCCTCTGCAGAGCCTTCCTGTCCTCCATCAGATCAACTCTCCCACCTGACTTGGTGTTGTCTGCATATTGAGGGGTACTTGATCCCATCGTCCAAATAATTGATGAAGACAGTAAACAGGACAGGCCCCAGCAGTGAGCCCTGGAGAACTGCAGCTGTGACCGGCTGTCAGACGGATGTAGCTCCATTCACCAACACTCTCAGCCCAGCCATCCATCCAGTTTTTAACCCAGCAAACTGTACCTGTCTGAGTCATGAGCAGCCAGTTTCTCCAGGAGGAAGCTGTGGGAGAGAGAGTATCAAAGGCTTTACTGAAGTCCACGTAAACAACATCCACAGCCATTCTCTCACCTGCTAGGTGGGCCACTGGGTCAAACCTAGAGACTTAATTTTGGTGGAACCCATTCTGCTCCACTAGAGAGTATTACTGTTGCTGTGATTTTCAGAGATGCATGCCTGGCTCCCCATCAAGCTTTTACTTGATGGCTCTTTAATTTGCCATCACCTTATTTTCAAATTTATGATTTGCTCTGGTTAAATAAAATGTAAATTGTTTGGAATAGTTTCATATGCTCGTTAAAGATTTAACTTAAAGTGTTAAAAATTTTGTGAAGTCAAAAGAATAATGAATAATTATATTAATTCTTTATAAAAAATTCCATAGATAAACAATTCAATTCTGCAAACAGTATTGTGTTTGAAAACAAATAAAGCTAGAGCATATTCTTGCTGTCTCATATAAGTAAAATACATCTGAATTGGTGAGAATTGTTATGTAAATAAGAACAGCAATGGTCTGCTACTCCATTTGTAGGCCAGAGTCAGGTTTTCTAAAGGTAAAGTTGTTCTCTGTAGAAATAAATCCTCAACTTGGAACCAGTTTACATCCCAAAAGAATAAAGAATCTAGGTTCAATCTTTCAGTGACCTTTAACTTCGCATAAACAAATGTTTAGCGAGTAAAAATCAGAGTTCTGCACAGAACAATCTTTTGGGTGAAATAATGAAGATGAATGCAGCCCCCATATCCAATTACGTTATGTATTTTTTGTTTATGTTAACAGTGAAAAAAGTGAATGGATTTCAGTAACTGATACAAGTATTTTAATTAGGCCCATTACTAGAATTCATTTTTTCTTAAATGAAATCACACTTTTTGCCAGTCTTAAATTAATTTGAGCTACTGCTGGGTCCCCTTTCTTCAGTAGAGAATTCTTATATTTTTAACTGATTTATTTTTGTCATGTGCCAGGGCACATACAGAGCCGTTTTTAAAACATTATTTTTATAACTTACTTGAGTAAACTGACTCTGACTTCAAAAAATGTGAGAGATTTTTATCTACACCCCCTTTATTTGTCCTTTACTTGCCAGAGCCTGCCTGATACTATTTTCGTCTTTGCCTGAGTCATACTTGAGTTTATTCCATGTCTTCTGCTTTGCTTTAGACAGAGCTATGCATTTTAAATAATTCCATTAATAGAATTCACAGACAACTTGTAGCTGTACTGAATTCTGTTTTAAGTATTGTCTTTATAATTCCCCAATGTGACCAGTGTTACGGAACAAGTGAAACTGTTCCTACCTATTTCCAGTGCACTGGTAAAGTTCTGCATTCTAATAACATGCTCTTCTCATTCATGCTAGATAACTGGAGAAACTTGTAAGAGAGGGCTGAATCTCCTTCACAATACACGTCTGTTTTGTGATCATAGCCCATGCATGGGTTTACAGGTTCTAGGAAGCATAATTAATGTTGAATTATTTTCTGGAGAAAGACCATGTGAATCACTGAATAAATGGACATCTGACTATCCATTTTTGTTAACATGGTGGGATGAGGACTTAAGAAAAAGTATATAAGCAGTTATGCATAAATAGGAGGTAGGAGGACCAGCATCTCTCATCTGTTAGTTCACTGCTCCTCACTTGCATGGTTTCTGCTGACTTGCCAGTAAAGCAGCTTTGTTCTCTGTCCATAAGGTATGGATGTGTATGCTCGCTGTGCAGATCATCTGTGTACCGCTGCAGGGATGATAAGCAGAACTTACCTTTCTAACACTGTAACCTGAGTTACTAACAAACAGTAACAGTAAACCATTCTTCAGGTGAATCAGCCCTACGGAAGCATTGCAAACTGTCACACCAAATGCACAGCTACCTCCTAGAAAGTAGAAAAGTCTTGGCTATCTTTGCTCTTGCCTTTTTGAGTATATTGAAGGATGTGTGTAGGACAGGAGCAAGTGCTGTAGCAAGGTATCTGTACTTTGAAAGGGAAGATGAATAAAAGTCTAGATTTAAAGGATCTGAAATCTGCTTTTTACTGAACAAGAATTAGAATGGGTAACTCCCTGGATACACAATGTTATTGGGAAATTAACTGCATATTTCTAGTAGAGATTGTGCATTTATTATTGGTGTATGTAGGATTTGACCTTTATTTGAGTTTGCTGGCCTTCACTAAAGGGCTGTTTTTCCCATGTAAGTTTTGTAAACTCAATATAAAGGTTTGGCCACAGATTCTTAGCAGTTTCTTCATTTGAGGAATTTCATGAAAAAGGAAGTACTGTTCCTGGTTGTTCCAACTTAACAAATGTCAGAGAACGAGATTAAATTATCCACTCCTAGAAGTCATCAGCGATACTGATGCAATGTTCAAAACCAGGTGCTAGGCACATGGAGGTTAATTTGCCATAACATGTTTTGTGAAGTGTATGAGGTATTACTTTTCTTTTGCAAAGATTCTGAGGGGGCGGGGGGGAGGAGGGGGTATACAAAGTCTTTAACTGATGAATCACTGTGAGTTTTCTTACCTGCTTCTGTGGTACCTCAGTGCCCTGGGCAGTAGGGTCCTTTGGGTTCAGGTACTTACCTGCCACAACAAACTGTGTGTGAAGGTTGGGCTGGGGGGAAGCGCCCCACGAAAGTATTGCAGAAACACAGACTCCCTCAGGTTGGAAGGGACCACAGCGGGTCATCTGGTCCAACCTTCCAGCTCAAGCAGCTCATCCCAGAGCACACGGCACAACACCGTGTCCAGACAGTTCCTGAGTATCTCCAGTGAGGGGGACTCCACAACCTCTCTGGGCGACCTGTGCTAGTGCTTGCTCACCCGCACGGTGAAGAACTTCTTCCTCGTGTTCAGGTGGAACTTCCTGTGCATCAGTTTCTGCCCATTGCCTCTTGTCCTATTGCTTCCGAACCACCGCGAAAAGCCTGGCTACATCCTCTTGCTTCTCCCCATTAGATACTTGCATATTTCACATAGGTGTGGACTGCTAAGGGGTGAGCGGCTGGCGCGGGGGGGCGGCGGGCGCGGCCGGCCAGGGGATCCGCACGCCTCGTGCAGCTGCCGCTCCCCCGTGCGGTTCGCACCGCCGGACGGGCCGGGCACCGCGCTCCCCGCGGCGATGGCGGCGCTTGCG
>NW_024581117.1:4223335-4296088 GCF_017639235.1 Corvus kubaryi
GCCGCCGCCGCATGAGCACGGCGGGGGTGCAGCGCGGAGCCGCCGCCGTCGCCCGGCGCCCCCGCCTGAGGGCCGCGGGGTGAGTGCGGACTCCTCGCCTGCCACGAAGGCGAAGCCCCGCGGGCGGGCATCGCCTTGGGCAGCGCGGAGCGGGCCGCTGCGGGGGCAGGGCCGCGGCCGGGACTGGGGCGGGGCGGGGTTCCGCGGTGCCGGGCCCTTCGGGGCTGTGGGGCGTGTCGCTGCCGGGGACCGGTGGATGCGTGCGGGGCCGCTCGGGCACGGCGGATCTCTGCGGGAGCCGCACCCTGCGCGCTCCCGCCCGCGGAGATGGTCGCAGGCCCTACGGTAGGAGCGGTGCCTGGTTTGCGGGCCCGGCCGCCATCGGGTCTGCCCGCGGCGCGGGGTGGAGCCGCCGGAGGCACGGAGCCCCGCGCCGGCCGTACGGAGCCCCGCGCCGGCCGTACGGAGCCCCGCGCCGGCCGTACGGAGCCCCGCGCCGGCCGCGGGCCGAGCTTATCCCTGCGCTCCGTGCACGCTTCTCGCTCTGCTGCGCGGCCCTGCAGCGCCAAAGGCTGCGGGTGAGCCCTGGCCCTGCCGGCCCACCAGCGCTGCGGCTTTTTCCCCCCTGCCCCGATGGAGGGGTAACCTACCGTGGGCACTGGGTGGAAAATACGGCGGTTGGGATAACATTTGCCTCATGTGCCATGCGACTTGGCCTGCCCAACGTCTGTTTGACTTAACGCTCCGTGGGTAGGAGTTTGTTAACATTTGGGGTTTGGTTTTTATTTTTCTTTTTTTTCTTTTTTTTCTTTCTTTTTCTTTTTTTTTTTTTTTCTTTTTCCTGCCTTCTCTTGCAGGAGTGGAAATCTAGCGCAGCAAGTCTTTCTTTGTAGGTATCGGTTCAAATGCTCGACAGAGGAGGTCTGAGAAATAGGTTTCACATCGGGGTGGGGTGGTGTTTTTCTTCAGTGTAAACTGTTCTCAGGCACCGAGCTTTGTGAGATGTTTAGAAATCCTCAGCTGGCCGAACTGTTGTGGATACTTAGAGTAGTAAGCTTTCTCTAGTATGTATAGGCAGAAAGTGAATTCCTTTGTACCTGTATAGTGTAAAAAACACCATGAAACTTCCGTATAGCCTTGTGGTGTGAATGTTGATTTTTGTGTATTTGTTTTTCCAGCATTAGGAAATTAGCTCTCCAAAGAGCGTGTTCCCATGAATGACGTTCCTTTGAAGAAATACGTGTGTGCACTACCTCTATAGGTTATACTTCATGAAAAGGCTTCTCTGTTTTGCAGGTAGTTTTCAGTGTGTATTTTGTGTAACGCTGGGTGACTGGATGTTGCTCATGGGATAGCCCCACCTTTTGGTTAATCCTTCATTGATCTCATACTTATGACCAAAGAGTTTTTCTGGAAATTATACCTCATGTTGTGCGTTGTGGGTGCAAGTCTGTGTTGAAATACCTTTTTATTTCTTGGGCTGGGCGATGACAAGATAGTCTCCTTTCCTGAGACTTTCCTATTTAATGTCAAGATAATTTTAACACGTAATTTCTGATGTTTCAGTTTACTTCTGTGATTATTTTTTGTGCCAGTATAAATTAAGCAAAATACTTTTTTTTTTTTTAGTTTCATTAAAATAAAGATTCTGTCTTTTTTTTTTTTGAAAAAGAGTGGAAATTATGTCAAACCGAAGAGTAGTCTTGGTGTGTGAAGTGACACCTGATACATGTTTGTGTGAAGTGACACCTGATCTCAAGCTTAACTTTCGGTTCAGGTGTTGGAGGTGGCAGTGCTCATATTTTAGTTTTCATGTTCAGGTAGTTCACAGATTATTTTCCATATTGAAGCTTTTGAGCTTGAAAAATATTCAGTTGTCTTGACAGAAGATTTTTATTAATTGTCTTACTGCTGCTGGGAGGAACTTCGCTGAAATTAGGTGTGAGAAGTTACATGTAAAGAGAAAAAGGAGAAGGGCTCTCTGAAGTCCTTTTGACTTACGGAAGGAGTTTTCTATTTCACCTTGTGTTTAGGTTTTAGTTTAGGAAAGACATTTAGCTTGTCACTCAACAGCTTGTCAGCAGTGTGTCTCATGATTAGAAACTTCGCAGTCTTTAATATTCATGGTGATACTCTGCTAGACATAGTTGGGGATCACCTGTTTTTTGGCTCTCGATAGGTTATTTGAAACATCTCCTTGAATTCCATTATCTGTGAGCTGCTTGCTCTTAGGAGATTGCTCCTGTGATATGAATTGCTAATGTCCAAAAGCACAGAGTGCTAATCAAGTTGCACTGGCTCTGGAGTATAACTGCAGTAATTGAAGTGGTGAAACTCCTTAAACAACTTAGAGGAGAAGTCAGGTTTCTCGGAGTGAGTGTGAGAGTGCTGAACAAGGCAGCTGTTTGTGTGGATGCTTAGGAGAGATTTGTAGCAGCAGTGTATCTCTGGGTGTGTTTTCAGGCCCTGCCCACTATCCACAGCTTAACTGTCCAATATCCTGTGCTAAGCATCAAGAAGATTATGAACTATCCAGTGTGTGTCCTGGATACATGGATGATTCAGCATGGTTTTCATTTGGAATTGCAGTTAGCCGTAGAAAGACTGGAAGCAGGGGGGAGGAGGGAACACCCAAACATCCTTCCTTTCTTTTGCAACAGCTGCAGAGGCAACAGCCCTGAAAACGTCACCCTAAAACACTTAGTATATTATGAAGTACATAAGAGCTTCCTCTACATTCTTTATAAAACTTAAAATTTCTGAGAAGCAGGGTGTCCGAGGGTTTGCATACTGGAGGTAGGTAATACTGTTTCAATTGTTCCAAGTGTAATTCATAAACTAAATGGTAAAAATCAAAATTTTGAAAGTGAGAACAATTGCTGAGAGTATTATGGGTTGTTATGATTGTGTTTCTGCACACTAATGAGGTTGAAGGGTTTGGAGTATATTTGAGAGATAAATATGCAACATGGAGCCATGTTTTTGGTTTTCTTTTTTTCTTTTTCTCTTTTCTTTTCTTTTCTTTTCTTTTCTTTTCTTTTCTTTTCTTTTCATCTGGATTACAACCAGGATTGAGGGTTTGCCTTAACTCAGTTAGTGAATTGGGAAGTTCAGGTCTTTGAGTTGATTTTTTACAGACTGACCTTAACCATGAAGACAGCGTAACCCAAAGCAGCAATCACTGGGTTAGGTGCTAGAAAGCACCTCTGACATTTACCACTGTATTAAGTTTTTCCAAGAGCTGGCAAAAGTTACTAGTTTTCCAGTTCTTGTTCAGTTCTTGGTAGGGAAATGCTTAGTTTCTGCTGTGGTAGTCCTTTTCGTTCTGGCTATTTTTATTGCTTCCTTCTCCCTCCCTGTGCCATTCACCTTACACCTGATGTAAGAGTTACGCCGGCCGGGCAAGAAGGAGCTGACTTTTGCAGTATTTCTGTCAGCTTAAATCACTTAAGCTTTGAAAGTGATACTATGTGACCCTGATGACAGCAAGTTTGTCATATCTTGAAGTAACCGTATGCTTGCAATGCCAGTAACTTTCTAGGAGCTTCTTTTCAGGCAAGAAATAAAATAGTGCTGTTTTGTTTTGCTCCTTTCCCTGGCAAATGCTTTTCTTGCTTGCTTGCTTAGCTTTTTTTTTTTTTTTGGCTACTTTGTTTTTACAGTCAAGTGGATTGCTGGTAATGGCTGCATGACATAGTTGACAACCTGCTGTAAAGGACTTTGGTGCTTCAGTCTTCTGTGAAGCTTTATATATGTCATTTTGAATGTCTGATTATATGCTGCGATTTATCTAGTCACATCAAAAACTTGTCCCTTTGCTATAATGCAGCAGTGGGTAAGCTATCAGCTGACTTCTTTTGTTCCCTACTGTAAATATTTATAGCAAATGGCATGAGGGAAAGGCAGTAACTGATTTTCAGAAGTATTTTTTCTTTGACTAGTGAAGGTTGTTAGCCTTTTCATTTTGTTTTAGGTTTACAAATTAGACTGTCTTCCACCAAAAACTTCAGATAATTTTTTTCTGCTTGAAGGAGTTGGATAGTCATTAGATAAGGGATTATTTTCTGCCATTTCCACATAAAATCTTAAAATTATATCTGGAAGAAAAGTATCTCTAGTTTTTCTACTATCTTGAACAAACCTTTTCTCATGGAATAAATACTTCTAAGGTAGTTTTAGGTATATTACAGTATTTTGATGGCACTAAAAGCTTTTTGTGCTGCTGCATTTTAAGATCTTAGGAATAGATAACTGTTCTGTGTGCACTCAATGTCATTCCATCCTATTTTACAATTTAATTAAAAAACCAGCTGGTCCTGGTAATTGACTCTCTGGGCTATTGACTAGGACTTAAATTCGTATTAAACGTCTACAAAGTAAGATTCAGTATGGAGTGGGAAGTCTTTGTTTTTGTTTTCCAATGCTTGTAAAGGTTCAGGAACTGGGCTAGGAATAGTCAACTTCAGGAAACAAATTCTCACTACCACGTTAGTTACAATTCTTTATGTATATGGTTTTGTTTACTGGATTGTGATTGGGTACAATGTAGTGTTTGCCAACTTGAAACTTAACTGTGAAGCTTGAAGGATTTCCCCAGATTTTTAGGATGGTTTATAGGTAACCAAAACTTTTATGGAGTGTTCTGTGGATTGGGCTTTCAGGATATAAAGCAGTTTGTACAAATAACTCTGACATCTCTAAACAGCTTGTGAGATTTTTTTATCTAACCTTAGGTCTCATGTTTTTGTTAAGGAAATTGTTCACATGTAATAACTTTGCTAGTTTGTGTGGCTCTAAAATAGAACTTCATTCTTGAAAAAAAAACCAAAAAGCAACCCACAAGCAACCATTTTTTCAAAAAGATAGTTGTGCAAGTTGTGACTTGAGACACTGAACTGGAAAACTATATGTTAGGTATGAAAGAGTAAAGAATTAAATAGCCAGAGGAGCTACCTGTGGTATAATTGCTGAGACTTTTGCAAGTGGACAGTCCTCCTTATGGTGCAAGAGGATGAGATGGGGGAGATTGCACCACTGTATTAATAGCAGTGGCCTGTTCTTACTGCTGTCAAAGGGAGAGGATTCTGCTGTCCTGGTGAGTAATTCTTTTGTGTAGTGTTAAGTAACATACTGCTCATTTCTGTATGGTGTGTGCTATTTGTGTGGTTTTGCCGTATTTAGAATGCTGGTTATCACAGTGTTTACCTGCTTTCTAGAAGTTCTTTGGGTAGGTTGCTTTTGGTACAGAGACCATGACTCTTGCTGCCACATGTTGCTGGTTATCCTAAATTTTTGACACAGAGCTTATTCCTACAAGTGTAAATTCACTTAGGTAAATAGTCTGTTCTAGCAAACAATTTACTTCTATGTTTAAGAACATAAACCACAAGTAGTATGTTGGAATTAAGATTGCCTAGAGGACAAAGAATGAAGAAGTATTTTTATCTGGTTTTGTTTAAATGGACTTGCAAGCACTTTGAAAAAGAATATTTTGACCTATGAACAGCTTCTGAGGCTTTGGGATGTATGAAATGAGATACTATGAAAGGTGCATTTGTGTGTAATTTAATCTGCACCAAACTGGGGGAACTCACATGTGCTTCTGTGAGAGGTAAAAGTGCTTTTGGAAGCATACCCCAGAATGCAATCACCTTCAGGGTTTCAGTGTAGGTTTTTTTATGCCTAGCGTTTGTGACCTTTTTAATAATTACATGTTTTTTCAGTTCGTATCTATGGTTTCTCTATTTAATTTTTAGGTTTTTTGCGTTTCGACACTATTCTGTCACCTGGGATTTTGTATTCCTTTCCTTTTTTGCATACTAATTTGCCTTTTTTTTGGTTCTGTACCATTTAACAAAGAGTTAGCTCAGCTACTTGCTTGCACTCTCTGATAAATGAGTACACATCAAAATAATGACTTATTTGCTGCAGACTTGCTCATAGTTACTTTTTTTCACCTTTCAAATCAATAGCTCCATAATAATCAAAAGTGAAGTCCAAGCTTTGGCTTTAAAAATATTTTGGGATGCACTGAGCTTTGGATACAAAGCAAAACATGGAAATATATATATATAAAAATATGTATATGTATGTATAGATGAACAATCTTACAGGTTTTGCAGAGCTATTGTGGTCAATAAACATAAAAAACTTAAATTTTGATTTTTCTCTTGGTAAGTATAGCTTGATATGTGGTTTTAGCAACTCATCTATTTATGAAAATAAGATACCATGTTTTAATAAATACTGAACAGACTCAAAAACATGCCTTTCTATATAACAGCTTTTATTTTCCAGAAACTTATTTTCTTAAGGAATAAGAAAATAGAATATACTGCAAGTAGAACAGATGCAGTTGTATTGATAAACTTTGTATATCCACATGTGGTTTTGATTTTTCTGATTTCACTTGGAGAGAACTGTGTTTTTTGAAATGTAGTTGAAGTACTTTGCAGGAAAATCCTAGTATTAGTTCTGGAAAATTTCAGACATCTCTGGCTCTTCAAAGTAGTCTATTTTCTGGTTGTGGGTTTTTTTTTTTTTTTTTTTTTTGTTGTTGTTGTTGTAGGGTTTTTGTGGTTTTTTTTATTATTTGTTTGGTTTTCTTGTGTGTGGTAGTTTGGTCTTGCTGGTTTTTTGGGGGTTGAGAGGTTTTTAAGTAAAGAAAATGCAAAGATACTTAAAATTTTCTTAAAATTACATTTATCCTTCCAAGGCAGCCATGTTTTGTGTTAAAGTATTTTGGTCAGTTGAACATGTGAATTCTGTTTATGTAAACTGAGAATGTCCTTCAGCTTCAGTAACAGAGAGATTATCCTTGTTTTCCGTAAGAGAAAGTTTTAATAGCAGGATTTTAGCATGAAAACTCTCCATGGTTTTGAGAGTTAAGAGTTTCTGCCAGTTTCAGTGAGGAAGAAAAAACTAACATGAAAGTAGAGGTGCTGTTGCTTAAAATACATTTTTGAGCCTCAGGTGTGACATTATTGTGTGTTTAAGTTATGAGAATTTCTTTCAAGTATGATGTTATCAAAATGACAACAGAAGTGTTCAGCACTAATGTGTTGTAATGGTGACTGTGCTTTTTCTTCCTAGTGTCTAGCCTAAGCCTTCCTCTTTTCAGTTTAAAGCAATTGTGTTGCTTCTTGTCCCGTCACTACACGCCCTTGTAAAAAGTCCCTCTCCAGCCTTCTTGTAGGCCCTCTCTAGTGCTGGGAGGCTGCTCTAAGGTCTCCCCAGAGCCTTTTCTTCTCAGGGGTGAACAGTCCCAACTCTTTCAGCATTCCTCTGTATAGGAGAATTGTTCCATCACTCCAGTCATTTTTATTGCCCTGTTCTGGACTCGCTTCAGCGAGTCCACATCCTTCTTACATTGGGACCCCAGAACTTGTGTCAGTAAAATCTCCTCTGAAGCCTGTTACAGTGTCTGACCAGAATTATTGCTGCCTTGCAGAGGCTGAGCATCTTGGTATTCTTTTACTATGTATATATATATAACTTAGTATTCAGGAGGATGGAGTTCATACAAGTCCTCTGTAGGCACTCCCAGCCATGCCTAATAGACTCATCTGAATAGGAGGTCTGAATGAAACAGCGTAAGTTCATTTCTTTAGCCATTGTTTTGAGCAAAAGAAAATTGCTTTGTGATGATCCTTGCCATTTTTTAGAGTAGTTTTGTGGTTAGAGTGTTTATCCAAGAACCAGGAGTTCCATGGATTCCATGTGATTCTTACATTTCGGCAAATGCCAAAATTTCATATGAAAGGGAAATACTGGAAGGGGTATCCTCTTCCCTTTGCACGAACTTTGTCAGTAAGTGTGAAATTTATATGGTACTGAAAAGCTGGATCCACAGAGAAGGTGGCTCAGTGGCTCAGTGACAAAGAATTCACCTAGGAGTGAGGTAAATGTGCTTTTCTGAAGAGAAAGGAAAATGTGAAAATTACATGTAACTTCATGCAGGCCATTTAATTTATTGTACTGTTGATAGCATTATGACAGCATTTATTACAGTGCAGCTTTCTGATCCTGTGAAGACTGCCTTTTTCCCCTGTTTAGATGGGAGGATGGATAACATTTCTCAGGCAAGGTGAAAAGGCAGAGGGAGATTGCAGAGAATCCAGCTTTTATTGACTTGGAGTTTTACTTAGTCAACACTTCTTGCTCTCCTCTGCTTCCCTCCAACTTGAGGTGCTTTCATTTAGTTGTTGTTGGTCCTTTACAAGCAGAACTTATGTTAATTTTAAGTCTGCTCTGCTACCACTGGAAGGCAAGTGGCATTGTTTAAAATGTGTAAATTCATTCACCTTTGCCTTTAGCTTTCTATCAAGTGTTTATTCTACTATTTTCTATATAATAATAATCTATATTATTATACTATTAAAAGTTTTAAATTATTTTGGAAGTTGTATTTTTGCATTGCCTACTAAAATGTTAAAGAGAATTTTTTTTTACTTTAGTATGCATAGATGTTCCACCACAACCCTCTGGATAGCCGCTGTGTGCATTTCTCTTTTCCTTTTTTCCCTGCTTCTTCTCATTGGTTGTTGGTTTTATTGGGGGTTTTTTGGTTGTTTTTGGTGGGGTTTTTTTTTTCTTTTGTTCTTGTGCTTTTTCTTTTTCACTTGACTTTTCCTCTTGACCTGGAGCATCAGTGAGCACTTTAGTGCTTACTGAAATACTTTGTGGTGAATTTAGACCAACAAAGACCTTGCAGTCTCAAGATGGTTCAGCTCAGTAGCTGGCTCCACTTGTACAGCGGTTCAGTACACAATAATATGTAGACACTATTGGCACTGGCAGACTGTTCATCATCTGCGTGACAGCAGGTCATACTTTTGCTGCAAGCAAAACAGCACTTGGCTACTTGAATCCAAGGGTCTAATTTCCACCCAGTAAGACCTGCAACCTGGCTGGAATAATCCAGACTTTATAATTCATTAAATTGTCAGTAATGTGGTGAACACAGCTCTTCTCTTGTAACTATTTATTTTCTTTAAAGGCTTTCCAGATTGTTTACACTTGAAGGGTACTTGGACAAACCTGGGACACCTGTTAACTTGAGTCAAGCTGGAATTCTTGTGAAAAGTTAAACAGTTTCTTCCTGGCTGCTGGGACAAGAGTCTGCTTTCAGGTAAATCTGGAAATAAGCTTGCTTCATACTTCATCTGCTTTAGGCTTTTAGCAGTTGTGGAGTTGAATTTACCAGTAATAAAAACCTGATTATTTTTACATGCTGAACAGTAAGGATTTTTGAGAGGTTTTACACATTTCTTTGGGAAGAAGGGGATGGCGATCAGCTGTGTGTGTGTAGTTGGCTGAATTTCTTGCCTGCATTTTGCAAGAGAAGAGGTGCTTTATCTTACTCATTCTCAGCACCAATATCTTTGAACATCCATTTTCCCCTTTTCTTTGTCTTCTACCTTTATACTAGCCATTGTGCTCTTGGAGGACAGGTTTTTTCACAGTGGGAGTATTTGTTTGTCATTCATAGTAGATCTCAGATGGAAGTACTGGTGTTCAGTTAATGGTCCTGTAGACTGCAACCTTAATTGCTTGGAGGCACCATTTGAGGAAGCCGTGTGCCCTGAGGACACTATGTCCTTAAATGGATAGGAAAATTGAGTCCTTGGCACGATATAGTTTCTGTCCAAGGAATGTATTCAGGTCTTGCTTAAATAAGAACACCAAATACTCCATGTTTCTCGCTGTGCCTCTAGTCTTAGTTATTCTGTAGATATTTAAAATGGCAGTCAGAAATCAGTATGTTGTGGCATCTCACAGTATTGTCAAGTAGGTTTAAAAAGTGTATTTACTGGCTTCAGCAAAAGCTTTACTTGATATAATTCTGTCATTGACAGGAAAATAATGTCTAGTAAATGACTTACAGAAGTTTCTATTTTATTGTAATAGGACTTTCTGAACTTCGGTAGGCCTGAATTATAATGCAGAATCATACTCCATACTTAGAATGCAATAGTTTATTTTAAAAGCTGGATCAAATAGTATGAAGGGAGAAGAGCTTGTGACAGTGTGGAGAAATGCAATCAGTGTGAATTAACTTATTTAGCATTTTGAGTGCAGGGACATTCAGTATGGTGGCAGCCTTTAATCTTTAAAGAACAAAAGATGTTGATAATATGCAGTTGTTTAATATCTTACAGGTTATCAGAGATGGTGATTTGAAGAATCATATTTCCGATATGAACAAAGTAAAAACATCATCTGAAAAAAGGTAAATTTAAAACTGTAGTCACCTCTTAACATCAAGCTATTAGAGATTTGTGAAAAAACAGTCTTTCTCTTAGTAAGAAGATAAGTAAAATGGATCTGTAGTATGGATATGTAAGTTGATGTCCTGAAAAATCAATGGAGTCAGTACTGATCAGCACAAAGTAACTTCAAATTTAATAAATAACTTTTTAAATCTAAGTTTTTAGTTAGTGTTGGGCATGTTCATATATAAAGTACCTATTAAATTTAATTGAAAATTTAATTAATTTAATGATTTTATGCACATATTAGCAAACCACAAAATTATTTCTAATGAGGGAATTAAAGAAGCAATTTATAATACTGTGTAAGAAGCCATGAATTTGTCATAAGATGTGTGTCATTCTGCAACAATCCTCCAATCCAACACATAGCTAGGACAAACCAGAGTAGTATGCAGAAGATGTCAGGTTGAAAAGTTGTGTTTGTTATTTTCGTGTGAACTTGTTTCAGCAAGCATTTGAGAAATCTGTGAAATTATCTCTGGAAGGCCGTTAAGCATCAGGCAACCAATTAAAGGCTTGCAATCTTACTTTTTTCTTAAGGTAGCACAGATTAAACCAGCTTGTTAAATCAAACAATCTAATCAGACTTTAAAAAGTAAAGCAAAGTTGGCAGTTTTGGCTTCAGTCTTAGTTTTCTGAAGTACCAGTTATTTTCTATGTGAGCAGGTGAATTTTTGTGAAGAATTTGCTCTACTGTGAATTGTGTCTCTATCTTGGGATCTATTTAAAATGCAAATTTAAATTCTTGTATGTGGAATCATCCTTACTTTTGCTGACTTTGGGTGGAACAACTGGGTATCAGACTGGTTGGTCCTGTTTTTGTGAGGGGTAGATAAAAAGAAATGGTAAAAGTCTCTTATGTTTTGTTCTTGTGGTAGATTAGTCCCTTAGGCATTATGATAAGCAAAGCAAGCTCTCTGTCAGCAATGAGTGTTCTTGAAAATACTACAAATTATAATGCATAAAATATGCTATCACAAAGAATATTAGGTGTTTGCAGATTGGCTACTTAAGTGCCATTTATTCTTCTTTACTTATAGAGACAAAATGGAAGTTTCCATCCCTGCAATTCAAAACAGTTGTTCCCTAAGTCATGAATAAGTTATGGTGACTCTGTGTACAGAGACAGCTGTGAACTAATCAGAAGTATCAGCTCTCTAATGATTACTTGCTAACTGTGGAAGTGGTTGAGAAAAAAAAGGTAGTTTGAAATTATTTGCATTGGAATAAAATCAGAACAAGCTCATGAGAAGCCTGCCTGTTTTAAAATAGGGTTTAAAGGCTCACTGCACCGTGCCAAAATACAGATCTATTTACCGTGGGGGAAGAAGGAACTCCCTTATACATCAGTGTGCTGGCTGACTGCAAACAGCAGTTTCAGAGGAAGCAGGTACCATTGAGAAACTGATGACATCCTTCATTTGACTATTCTATTTTGTAAGGCTTCTTGCAAGGTGAATACCCAAAAACCATTCCAAGATAATTGAATTTTTGTGAGCAGCCATGGCTTAAGAGTTTTCTTTCTCATTTTGAGTAGAGACATAGCAAGCTACGAAGATGTGTTTTAGCCTATGTGTAGTAAAAGTGGCATGTAGTGAGTAATGGAGGATTGTGCATCTTGCACTTCTTCATGATCAGAGTTTGAATGCTTAAATCTTTTGGGAGTGAAAGAAATGTCCATGTAGTGAGGAATATTTATTTGAAAAGATGTTTTCTTGTTGAGGAAGTTCTCTTCCAAATGTGAAGCCCTGAAGTCCTCTGTTCCTCGCTGTCTGGGGCATGCTTCCGTATTTATTATCTACTTGTAGCTTTCCTGACCAGAAAAGGAGGAAAGCCACAAAGCTCTCTGGTTAGTTGAGTCATGTTGTAAGTTTTGGCAACAGTTGAGATACGGACATGGGTGTTCAATGCTTCCTTTTTGCAAGCAAAGTGGTGATGTGGGGGGCATTTTGAACTGCAGCACTTGAATGTGGGATGAAGAGGGAGCTTCCTGCTTGTGGTGACATGAACTGTACTGGATCAAGTAAAGTAACCTTCACCTCAAGATGCTTAAAGAAAGTGTAAATCTATCCCAGAATAATAATTATTGGTTATCTTTGGACAGAGTAGAGCACTGACTGGATACCAGATCAGTGATAGTTGATGACTGTCAGAAGGAAATGATGCGCAGTTTATTTCTGGATGTGCTCTCTCTGTTTCTGGTTACAGCTAATGGTGGGAAATATTCTGGTTTTTCACTAATGATCTATAAGAGAAGAAAGTTACTGTTAAAATTACAGGCAATTTTAAGCTGGAAAGATCTTCAGAAGTACTGAAGGACCAAATTATTTCAAAATACTCTTGTGAAATGCAGAAAACGGTTAACAATATTTGAATATGTGCAAGATATTGTGCTTAGAGAGATACGTCACTGGAATGGATAAGGGCCAGTTGTATTTGTAGCAAGAAGTGCCAGAAATGTCAAGATTAAGCTTCTGGATGAAAGCCTTTCAATTGAAGGGATACAAAGTGTTAGAATGAGATTGCCTTATTGAATCATCTTTGAAGGTCATCAAGGACTGATTTGGCATATATGTGTCATGAGGAACAGCTCTGGTGTTTATCCAGATCTGAAGAGAATAGTTTTTATGCTGTTAGGAAGTTTCTCCTGGTGCTCTTTAGTCATGTTTTTTAGTAAGATAATAGAAACTCTATGTACCCCTCAGTTACAGAGTGCTCTTGTGAGAAGGCTTTAGAATGGATGGGGTGAAAAATGTTACTCCTAGTAACAAGAAAATCTTGTGGGAAAAGTAGTCTCATACTCTCTGTTGCCCTCCAGCATCAGTGACAAGCTCAGGCACTCACTGCAGCTGGAGACCTGGACAGCTGCATGTCGGTGTGTGAGGTCAGTCTGAATCATCTCATTCCTTCTGACAATGGCTTTTGACTGAGTAGAAACCATAGTTAGCCCATAGTTCGATGGGTGATGACTCAAATTTATATTATATCCAGTCAGAATTCGTGGGAGTGGCCTGCATTGCATTTGTACCAGTTTGACCCCAGGTTTCCCTTAGCAGAGTCTCAGATGTCTCATTCTCCAAACCGATTTATTCATGGTGCGGTAACACAGAAACAGCTTGAGCTGGTGTCTCTGAGGAGTGACCACCAGCAAAGGAACCCCTGGGCTTTTAAGCCTTCCCAGTCCAAGCATGGGAAAGTCTTAGCTGTTCCTCCTGACTCTTCAGCTCCTGCTGTGTCTCTGTGTCTGGTAACCATGAAAGTCTGGCCACAGTCTTCAGGGTATTCATTTGAGGTTCTGCAACATCAGCAGCTTGAGAGAAAACATGCCTCTGACAGAACAGAGTTAATTCTGTCTTTTTGTTGTTGTGGGATTTAAAATGCTGAATTCTGTGGTGCCGCTCTGTTTTGGAGAAATGTCTTCTAGATTTGGATGCTGAGTGGTTCATTGGTCAAAACATACATGTTTGCATTACAAATACGAGAGAGTCTCATTACAGCTTGGGCTTGCATTTTGTTCTGAGGTCAAATGGGTGGTCACAGCAGTATTACTGACACTGCTCCTTTATGTCTGGCTGGCTGCCGTAATTCCTGTCCTATGGTCTTTTTGCTGTACGGTGCAGGCATTGAAAACTGTCAAAAAGTTCTATAACCACTATGTATATTAGTGTAGAATATTGGTAAATAAGACTATAATTCTTGTTTTAAGAAGAAAGCTCAGCCATAACTTAAGAGGAAATCAAGACTTTAATTTGTATTTCAGCATTGGCTGGTGTTAATTTTCAAGGATGCTTTATTATGTATGCTGAAGACATGAAGTATAGTTAGCTGTATTTATGTTGGAAGACTTTATACAAGATGAATATCTTTCTAAAGATATCTTTGCTGTAATAAGCACTTATTGCTGTTGATAGAAGTTCTCTGCCCAGGAGGAGATTATAACAAAAATCTTAGAACTTAAGTTGTTACACCACCCAGTACTGAGAATGACTTACCCTACCTAAACCTTTTCAAGCTTTTATTAACTATGGAGAAATTATGTTAGGTGCCAGTTTCTTGTACATGGTAAATTGCTTCCATGTGTCAGTGTTTCTTGAATTTTCCAGGGTGCAGCCATCAAAAATCAGGTTTGCTCTGACATTTTAATGCCTATAAATGAGTTTTATCTTTGCAAAAACTTTTTTAAAAAAACTTGTCGTTATTATTCCTGAGCATCAACTTTGCTTTCTTGAGTTGTTTTCAGCTTTCAAACTACATTAATTTCATTGTGAGACCAATGATGTACCACAGTGGAAGTGATATGCACACACACAAGTTGAAGCAGCAGTTCTGTTACACATTGGCTTATATGTGGGTTGGCTGGACTCTTACTTGTTTTGGTTGTGGAACTGGTGAAGATATAATCCTATATAAATTGGTCAATTTGTGTATTGGATCAACATAGCTCATGGATTTCATTACAATCTTGGGTTAATTTTGGATCATTTAAAGTTCAGTGGATAAACAGAGAAGGAGAAATAAGCAAAACAAAGCTTATGCAAATAATAATGGGATCATACTATTGCACCTGGTGTTGGATGATGAGAAAGGATTGGAGTGATTATGCTTTACTTACGCAAGGAAATTAATGTTTCAGCACCCAAGACAAATTTAATTTAGATTAAAAAAAGTACTTTGAGATCAAAGTCTAGCAAATAGCTGAGAAGGTGATATGCTTACTTCACTATATAAAATGACTTATATTTAAGAGCTATAATTAATATAGCCATTTCTTATTCCTGATGGTATCAGCTTGTAAGTATCAGCTGTAATCTGAAATTGATTTTTGGCTCTGCTTCTCATTTAGATGTCAGTGTGGAAAAGTGAGAGTGATGGAAGCAGCTTCTTGTGCAGCTCTTACATCCGTTTGCTTTCTTGGCAGTATAACTTTTGCCCTCAGCTACCTTTTTCCCTTGATTTTAACGTATTAGCCGAGTTAGCTGTAAATGTGAAACCTTTACGCATAAGTAAGATATAAATCAAGGGGTAATAATTTCTTATTGTTATAAACAAAACTGACTATATTTATAAAACTAGTGTTGTAGACTTTAGTTTTATTATAGATAGAGCAATGTGTGTGTAAAATGAATTATTGGTGATTATTGTAGGACTCTAATGTTAGGAATGAAAACCCAAGGTAGTTAATTCACAGACATCACAATTTCTTGTAGCTAATTGCATGACTACAATTAAGATGTTTTAATTGTAAAAAAAAAAAAAAATTAAACATCTGTTTAAAAATTACTGTCATGTGGGAATGTGAATCTCAAAACTATTCTGAATAATTGTTATGATCTAAAGTAGAGAACAAATAAAACAGTTTCTAGGCTGACTCTGTTTAGAATACTATAAATACTTAGAGCAATTCTTTCTTTGTAATCTACCTCTCTATATGTATGCCTGGATTGGTGTCTTACACTAAAATACATTTTCAAGGCTATTTTTTGTTGGCAGGTATACTGGGTTTGCTTGCTGGTTTTGGTAGCAGGGGTGTGGCTGCAGGGGTGGTTTCTGTGAGAAGCTACTGGAAGCTTCCTCTGTGTCCAGCAGATCCAATCCCTGGTGGCTCCAAAGACAGACATGCTGCTGTCCAAGTTGGGGCCAATTAGAAATGGTGGTTACACCCCTGTGATAATACATTGAAGAAGAAAAAAAAGTTGTGGCACAGTTTTAACTGAGGCCAGAGAAGAGTGGAGTGAGAACATGGGAGTGGAACAACTCTGCAGACACCAGGGTCAGTGGAGAAGGAGGAGGAAGACATCCTCCAGGTGCCAGAGCTTAGATTCCCCTGCAGCCCATGGTGCAGCCCATGGTGAGGCAGCTGTGCCCCTGCAGCCCATGGGGATCCACAGGGATGCACAGACCTACCCACAACCCACGGAGGAGCCCCAGGCTGGACCAGATGGATGCCTAGAGGAGCCTGTGACTCCATGGAAGATCTGTGGAGAGAGGGGCCCTGCTCCCAAGCTGGAGCAGCCTGTCTATGAAGGACTGCACCCTGTGGAAGAGTGACCCACGCTGCAGCAGTTTTGGGAGGACTGCTGTCCGTGGGATGGACTCACACTGCAGCAGGTCACAGAGAGCTGCTGCTTGTGAGATGGACTCACACTGGAGAAGTTCATGGAAACTTGTCTCCTGTGGGAGGGACCCCATGGTGCAGCAGGGGAAGAACTCCTCTCCCTGAGCAGTGGGAGAAGCCTCAGGTGCTGAACTGACCATAACCCCCATTCGCTGTCTCCCTGTGCCGCTGGGGTAGGAGGTAGAACTGGGAAGGTGGGAGGCGGGGGGGAAGGTGTTGTTAGGGCTTGTTTTACTTCTCATTATCCTGCTCTGATTTTGTCAGTAATAAATTCACTTCGTATCTCTAAGTTGAGTCTGTTTTTCCCATGACAGTATTTGGTGAGTGATCTCTCCCAGTCCTTATCTCAACCCATGGACCTTTTGTTAAAATTTCTTTCCTCTTTACAGCTGTGGAGGGGAGTGAGTAAGTTGCTTTGGTGGGTGTGTGACCTGTGGCCAGCATCAACCCATGATGACAGGCCAAAATACCCTTGTATTCAAAATTAATCCAAACTTGGATGGTAACTTTAGAAACCTTCCTAAGTTTTTTTTCTTCAAAATGGTGTTCTTTTTCTTCAGCTGGTATGTGCTAGTTTGCTCACGTCACTAATGACTTTATTTTCTTCCTTTTCTGAAATGCCATCCTGTGAGATCAGCAGTCTTTTGGACTGTTGGTAGCCAGTTCTTCCTTGAATGGCAGGTTCGACAGGATATCCTGTCACTTAACATAAGTTATTAAATATAAGTTATTGTAGATGACATAGATGAGCAGCATTCGTACCTATAGCTGCATTTTACTTGCTGCAACTGATTCCCTGTTCACAGTTGCTCTTGGAGATGCTGTTACATACAATTAGTTTGTTGCAGTGCAGGCTTTGCAAAATCTGTAAATTTGCCAGAATTGAGAATTAAGACTGTTTTCCAATACAGATAAAATATGAAGTGCATTAGCCACACCCATTCCTCTAGCATCAAGTTTGTGTTGTTAGGACTTTTTTTTCTCTGATTTAGATGGAAAAATTATATCTTTCTTGTAGTGTTTCTGCCAGTTCTCGGACTGTATTCCTGCTGTCACAGCTGGAGAAGATCAATTTGGACTCTGTATTAGGAGCATCAGACAGTGCCAGATATGTTACCTCAAAGATCCTTCATCTGGTTCAGAGTCAAGGTAATTATCTAAGCTTTGTGGTTTTAGTAGTTTCCGTTTTGACCCTTCCTTCCTGTATCTCCCTTGCTGGACTTCAGTTTTTGCTTAGTGAACTTGGTTATCCATCTGTTTTTGTCACTGATTGTTAGAAGCATTTGTTTAAGACTATGTTTAATGGATCTAGTATAGCATTGGTAGTGCTGAGTCCATTTTGTATTGTTAAATAGCTGTAACGTAAGTAATAATTCACTTTGTACGTATATGTGTCTGTGTGTATATATATATGAAAAGTAGAAATATCTAGAAGGGAGCTTTCTTACTGGTGTTTTTCTTTACAGTTTTTTTTCCTAGGCCATCACAAGATTGTTGAACAATTGAAAACAAAAATTAGTTTTAAAATTGCTGGAGTCTTTACTTAGTTTTATATACATATATGCAGTTTTTAATAGCTTTTATTATTTGCAGTGTAGATTCTCTTGTCAATTTGTAGATGATAACGTGTTTTTTTTCCGCAAGCCAGTATTGGTCTTCTTCTCATTGACAGAAAAAACCAGGAAGGAGATGACTTCTAAGGGCTCCACTGGAATAGAAGTTATCCTGTCAACCCTAGAGGTAAAATCTTTTAGTTTTTGTAGTTATGGGTTAATAGCAGTTTTGCATTTTATCATTATGAAATGTATATATTTATTAGTATATTTGTGTTATGAAATATGTTGTTATCCTATGGAGCCTTCAAAACTTGTGTTGGTCTGTAATGAATAGATTTAAGTAACCTACTTGTGAATTTTTCTCCCTTATATTTATATTTAGATATCCTCCTAGCTTTAAGTATCTAAACCATTGTATTAAATTGCTATATTAAGCACAGATCTCTCTTTTTTATTGCAGAATACAAGAGATCATCAAACTATTGTAAATATATTGAATATTCTCATTGAGGTAGTCTCAGTTGGTAAGTTTTTATTAAGGAGTGATATATGATTGTATTGATGCATACTTTTTCAGATTTTTTTTTTTGTTTTGGCTAGTTACTTTTTATTGTTGTTGGGTTTTTTGTAAATTATCATTATTTTGGCTTTTGTTTGTTGTTGTTTGCTGAAGCATATTTATATGCAGAATTAAAAGAATCTAAAGACTGAAGTTACCTTTCTAATAATCCTACACAATAATCTGTGTTGCTGTAAGTCTAAGTCCAGCATGTCCTTGCATAGTGCAGTCACATATAAAGAAAATATTGCTGTTCTGAAGACTAACTTCATGATAACCTTATCTTAGATATTTAGTTGTTCTTTGGCTTTAGACATGTCAGTTCAATTTTAATTTCTAGGTGGTGGTCGGAGAGCAAGTGTCATAGTCACCAAAGGAGGGACACAGATCTTGTTACAGCTGCTTTTGACTGCTAGCAAAGACTCTCCACCAAATGAAGAACTAATGGTGCTTCTTCACACTCTTCTTGCAAAAATTGGTCCAAAAGGTGATATTATGGCTTAAGAATTGCAGTTTTATAGGTGAAACTTAATAAAAAAAAAATTTCTGTTATTGTGTAAGCATCAACATACTCAGAATTGGTAGAGAAGAGGAAAAAGGAGGAGTAAATTAGGGGGGAGGAAAGAATGGTGAAAAGTAGATTAGCAGAGTTGACATTAGTAGAAGGAATTCAGTCATTTAACTTCTATTTTTTTAGTAGTAATTTCAAAATTACTGTGATTGGTCTTGTATTTCTTTGATGTCAGACAAGAAGATTGGCATGAAAGCAAGAATAAATGGTGCCCTAAACATATCACTGAATTTAGTGAAGCAGAATTTGCATAACCTCAGGCTAGTATTGCCATGTCTTCAAGTATTAAGAGTTTATTCAACCAACTGTAAGTATTGCAGAAAATTATTTTCTTTCCTATGTGAATAAAGCTTTTTATCTAGATGAGGTTAAATACCAACTCTGAGTGCTTGTTTAATGTTAGTTATTTAAACTACTTTTTTTCTGAGAATTTTCTTTTTATATACTCAAAATGCTTAATTCTATAAAAATATTTTTTTTAACCAGTGCTATTGGATGTGTGGAATTCGAGCCATCTAATTTGCATAAATGCTGTTGTTTAAAGCTCTGAACCAGAAATGGTAACATTTTTCTTGCAGAAGCAAGAGTTAGAGTTAAATAATTGTTCTCTTTATTATTCATTCTCATGTTTTTTGTTTCTGGTATTTTAGTTATTTCTTTATTACCAATTTAAAACTTGGTTCACACAGAAAATATTTTAATTTAACCTAATTACTTGTTAATTTAACCTTTTCCTTACTCCTTTTGCTCAAGAGCTCCACTCTCCACTATTGGGCTAATATTCTTCCACAAGAGCCTAGTTGTTTGGGCTGGCAGTAGGAAGTTGATGAAAATAGTGTGGTTCTTACTGTATCTCTACTGTCAGTTAGATGCTCTTAATTTTTTTCATTTGAGCTCGAAATGGTTGTTATATCCTCTTATTTAAGTGCAAGAAGTTGAAAATGTGGCCATGTTCCCCCCAGAGAATTGAATTGGTGATCTGTAAGATTATGTTTTCAGGTCATTCACATGAGCAGCTATAATTCACAAAGCCCTAATACTTTCAAAATGTGGAAGCTTTATTTCTGTTGAGCTGTCTGATAATGAGGTAAAATTCTTCTAAGCTGAAAAGTTTAATACAGATAGTTACATTAGTTGCATGGCTTATCTGAAAACTTCCTTGATCCTGAAAATGGGACTGAGTCTCTAATTCTTAGACTTCTTCTTAGATCAATTCTATTTTTCTGTATTCCTCACTCCTTATAAATAGAAAAATTAGTAGTTCATAATATTCTGATGAGTAGTACTTCTTAAAGTTGGTTTTCAGTTATTATTAGAGTAAGTCCTAACTTTACTTAGATTCTGGTATGATGTTGCTGCTAATGATGATGAAATTGCCACTTGGGTTCATGTACTAAATTCTGCACTAATAACAGTATTTATTATATTGAAGTAAATTCTTAGCTGCTCTCTTCCTACTTTGTTAGGAGTACATATTGCTAAACTCAGTCAGGAATGGAATTTCTGTGCCTGTTTTAGCAGTTTGTATTTTCAGTTGCCTGTTGGACTTCAAACATATACTTCAAGTTCATATTTCTCTAACATAGGTCTTAGCATAATCTCTTTTCATTTGCTCCCTTTCAAATAGATTTTTTTTATAATTTTTTTTCCCAAGAGCATATATTCGTAACATGTTGCTCAGGAAAGCTATACCAATTCGAATTTTTGAATTTTATAGCAGACTCTTGGATTTCAAGTCCTGTTGAATATACCTGCTTGTCCAAATACTGAAGGATAGTAGCAAGTCACAGAACCTATTTTAGAATTTTAGAAAACTTGCTGTTCCAATAAAGTGTGAATTTCTATAAAGAAAATTCTTTTTGTTTTGTATCTTAGTAACAAAGAAAGCAGAAGCCTGCATTGGAAGCAGTACATGATTTTATTTGTAAAGTAATAATGAAGTTTTGTTCTTTTCCAAGTTTTATCAGGATTGGATTGTCATGCTAATTACGTGCAGAGCAGTGTCTGCTTGTCACTGTATGTCATAAAGGACAAAATTGTCTATAATTTTTTGTACTTCAGAATTAACTTGTGTGAATTTTAGTTTTGAGTATATTGACTTTTTTCTTTTGCATTTCTTACTACATTATCTTCAAATGGATTGCTTTTAACTTCCAGCTGTAAATGCAGTATCTCTGGGAAAGAATGGAGTAGTAGAACTGCTGTTTAAGATCATTGGCCCTTTTAGTAAAAAGAACACTAGCCTTATGAAGTAAGTAAGGTTTCTTTAGTATACTATATGGTAAAACCTTGTACATGTTTTCAATACTTACTTGTAAATGAAAAATAATACTGGAGAAATCAAATGCAATTAATATTTGAAGGTTAAAGTGAAGGGAAATGGGAAGGAGTACCACAAATATGACAGATTTTAATTTCCCCCAGTAGAGTAACACAAAATACTTGAATGTCTAGTTGCAGTACTGGTAAAATAATATACGTTATTTTTTGTCTCTAATATTCCTGCATGGAAGCTGTACAGCGGTTAACTCCAAATCATAACAAACAGATCAAGACAATCCCATCATTTTTCAGTTTGTTTCTACAGCACCAGCCTGACAGAGTTCACGAGCATTTGGACACTGCCCTCAGGCACGTGGTGTGACTCTTGGGGATGGTGCTGTGCAGGGACAGGGATTGGACCCGATGATCCTTGTGTGTTCCTTCCAATTCAGCATATTCTGTGATCTGCTTTGTGCTTTTAGCGTGTCACTGTCTGTTTTATTTGGTAATAGAATTTTCTTTTTGTTTTCCTGCAAAGTAAATAGACAACCAGAGCAAGATCATAAAACATAGAATAGGAAGCCCCATCAGTATCTCTCTAGTGGGCTATTGTGTTGAAAAAATTAAAATTCACTGTGTAGCTGAAAGTGATGACTTTAGAGTCTTGCTCTGGTGGTGGTAGATTTTGGGGTTTTTTGTTTGGTTGTCTTTTTTTGATTAGGGTTGGGTTTTTGGGGTGAATTTATAGTAAAAAAAATAGCTAAGTGGATGTAACTGAAGATAATCCTTTCCTTATATACTTTACCTTTTTGAAGTACATACCTGCGGAAAACTAGTTTTTTCATCTGGTTAGTGAAGTAATAATCTCATATTGTGCATATTCTAACTTAGTTACGAAAGAAATAGTTTGGTATTTGTGAAAGAAAATCTGGTATTTGTGGTCACAGGAGTAGTGTTCTAAAAACATGTCCTGCTCCTTTAAGGCCCAGCTAAAATTCCACATATGAATGTACTATTCTATGATGTGACTAATCATGATATCCTTGTTTATGGTCTAAGATCAGGTGCATCAAGTCCATCTTCACAAAGTGGGGAAAAAAAAGTATGTATGTTTGTAGTTGCACAGTTGAATTGAGAGAAAATCTTTGGGTACAAGAAAAATGCTCACTGTCTTGTGTTGTAGTACAGATTGATGGGTATTGGTTCTCAGTATATTCATATACTGCTGGTATTGACCTACAGTTTTCTAAAATAATATCCTTTACTTTGTGGAAGTACTTGTTCTGCTGATAACGAAGACATTAATTTCAGAATATCACAACCAGTGAGTGTTGGTCATAAACATACGTTATCAGAGTATTTTTGCAAAAGCTGGAAGTTTGTATAGCCATTGCACTGATAGTTTTAAGTTTTGTCATCAGACTTCAGATATAACAGAGATATATACAGTCTTCTAGTAAAGTAAAATATACAAGTGAAGTCTGTGCTACAGTGCATCCAGGAAAACATGAGGCTAGACTCTTTGTAAGTCTGTTAGCAGTAAATTTTTTGTATAGTTTTACAGTGTTGTAGATTAAGCTTGCTGGTTGGTTGCTGTTTTGACTTTTCTTGTTATGTTGACAGGGTTGCTTTAGACACACTTGCTGCCTTGCTAAAATCAAGTAAGTGTTTGACTACAAGAAACTGTCTACTTGAGCTATATATGGGGGTGTGTGTATATATTGACAGAGTAAAACTAAACATTAAGTTGGTGGCCAAAACAAAAATAAGGCTAGGAAACCGAGAAATAAGTTTCCTCTGGAAAGGCTGCACTGCTTCTGCAGAACAGATCTGGATCCAAGGTGGAGAAATACATTTTTACATTCACCCACCTCAGCCCTTCAGTAATGGATGTCTATAGCTTAACTCCTGTGCCTCTTTTTCACATATATATCTGAAAATATCTGTTGGATTGCTAGGGAGAATACAGGTATTCTTCAGTACCTTCCTGAGTAATTAGGGCTTGGGTCCTGGCAACAAGTCTGTCAGTGATGCTCATGAAGTGGAATTAAAAACCAGTGGTGTGTTTCCAGACATCAGCTGTCTCAGCCAGCAAGAATTGATCCTCACAAATGTCATCTTTTCAGATTTTGAACCAGCATTGTAACTAGCAAGGAATTAACTAATTTTCTCCAAATACTTGTATTAAAGTGACAGCATTCCTAGTAGTTTTAGTGGCGTTGGATAAGAATTGTGGTATGACTGTGGATACAAATATGTGGCTAGCAAGAATTTCTCTTGCTTCTTTCCACTCCCGTGAGATACTTTTCTCTCTCATGGAAGATATTAGCAGAGTTCTATAAGCTATGAACACCTGTGACCTTGCAAAGCTTTGTTTATGGTACAGTAGAAAAATACTTTGACAATGGATGTTTTAGGATTTTAGCCAACCACCCCAAGGGGTGGCTGATCCTTTGACCAATTAGACTATGCAGGAAAAAGTCTATAAAAGAGTTGTAAAGTAATTAAATAAATGAATCTTGCTGCACAATTCCTGCCTGCTGGATCTCTCTTCTCCTCCATACCACTGCGGGATACCACGACAGTGTGACTAGTTTTGCAGAAAACCATTTCACACAAATGGTGGGAAATTTCTGTACTGACTGTCACAGGGTGCTGAGTTTATTCATGTTTATTCAGTGTGATACCTTGGTCTTACAGGTTTGTGTATTTACGAATTTTGCAGTTTCTCCTTGGGAAGTTTAGGGAAAGAAATATTTCCAGATAGTTGTCAGTATTCTCTTCTGTAAACTGGAAGTTAAACTTTAATACTGGGGAGGAAAACGAAATGTTTAAAAGGTGTGTCTTTAGAACAGGAGGTCTTGTGCATTTATTTAGGGAGGTCTTCTCCTTAGTGGTTTTGACTTGTAACTTCATACACTTAAATAAGTAAATATTTTCATAATGACATTAATCTGTTATATATTCCAGTTGTCATACTGATTACCCAGTATTTGGGGTAGAAGTATTTTCAGCTTATGAAATTTGAGTGATAGATGTAAAACTGTATGGATTGCAAGTGAAAAGAAGTTTGTTTCAAATCTTGTATCTACACAGTGTGTGCGAATAGTGATAGAAATGCTTTGTAGAAACACTTTTGTTTTTTAATTTACTGGATGACAGCATCTTAAAATTTACTTTTAAGTGTAATGCATGCTGTTCTTCTAGTAGACCATGAAAATTACATGAAATGTTCTACGAATGAAATTTAGACTACTGGTCTCAGTTATCCAGTCATTTCTGTTCAGGCTGACGTAAAACTCTGCTAAAATACTACTCGAACTGAAACAATTCAGTTACTTGGATAAAAAGAATAATTTAAACATTGAAAGTATTATTTGAAAGTAATATTGTAAGTCACTGGGCAATTTTAATTTTCTTTCCTAACTTTTTTTGCAAAGAAACAAATGCCAGGAGAGCAGTAGACAGAGGATATGTGCAAGTGCTTTTAACGATTTATGTTGATTGGCACGGTCACGATAGTCGACACAGATACATGCTGATACGTAAAGGAGTGTTACAGTGCATTAAAAGTATTACAAACATCAAACTGGGAAGAAAAGCGTTTATTGATGCCAGTGGGATGAAAATTCTTTACAACACTTCACAGGTAAGTTTATCCTGGTTGGTTTTTTTATGTTGTTGTTTTTGCCTCTTTGGCTATGACCTCAAGTTTGTCATATTTATTTTATGAGATTCGTGGTCATTCCTTATTATAGAGCAAGGATTATATTCTGTACCAGACTGAAACAATGAAATAGTACAGAACTAAATTTGTATTTGCTGTTAATTTGCTGTATCTATCTCTGGGAGGGCCAGGTGAACTTAGTTTTAAAAAAGAGGGGGTGAAAATGCCATTTCATTTTGAAGTTTGGATTTTTAAAAAAGGTGAATTTGTGTTGGTAGAAGTTTTACTGTCCTTCAAAGAAGACACGAACCAAATGTTTTGTAAATAAATGTAGTTCGACTTTTAGTTTGAGAAATACTTTTCTTTATTTTCCTGTTAACAGGAGTGCCTTGCAGTAAGAACTCTTGATCCTCTTGTCAATACATCCAGCCTAATAATGAGAAAATGTTTTCCCAAAAATCGTCTTCCTTTACCAACTATTAAAAGTGCTTTCCATTTCCAACTCCCAGTTATTCCTGCCAGTGGTCCTGTGGCTCAGCTGTACAATTTGCCTCCTGATGGTACAGTGATTTTTTAGTACTTTGAGTGTGTCTAATGTTGCTTTATGGAAGGTGGAATCAGTTGCACTTATTTGTGTTCTCTGCTAAAAGGACTCTGACAACTCTTCTCACCTAGCAAATGGTCTGTGACTGTTGGTGTGGAGCACCAATTTCTAATGTTAAGTTTAAAGTGATAGAAATTTTGTCCAGACACATGTGGTTATAAAATAAAAGAGAAAATGAGGACTAAAAGGTGATGTTCACCAAACTCTGAAGTCTAAAGAATAGGCTGTATACAAAATTAAGTAGTCTCTCCTTTCAGCTCATGTAGCATATACATTCTCCTATGTGAAATATGCTGTAGTGTACATCCTGTTTTACAGGAGCATGTATTCCTTTCTTTCTTTCTGTTGCTCTGATAAGTCAGGATGTGGTGAATTTAGATTAGTGTGTGCCATTTGAAGCACTGGCTTTTTTATATTATTGTGCTTATTCCTTCAGTTGCATGATGAGAAAGTAGAGCTGCTTTCTTGGACTGTTGCAGTCTCTTAGGAAACACTGTACTGCAAAGCATTTATATGGTTCTTTGTAGGAAATCAATTCATCCCATTGTGAACACCTTTCATTATTTTCAGATAATTAAAACATATTCAGATATGGTGAAACAGATTCAGACCTGGCAAGCAACTAATGAAGTTGCTGTCAGAAAGTTACTCTAAAATGAGGAGGCAAAGTCAGCTTATCTTTTATTCACAATATCTCCTGAAACAAAATGTTATCATAGTCTGAAAGAAGTAAGATATCCTACTGGGGTTCATGTGGGTCAGACTCCAGGAGTTAAAAATTTTTTTATGTTTTGTCTTCACAGTAGAAAATAGATTTAGAAGTGTGTTTCAAAATCCACAGAAATTAAGTCTCTGCTTAATACAGTAGATGGTACCCTATAATACCTGTTTAGAAACTTCCTAGTTTGCTGAACTAATGATATTAGTTCAATAATAATGTTTTAATTCAAAATTCAAGAAATAGTTATTAATTCACTAAAATAATGGTTTTCTGGTAGACTTCTTATCTGTTATAAAAAGAAGTGAAAAATCTAAGGAAATAGGATACATTGGATACAGGATAAAGTTCTGTATTAAAAGATGTAGAATGTGGGGGGGTGGGTAGAGGTCTGGGTTTATTAAAAGTATAATCTTGTATAGTCAGTATTTTAAAAGCAGTACATGTAGTCATTCTGAGTATACAAGAAAATCAGCATAATTTATAGGCCTCTGAGTGAGCCTTTTAGTGACAATCAGCAAATTTCCTGCATGGAAAACACTATGAGAAAACTTAACAAAACCCCCAGCACTAGTTTACTAGTTGGTTTTCACATTTTTTTCAAGGGGTAAGCAAAAAAGAAAATAAACCCAGAATGAAGAAAATCTTCTTCGAGCATGTATAATTGGATTAAGTGTATAATCTGCTTACCAAACTTTTTTGTATTGTAGTGGATGATGTAGTAGATGAAAGTGATGATAACGATGATGCTGAAACTGAGTCAGAAATTGAAACTGAAAATGATGACGACAAGGACCAACATTTTAAGGTTGGTAGAGACAAAATTAATTGAATCATGTAAATAAATGCATTTTAAGTGTTAAAAGCAGTTCAAGGAGGTTTTCAGGACAATTTCTAAAATAGAAAAAGCTTCTGAAACATAAAGAAGGTGGGTACTGCTTGAAAATATGAACTGTTCTTGTTCATATTGCTTCAGGATTTTTAGCAAAATCTGTTTGCTTCACACTTGATGTATCTGGAGTGCAGGGCAACAGAACTGCAGACTCCTTTAGCAGTGTTCTGTTCCCACTTGCATTTCTCTCAGCCTGCTTTTCTTACATCAACTGGTCCATATGTAGGAGCTGCTGTAACTTTTTCCAGCATTCTGGACTGGGATTGACTAGATCAGTGTTTCAGCAAGGTAACTTGAAGTTCAGCCAACTGTAGAGGTAGACACCATACCTCTCACTGTTGTACCACTTTGGGAAGGTATTCTCCTGTTTGCCATCTGCCTGCTGAGACATGGATGGATATTTGGTCACAACTGCCTTATTCTGTATTTTTATGTTACATGTATTTAGGAGTTAATTGATTGTCTGTCCATGAACTGGAAAAAGATACTTTATTCAAGGGTCTTGTGAGCCCTGATGGAGGGATTATCTTCCATAGAAGCAGTATTGCATTGTCACTGCAATCAGATGAGGTCTCTACATTCCAGGTTCCAGTAGTGGGAATATACACAGAGTTCATGTAAAGTCTGATGTCAGTGTATAATAAGTTTGGATGAAAGCAAGAAAATGGAGATGTTTGTAATATTTCTGTTGAAATGGCAGCTTAGGCATACTAATAATACTCAGCAGTTTAAATGTTCATAGTGAAAGCTGCAGTTCAGCTAAATTTAAAACAGGGGTGTTTATCTTTCAAAGCATGCCTCTGTCCAGAAAAAAGGTTAATGTTTCAGATGAATGTTGTAGAAGTTCATTAATTTTGGATACAAGATTAATTTGTTCTGGTGATCTTTCAGAATGATGATATTGAGACTGATATTAATAAACTGAAACCTAGACAGGAATTGGGAAGATCCATAGAAGAACTGAAAATGTATGAGCAATTTTTCCCAGAACTTTCAGAAAACTTTCAGGTAAAGTCTACAATTCCCAGAACATTTCTGGCTGTGTCAGGTGGACTCTGGAATATACTGTGGTGTTCTTTTTTGGGTGGATTGTTCCTCAAGCCAAGAAACATGGGTCTGCCATTCTGGACCTACATATGGGAGGTTATTTAGCTAGGTGTTAACGATTGCTTCAGTCTAACTGAGAAGGGGGTGCTGTGGGCACATGTAAAGGAAAACTTTGTTTCTGGTGTCTGATTATTGCACACAGCAGAAAGTAAAATAGTCAAGAAAGACATGAGATTTCTGAGAGGACTTCATTGTATTAGGCATCTACTTACGTGCTGCGCACCTGCTTAATATAGGTAGTTAAAATATCTGGGCAACTGCATTGACTTTATACTTTGTTGTTAATGAACTGCTTGTTTATTGCTTTTAGGCCTTCTTGTAAAAGATGAAACTTCATTGCTCTGATGGTTTATAGCATAGCTGTCACCTTTTCAATTACATTTGAAACAAGGAAAGAGAAATGTTTCTAATGTACATGAGACTTGGGAACTGTTTACCTTTTTTATTACTAATTTTTAAAATTATTTTTTCACCTTTGTTTTTTAAGGAATGGGACTTAGTTTCGAAGGAACCAAAGCCTTTTGTACCTGATGCAAATTTGAGTGGACCTATTGTTGTTCCTACAGCCAGTGAGGAGCACTCTGCTGAAGCAAACCCGGCAACAAATGGAGTTGCTTCGAAGGAGAGCAATCCTTTATTGACAGAGGAATACAACAGAAGGCCAGTGTTTCTGGAACTACCAAAGAAAGATACCACAAAAGATAGTAGTTTACATCAGCAAAATGATCAAAGAAACATGCTTCCATCATGCCAGTGTCTAAGCCAAGAAATTGTGAAAGGCTTGGACAGAATCAGTCTCCAGAACAGTGCAAAAAATGATCAGTATTATGATGCAGGGTGTGTAGTAAAGAAGGAAAGCAAAGCTAGCCTTACCACACTTGCTTGTAGTAAACCCTCTGAGCATGTTTCACCCTGTGGAGGTAGCCTCTTTGAAGGATCATCTGTCCAGCTGGGAAAACTCTGCTGCACTGGAGTGGATTCAGAGGAGGACGATTCCAGATCTAGTTCATCAGGGGAACATGTCATGCTTGAAGTTTCTGATGTATCACCAGTTCATGACTGTGATCTTTATATTGAAATGGTGAAGAGCACAAAGTCTATTCCAGAATATTCAGAAGTGGCTTATCCAGATTATTTTGGCCATATTCCACCCCCATTTAAGGAACCTATTCTGGAAAGGCCATATGGGGTGCAGAGGTGAGTCACCATACTCCTTTTTTGGTTGTTTTTATTCCTTTGAGAAACAGTGTTTAGGATGAGATTAACCTGATGATCTCCAGAGGTCCCATCCAACCCTAACTATTCTGTGATTCTGTGGTTCAGAAGCTATGTTACAATGCCTACTTTGTCATCTAAAACTGTTTCCAATGAAAAGCAGTTTGAAGATGGGTGAGTAGGCATTGATCAGGGCAGAGCCATAACAGCACAATCTGATTCTGTAATTGCTAATTCTGGAATTCAGTTTCTAAATATGAAATTCAATTTATGTGATCCTTTTCTGCCTTCCCACCATTTCTCATGTAAATTTTGTAGTTTGCAAAATAACAAACCATCCTACAAAATCCCACCACCAAACAAAACAAAAAAATCCACACCTGAATGCTAAGACCTGAAAGGAGCAAAGATAGGACAGTTAATAATTCAGCGATTCTTCAGTTCTTTTCCCTGTTGTACTAAAAAAATCTATCTTTCAGGGAAACATAGTGGAAAAAGTTAAAAAATTAATGCGCTAAAGTGTTTGGCTTTAGTGTTCACATTATAAGAGAATTTAGAGGTAACAAATGCAGACGATGCAGTTTGTGTTGGGTCCTGCAGGATGACATACAACAAACACACATCAGCACACCCTTTTATTTCTTTGAGAGATACTGGAAGATGGTGAAGAGTGATGAGATTCTTAAGAATAATTTGCAGAAGTGGTATGAAGAACTGGCTCATATACATAGTAAGTTACTGTAGAGACATGTGAGTACAGTAGGAGAACATGTAATAGTAGCTATGAGACCTCGCCACTTGCCTCATTCTGAGATTGAATGCCTTCACCTTTATACTTGTAACTGTAACCAACTTAATGAGTTTCTTCATATTTATATTTAGATATTAAAATGATTAAGAGATTAAGTGGATTAAATGTCCTTAGGCAGCTGACTTTAAATCCTTTAGCAGTTTCACACAAGTCGTGAAAAAGTGATCTTTGTAGTGAAATGACAAGTGCTGAAACACTAATGACATCATGAATATATTATTCAGTTTCGAAGGAGGAGAATCTTCCCTAGCAGGTTATTTATTAGATAGATTCAGCTGATTTAGAAGGGAGGTAGTCTTGAGCTGGGAATCACCTAAGAACTGTATTCTAAGAAAATCTTGCAAATACTTTTGTATTTTTCTGTTGTAATTAATAATTCTGAATTTTCCTGAATAAAACTGAGTGAAGTCAGATACAATTTGTCATTCCAGTGCTCCTTGTTAGATATAAATGACTGGAAAAATAAACTTCCTGTGATTATACATAATTTATAGACCATGAAGATCATTTTAGGGTATATTTTAACTTTAAAATGCTTTATTTTTATTGTATTTTTTATGTTGCAAGTAACTTTTTGAAGTCTTGTGTGAACAAGAATGAAATACCAGATAATATTGCTAAACTTGAATCAAAAGTCCTGCATCACATTTTTAAGATGTACACTGTTATAAAGAATTCAGTTTTCTACAAATGTCTCAGTTTTGTTACTGCAACATGACAAACTTCTGAGAAAGGAACTTATTAAAAAATGGCTTAATCTTTTTACAGTTTCATCGTTTATAGGAGAGTGTAAAAATTAATTTGGTAGGGGACATGGAAAAGCTTTAAACCCTTTTGCAAAGCTGTGTCCAAAGTCTTTTGATATTCAGTGTGATTTATGTTCTCTGTAATGTAAGCACTTAGTTACTGCTCATTGGGTAAGTCTTATTTAGAAAACAAATGGTTGCTTTAACCCATCCATGTAATTTGATAAAATACTGTGTCGGATCTAAGGTGTGATTTAGTGGATTTTCTTCTTACTTTTATTAGAACAATGTGGGGTTTGGTTTTTTTTTTAGTCTTGCAATGTGCCAGGAGATGCAATTTTTTTGAAATTATGCTTTGGAGTGCTTTTTCTTTCTCTTTTAAGTTTAGTAGCATGTAATTATCACTGAATGTCTCACCAATTTATTATTATTTGGATAAATGAAATTGATAATAGCTGAAGTGTTTTATACTACTCTATCTTTTTAGGAAGAAAATATGATATAGTAAAATACCGTATAAATTTGGGCTTAAATACTACTTTCATCTATTCCTTAAAAATTTAGTTGGGTTGGTATTTTTTTCTGTACACTTTAGTATTTTTTAATCGTCAGGATCCACAAAGAAGTAACCTCTAAGCACAGGGCTCACATCAACAGTGTTGGTTCTAGATTTTTTTTTCCCTTCAATTTTCTTGAAATATCTTATCTTTATTTTTTGGAATGTGAAAATGTCTGCTGCTACTTTTCCATCTCATGAGCATCTTGAATAGTATTTCTTCTTTGCTTTCATCTACACTGGTTATTGTAATGGTATTTAAATGCCATTATTATTTATAAAATACTTATGGATTTTTATTGATGGATTTTGTCTTGGCAAAACTCCTATGATAATAGGAAGTATTAATGGCTTTTTAGAGCTGAGAGATGCTAGGATCTAATGAGTTCTCTAAGATCAAGTGTAAGATCAAAAATCTGTAATCCTGTCCTGAGCTGAACCTATTAACATGGATTGTGGTGAGTCAGCCTTGTCACAATATTGTCAGTACATTGGACTTGTGATTTCTTTTCTTTTTCAGTTAATTTCAATTTAATAAGAGGTGCTAGAGTTATGCACTTACGTTCTCTTTCTCATTTGTTAACAGTATTTATTTTGGTTGTATTGAGAATTTCCAACCTGAATGTACTTTAGCATTCTGTTTCTGTATTCTTCGTTGTTAATCTGCCTCCTTTTCTTCTTACTGCAGGTGCTGTGCAAGCTTTTCCACACAGCTCTGCCACTATATTTCATTCTTGAACTGCAACACATTCTTACTTTTCTAAGCCAGGACCTAGATACTGCCACTTGTGCAATGGTTTTATGATCTGGATAAGCATACCCCTGACATTTGGCTGACATCACCAAATTCTTTCTTATTTGTTACGTAGTCAGTAAATGAACCTAGATCTCCAGAGGTGAAAAGCTAGTTCACTAACACTCACTGTACGTTAATTTTGGTTATGGTAGGATTCATATAGGTTACTAATGTTATCAAGTGTTGTCCTGGATTAAAGCATTAACATAAGTAATGTTTGAGTAATTTCTGCTTCTATTATAAAGTATGAAATGGCACTTTTTTCCTTAAGGTAAAACCCAGTGAATTGTGTGCATGAAAACTCAATTCCCTCACATATAAATATTGGATTCAGTCACTTGTGAATGCAGGTGTTTAAACTTAAGTACACCTTGACTTTGCACACATAAGTGAGGGTGAAGCTGCAGTCTCTCTGAACTGTCCCACTGTCTTCATGTCAACTTTCAGTTTTCTTGTATGTGGGAATTCCGCTTTTGTGATGTGAAACAGTAAGTGACAATTTAAATGAGAACTCTGCTTTTTTTTTTTTTAGAACAAAAATATGTCAAGATATTGAAAGGCTGATTTATCAAAATGACATTATAGATAGAGTTGTGTATGACCTCGATAATTTGAGGTAAGTTTTTACCTTTCTGTAAACAGTATTCAACGAACACTCTAAACCAGTTCTACTTGCTCTGTGATTTATAATGTTTACAACAGAATTCATCGGAAGTTTCATCTGACATAACAGTGTTTCTGCTATCCAGGTTGTATTTAGAGGAAGGATTGAAATAGTTTCTGAATTGCCAAGTGAGGACTAAAAGCTATTTGGTTTAGCTAAGTTTGTTTTATTCATTTTGGTGCCTTTTTCTCCTCATAGTTGTTCAGTACCAGAGGAGGCAGACGTTTTGAAGTTTAATTCCAAATTTGAGTCTGGAAACCTGCGCAAAGTTATTCAGATCAGAAAGTAAGATATTTCAACTCTTCTTTTCACAGTTTAGGCCTTTTATTTCTGCTTCTTAAAATTACTGATTTTTTTTTTTTAATTTTCAGAAATGAGTATGATCTGATTCTGAACTCAGATATAAATAGCAATCATTATCATCAGTGGTTTTACTTTGAAGTCAGTGGAATGAAAACTGGCATTGGTTACCGGTTTAACATCATCAACTGTGAAAAGTCAAACAGTCAGTTCAACTATGGTAAGATATGTTTCCCATACTTTGAGAAGAAATATGTAAACAATACCTGTACTAGACAACTGTATACTGTACTAATCCTCCACAGGATTAGAAGTATTCTTGTTGTCAGTTTAAATTCTTTATTTTAATAGAACTGCTGGAAAATGTTTTGATAGCTCTAGTTAAAAAGAAGAAATGCATCTTAAGCCAAGGTTTTGTTGTAAGTGAGGCCAAAACGGAAGAAATTTACTGGTTACTGCAACTAAAATCGTCTTAGGACCATTGGGCAGGAGAGGACAATCAAAGCCTGTTGATTCACACAGATCAAAAATACTGATGGTTGTCATCATTAATCCATTTCTGCATGGGGGTAAATGTGAAAGTAAGTGGAGACATTCCAAAAAAGTTTTGTCTTATTGATGGCAGGGAAAAATAAGTGTAAAATGCTGGGGTTCATAAGTGACCATTGCTGTCTCTAGTAAGTAGCATTTGCAGTGTGTGCCTCATTTGAAGGTTTACAAAGGGCTTACTGAAATTACCTTTCTTCTGCTTGTCTGGGAGTGTGTATGTAGTGTGTGTCATTAAGTTTAAAACCATTCATTTTTTTCTTGATGTATATTCTGACATTTGTCCTTTAAGAAGGAAGAAATTTCTTCTCCCGCCCCCAGCTTCAAACTCTTGTTTGAAGTAATTTTGTAGTGTTATGTTCTCCTTTGTCATAAACTTTCATCCACATTGATAAAGTCACAGAATACCAGGTAGTTTGACCAGTAATAAGATGCTTTCAACTTACTTATTAATCTTCATCAGTCAGCCTAGATTTTTTTCATGTTGTGCATACTTACTTGATAGTTTCTTTTGATTTTTTTAGTACAATGACTGAATCAGTCAGTGTGGTTGGCTAATTATCTAAAGAGTAAATGATAATTAGTGTATTATTTTCTCCTCTAACTTCATATTAAGTGTTCAGCTTAAGTATACTATAAAAAAATACTTTAAAGAGTTACTTTAAAAAAAAATTGTCCTGAAACATCAGTTATTTTTTGGTTATTTACATGAATGGATGATAGTATCAATTTTCTGTATTCTCTTTGAAGCATTTTTGTAGTGTGAGTTGGATGGAGTGGAACTGAGGACTGCTTGTAGTTTCATGCAAACCTCAGCTTTCATTTAAACATTTCGTTTTGGTCTTCCATAGGTCTTGCTGTTTTCTTTAGTTGTTATTTTCTGAAAATCAGCAGTCTTTTGTCGCCTGGTTTAAAGATTGCACAGTGCAATACCCAGACATTCATGAAAATATGATAGTGAGTAAATAAACAGAGATAATTTGTAGACTTGTATGTAAGTCTTGGTATGGTCCATTACTGCTAATATCTTTCTGTTTAATGTTAGGCATTAAAGTGAGATGCATTTCTTCTTTCAGGTATGCAGCCCCTCATGTATTCTGTTCAAGAAGCACTAAATTCTCGACCATGCTGGACTCGTGTTGGGACAGATATTTGTTACTACAAGTAAGTACACAAACCAAACATACAGCAAATCTTACACTGAAGGTTAACATGAGGTACAATTTTTGAGGAGAAGTACTTTTTTCTGCATTTGATAATTCTTTGTTCTGTTGTGAAGAGGGTTTTCTTTCTGAGTTACTATGGAGAGTAATATATGTGATAGAAATATACAGGGTCTCATTTTGGAAGCACACTACTAATATTTAAGCTGTTCATATTTTATACTTTTCTTAGAAATTGCACACTGTGTCTGGAAAGCTTTTAAGGGAATGTATATATGCATGCTTACTTGAAATCTTATTAGTGACTTCCAGTAATACTGACCTCATGGTCCCTGTGGTAAGCCTTCTGTAATCTGTGGTGGAATTATTGTAGGGGAGTTCTAAAACACAGGATGAGATGGTACAGCATATCAATATGTAATCCTTCTTGGTTGATAGCTGTTTGGTTACTTTCTTTTGTTTGTTTTTGTTTGTTTTATTTGGTTGATTGTTTTTGTTTGCTCACGTTTTATCAATGTGAATGAATGTGTGTATCGCTGCTGTAATAAAGTATCTTTAAAGCTGGTGGGAACCTGTATTTAACCTGTATGTACATAGAAAAGAAATACAGTCACTAAAAATCCTTCTGACACTTAAAATGTGTGTTCAGAAATAAGTAGTAGTATGAAAAAAAAATACTCTAATGTGTATATTACCTGCATTTTTTGATTTAGGAATCACTTTTCAAGAAGTTCAATTGCTGCTGGAGGCCAGAAAGGAAAATCCTATTACACGATTACATTCACAGTGACTTTCCAACATAAAGATGATGTGTGCTACTTTGCTTACCATTATCCATATACATACTCAACTTTAAAGGTGAGAAGCTTATGATGTGTTACATAAATGAATATTTATAGTATTAATATGCTATATAACATTCATGAGTGAATTAATTTTGTTTCTTTTTATGAAGTTCCAAATGCTCCTTACAAGGGCGAATTTTCATAATACTGGTGTTTAGATTGACAAAGTGTTTAGGTTATTCTAAAGAACGGTCACAGGAAAAATAAAATTGATGCTTGCAGGCTAAATGGGTTTTCTGGGAATCATAAAGATGATTATATGACTGGAGCATCTCTCTTATGAGGAAAGGCCTTGAGAAGAGATGACTGAGAGGGGACCTCATCAGTGTCTGGAAGTATCTGAAGTGGGGGTGTCAAGAGGAAGGAGCCAGGCTCTGCTCAGAGGTGCTGAGCAGTAGGACAAGAGGCAATGGGCAGAAACTGATGCACAGGAAGTTCCACTTGAGTATGAGGAGGAACTTCTTCACTGTGCAGGTGACCAAGTCCTGGAACAGATTGCACGGAGAGGTTGGGGAATCTCCATCTCTGGGGAATTCAAGCATTGTCTGGACACAGTGCTGTACAATGTGCTATTAGATGGCCTTGCTTGGAACAGGGAAGTTGGACCAGATGGCCTGCTCTTGTCCCTTTCAACCTTATGCTTTCTGTGATTCTGTGATAATTGACTAGAAACAGTGCTGGTTTGATAGAATGTTTGTGTTTGACTTAAATGACTTATATCCTGCTGTTCTACATATATACTTTTTGATAACTAAAACTGCAGTAATTAAGATAATTAGAGATCTTTTTAGGTTAATGAATTGTCTAAATAAGTTTTCTGAAGCTTTTAATACTAAGCAAAACTCATTTGGCTAGAATGTCTCTTGTTTGCCTTTGTCACAGCAATGATAGCGAAGTAGGGGATTCAGTGGCCAGTGTATAGCAGCTTTAAATGCAGCTTTTCACTAAACCATACCAACTTTTGAAAGAACTACCTGTTTTAAACAACTGCTGCTTCCAGCAGCTCCTGGTCCTGGCGGTTCTTCCTGCCCAGCTGCTGGTGGCCAGCCAAGGGACCTGGGGGTCTCTGTCCCAGGCTGATGGACATGGCTGCTGCTTTCCTGTTTACTTCTATGTTCACTAGCAAGTCTGAATATGTATCCCAGAGAGAGAAGGAGACTTATGCATGCACACTTGTGCACACCCACTTCCCCCCAGGCATGGCTGGCTACATGGACTGGCACAGACAAGTGTGTACATGAGTGTGTAACACTACCATGACTTGATTAACAGTTACAGACACCCCATCCTCCTCTGCAGTCGGTATGCACTGCTTACCACTAGTAAAAGTACAAGCCCACCCACTCTCTAGAATCACAAGCACCTTTGTGGACCACTGGCATGGCCCATCCATGCCATAGCCCTGCTTTGATCCCAGTCTCTCTGACCTGCTGAGCAGGCCTCCAGTTTGCGGTCTAGTCCAGCCTGATACTCACTAGCAAACAGATGTGTGCACTTGCGCACTCATCTCACAGGCACTCTGCACTTGTGGCTCTGCCCAGATGCCAGCGTGGACTGTCTGCCTGCTTGATACCCCTCCCTTCACCCAGGGCCCATACTCTCTGGGTAGTCCACCTTGAAGTTTACCAGCAAATGTCATGTGTGCCCCCACATGGACCAGCTGTGGGGAAGATGTGTATGCTTGGCCCCCATCCCTAGCAGCTGTTACCAGGCCCATGGTCTTGTAACTCATGCTCCTGCTTCAGGTGTTGTTACTGAGAAACTCAGTCCTTATTGTCCCACCAGCTGTGTTTTGTGGGACACACTGTCCTTGGCTCAATGGTTGAACACCAACATCTTTACCCACTGCAGTAGCTGGCAGCGAGCCATCCCCTTGCTTCCTTTGCTCACACCACTGACTGGAGGGTGCCAAGACTGCCTACAGCTCCAGCTGCTGGAGTCTGATTTGATTCCAACAGTATCTAGGACTTGGGACCCATAGTCTATGCTACCCACAGAGATGCTCCCAAGAGGTTGGATTCTCCAATTGCTGAGGCTGAGACCCTTGTGTATTGCAGCTGTTGACCGCAAATCCACTTTCACCTGTCCGTTTAGTTGCATTTGTCACGCAGCGCTTGAATGCACAGGATAGAGAGTAAGGCTGCACAGAGAGAAGGCTAAGGGTGTACTGTAGGGATCAGGTGCTTGAGTTTTGTATGGTACCACACCCCCTGCTTGAATATCCTGGATTATCAGGTTCCTTGTTTCTTCTTTATCAGGTGACTCTCTCCCAATCTTTGTCTAGATTCTTAATGGCCTGTTCAGTGAGAGACTGGTGGCTTTGGTCTTTGCTATTGTTTCTGTTACATCTCAGCTTTCTGTTCCTGTGTATTGAGTCTTCCTTCACTTACGACTACTTTTTACAGTGAAAAAGTCCCTGATCAGGTAATCTTAATGAAGCAAAGGTTCTTACCTTCCATATACCCTTATAGTACCATCTGTGTACAATAGCTTACCCTCTTTTGCTTCATCTTTCTCAAAGCAGTTGGAAGACCAGACTCTACAAAGAGAAGTATTCAATCAGTCAGAGATGGTAGAAAAGGGTATTTTACGGTCAAAATTATGCTGGAAACTTGAACATTGTTTAGAACAGCTAAAAGAAAGATCTGTTGAATAGTATATTTGAAATATGCTCTCATATGTGACTGCAAAGGATTTGAAGTATTTTTTTATTGTTTTTGGGATGAAGATGCATCTTCGGAAGCTGGAATCTATGCACAACCCTCAACAGATATATTTTCGACAAGACGTTCTCTGCGAGACCCTGGCTGGCAACAGCTGTCCCTTAGTCACTATTACAGCCATGCCAGAATCCAATTACTATGAACATATCTGTCAGTTCAGTAAGTAAACTCTTCTTTCTCATCAGCTGAAAAGAACGTAAAACTAGGTATTTGTAGAAAAAATTTAGTCTTAACCACTATGCATTGTAAAAATAAGGTTAATGAATTTCGTGAAACTAAGAGGCATTAATATTCAGGATTTGCTTTGTATTTAATAATACTTATTTGTGGCAGTCAAACAAAGATATAAATATCTTGATATATAAGAGTATATATTCATGTATTCTAAATTTTTGTTGCTAGGTTTGTACATTACATTTTGCAGACAACTCTTCTTGGAAAAGAATACGGACAAATAACTTATTTCTTGAAATGCTGAGGTTATTTGCTTGTCAAAAAAATCTTTCATAAAGCTAATATCTGAGCTACTGTGATTCAAAGTGAGCTTTTGTTGTTTCCCGATTTGTTTGTCCACCTCAGTATTTTTCTCGACTGTTGGGAAAAAAGTCATGAAAGTCACATCATAACTGCCAGCTCAAACTAATTGTGTAATTGTCTGATTGATTTAAAGCTCCTTTGTGATAGTTCTGTAATTAGCAGTCCTTTTAAAAATATTGTGGCAAGCTCTATCAATAATACCCATACTCAGTAATACTCAACTCACAAATGTTTTTTGTCTTGTCATAAATGCAGCGGGCTATTGGCTCTTTTTCCAATTAACAAACTGTTTACTTAGCTTAATTCATGTTTTGCAATTTCTATGCATATTTCTTTTAGGGAATCGTCCTTATATTTTCCTGTCTGCTCGTGTACATCCTGGAGAGACTAATGCAAGCTGGGTTATGAAGGGAACACTGGAATACCTTATGAGCAATAATCCAAATGCGCAATATTTACGGGAATCTTATATTTTCAAAATTATTCCCATGCTCAATCCAGATGGTGTCATCAATGGAAAGTAAGCATATATTTACTCACAAATATTTAACCTGTGCTCTAACTCTTTGCATCAATATTTAAAAATTAATAATCTAAACTAGTCCTGGAAAGATACAAACGCAATACTTAATATGATAAAAACCAACAAACACTTGCAATATTGATAGGATTTTGGCTTCTTAAAAGGCAGTTACATTGTTACACAAATTTCAGTTTTACAAAAATATTTTCAGTTGTTCATGGATAATAATAATTTCAGCGTGATTTTAACATGACATTTTAATTGTATCTCTGTCTTGGATTTGTGTAAGAGTGTTCTATGCGACCACACCTGCATTTAGGAGAAGCTAAACAAGTTCATGGTCCACATGAAAAAACAAAGTGCCTTGTATTTGAGAAAGCTTTTTACATAATTTTTTTAAAAGGTGGGAAGTTAATAGGTGTGCAAGAGAAAGGGTAAGAGAGTATCCTGGTTTGATTAAATTTATCAATAGTAGTTATTTCAATTGCTACACTTCTCTTAATTGATTTAAGGAATATTTTAGAAAGTTTTGAAACTGCTGTGAGTAAACATTCAGCAGTCTACATTTACTTGCTTGCAGGGAATTCATATGAAATAGAAATTTTGCTGTGGTGAATCTACAGTTTCTATTCATCTTTTATAGGTAGTATTTTAAAAGGTTTTGTGAACAAAATAATAAAAATAAAACAGCTACAGATTTCAGTAGAGCCTTGTCTTTATATATGTAAAAGCATATGTATACTGGAACACCCATAATTAAATAATTCAGCATACAGGGACAACTAAGAAAGCTGTCCCAGCAGACACAGTCTAAAGGCAAATATATTGAAGATGACTACATGATCATGAAATCCTACAAGTTTAAAAGTTCTTGCTGATAGTTGACTGAATACAGAGGTGATCTTTTTGTTTGCTGGGTTTTTTGTTTGGTTTTCTTTTTCGTTCTTGTTTTTCTCACAGCTCCTTCTCTCCTAACAACTTCACATTTCAAGTATTATATTTCTAGTTTACATTAGTCTTTAAATTACAGAAGTCAAGACACTGAAACTGTAAAGATACCATATATTTGAAATTACTGATTTTGAACTAGCATTTGAATAGAATTGCAAGCCTTGAGTTTCAACAGCAAATAAACAATATTACAGTTGACTTCATGTGAGAGGCTACTTCTAATTTATTTTTAGATTTTCTATAACATAGCTTAAAATGCCCCAAGCATTTCTATTATTTGGCATGTTAGAGAATTGAAGTTTGTTTCTTGCCAGACTCCTTCCAAAGAAGCACTGGTGATGAGGAAAACTTGAGGTGGGGGGGAGGCTTATTTAAAAGTATGATAATACAGACTACATCATGCGTTTTTCCACCCCCCCCACAATAGCCACCGTTGCTCTTTAAGTGGAGAAGATTTAAACAGACAGTGGCAAAATCCAAATCCAGATCTGCATCCCACTATTTACCATGCTAAAGGGTTACTGCAATATCTGGCCGCTATAAAACGTTTGCCTTTGGTAAGTATGTGTGTGTAAGCAATTCTGAATATTTTTAACTTTGTCTATGTAGCTAGTCTATAAATTAAACATTTTAATATGGTCTTGTAAACCATGTCACACTTAAATTTGACTTGGAGAACTGGTCGTCTGCAAACCTGTAGATGTAAATCTGTTACATTGGCTAGGCTAGAAGGTTAAACCTTCCTTAGATGAATCACACACTCTTTGTCTTAAGGCAGGAGTTAATTTTATAAGGAACTGTGCTGCCTAATTCTTTTGAACTTTCAACAGTACAAATAAAAAAAATTGTCTTTCTATTACTTTCATAAAATGTTAATTCCATATACCTTGGGTTTATTTTGCCAAATGATTTATTGTAGGTCTACTGTGATTATCATGGTCATTCTCGTAAAAAGAATGTATTTATGTATGGCTGCAGCATCAAAGAGACAATGTGGCATACAGGTGTTAATGCTGCCTCTTGTGACATGATGGAAGACCCTGGTTACAGGGTAAGTTTGACATTTGTATCTCTTTTATTTGGCATGGATTTGGAACACTTTTCAAATAGTATCCTAATCCCACCCTATGCAAATAATGACTCTACAGCATAAGCAGACTTATTTAAAATCATCTCTTTTTAGTTTGTAAGTGTATTTCAAAGTACACTTCATGAAGTGTACTTTGAGCTTTAAACATTATCCATAGAATGCTTTTTTTTGTTTGTTTCTTTGCACCAATATGTACTTTTTTGTATTTAATACTACTTTTTTAAAGAATAGATGGAAAATATGCTTCTGTGCATTTATAATTACCAGATGAAAAAACAGGTCATTGAAGCATGGCAAACAATATTCTAGCAACAAGGAAAAAAAGAAACTTAATTCTTTTGAGAAATACTTACTTTTGTATATGGAAATATGTAAGATTCCTTTTTATTTATTCCCTTATATAATGATGTGTAGTTAAGACATGTGCCCCTAATTAGGTATATGTAGTCAACTTTCACAAACACATCCTCTGCATTGTATAAGCTTCAAAATTGTCAAAAATTTAGAGAATTACTTGTTTCTTAGTGTTACTTGTTTCTTCTGTGTGTCTCCCTCCACTGCTGCCTCATGGGAACTGCAAACCTGTGTGACCTAAAGGTGTCCAGGCCCCAGGTTTTTTTTAAAAAATTCAAGAGTTAAGCTTCAAAAACATGTGAATGTGTGTGTGTTAAAACACTTGTTACGCATCCTTGAGTGTAATTGAGTACAGATGCTCTCTGATTTTTTTTCTTTAAGTCTCCCTCACAAAAAAAAATTGATCGCTTCTTGGTTTTCTTGTGTAATTTCCTGGATGCTGAGCTGGATGCCAGTCATGTTTGCTGCTGTAACACATTATATGGGGTTTTGTCAGTTCGCCCTGCACTACTATAGTGCACAAAAGACAGTAGTCAATAAGGGCTGTTGGAAAAAGCGTTTTGGTTTCAAAAAGGTGGAATGAACTGTTAGGGCAATCTTACACTAATGGGTTAAGTACTACTGAAATAATGAATTTGAGGTGGTCATGTTTGGTCTTAACTGACACAAATAAACACTGGAAAGAACAGTCGTTTAGCATTATTCAGTGACCTTTTCACTGAAGCTGTCATGTAAACAGTTATACTGGACTTTGATTCACATTCTTGAAGTGAAATACGCACCTAGTGCTTTGCTGAATACAAATGAAAACTGCTTTTGTTAGGTCTGTAAATGGGATTTCTGAAACAGTTTGCAATTGAATTAAATACTTATATGGAGTATGGTACATTTAATTTGAGCAAACTTAGCTTGATGAGTTAGGAGGGATGGTGGTCAGCTGAAGAATTCTCTTGTATTCTGATTTTTACTCACATGACTAACAACTTCAGTGACTGGACCTGATAAAAAGGATTTTAATAAGTAGGAAAAGGCAAACCTGGAGACACTGTCACTTGAACACAGAGTTTTGAAAACTCAACATGGAGAACTGTTTCTTTCTTGGTTTTTTTTAATTCAAACTGCAGCAAAATTTTCCAGTAAGTTTGTGATTACATGATCCCTTTTCACTTCCTTCCATATTGGAAGTAAAAGAATCACTGTATTTTTCAAATTGCTGTCCTGCAGGCACTCCCTAAGATCCTGAGTCAGACTGCCCCTGCATTCTGCATGGGCAGCTGCAGCTTTGTAGTGGAAAAGTCCAAGGAATCTACAGCACGAGTTGTTGTCTGGAGAGAGATAGGAGTACAAAGGAGCTACACAATGGAAAGCACATTATGTGGATGTGACCAGGGCAAATATAAAGTAAGAAGATATATCAGTTCAATATTTCTGACTTTTAAATTTCTTCCCTTTGCATTGTTATCTTACTCTGTAACCCCGCTTGCTCAATTCTTGCTTGCTTGAAGCTTCTGAAACCTTTTAAGGTCTGGGTACACTAATGTTAGAATGATAATTTTCAACTTTATAGGTTGCATAGCAGTTATGCTTATGGGCTGTTTTAACAAGATTAATATCAATCATTGCTTGTAACACATGTGTATGGATGTAGTTAAAAAAACCCAGAACTGTTCTGTCCAACAGATTATTAGAATTGGGTAGTAGTGTAAATGCCAATACTATTAAAAAAATTTCCTTTACACATGGCAGTTTCAGACTTCAGCATGGCAGATCGTGGTTCTTCAACATATATTTAGCAGTGTCCCTTACAGAATTTTCCCATATAGCTGAGGAAACAGGCTTACAAATAAAAACACTTTCCTATCAGGTTACCAACACTACAAATTACGCATCATCTCTGAACTCACATAGTTGTGTGGCTTCTTGACTTAAAATTTGTTTTCATTTTCTCTCCTTGAAAAGCGTTACAGGCTGGATATCTGAACACAAAAGGTGACCCTATTGGTAGTGTCTCACTACTAGACAGCATTCATGGAAGAAGTGGGTTTCCTCTGCTTGAAAGTTGAGTTTAGGAATGCTAATCAAGAAAATGATCACAAGCCTCAGATAAGGTGCTTGACAGAAGGAGGATCAGAAGGCTGAGTGGGACAGAAACAACAAAAAAAAAGAGACAAGATATATTAGTATATTAATGTGTACTGCAACATCTGTGCTTATACCCCTAGACAGTAGGAAGACAGATTTTGTCCAGAATTTCAGTAGGCCTGTAAGTATTACATTTTGTCAATTAACAACAGAAGCATTCCTGCTGTTGTCAGAATATTCCCCAGATGACATTAATTGTGGAGCTTTAAAAAAAAATAACCAATTTGCTTATTTTGAAATTTCCAAAATACTCTTAAACATGAACCCTCATGGCTTTAGAAGTGTTGCTACAGGAAGTACTTAAGAAAAGTGAATTGAAGATGCTTTGTGGACAAACTTTCAAGATGCTTAAACCTCCAAAGCTCTTCTTCAGTAATGAAAGAAAAAAAACGGCTGAATTTTGTGGAAGGCTGATTTACTCGAAAGGGAAGAGCATTCTTCTATGTAACATAAACTTAACTGATGAGATTAAATTGCTGTTCTGCCATTCGTTTTACGGAGTAAAGCAATTTGTGAAGTCTTCGTCATCTTCTGAACTTACAGGAAGGGCCTTAATTTTTTCTTCACTATGATAATGCTCAGACTTACTAAGAAAATGTATCTAAAAAGCCAAGGTGACTGGTCTTAAGCACAGACCAGCATTTCTCCAGTGAGAAGATGAAAGAGATGAAAAGGCTTAAGCTCAGTGTTTTTTGGGGGGCTTTTGTTGTGTTGTTTGGTTTATTTTTGGGATTTATTTTGTGGAAGGAGTAGGGCCAGTAACTCTATCAATAAACTTGTGGTATAAATTAGATGACATATGTCATTATATGTTATTTCAAAACAGAAAGAAGTTGAACTATAGAAAGTCTCTTTTCTGCTACTTCCCATCCCAAAGGACGTGAGAGTTCAGATCTGAGGGATGGAACCATAAAGGTCTGAAACACTTCACTACTCTTATTCTGGTTTGGCATCCTTGCTGAATTTTGCTCAAAGAATGAAGAGGATTACTTAACAATTTGGTTCCTTGTGGAAGGAATGCTGAGTCTTTGCCAAAGCTGAACATCAGTTTTTATTCTCATTCATTTTACTTGGGCAATGATGGTGCTAGACTATTTCCAGTCAGGAAGCTGTTGAGCTGAAGTTAGCAATTCTTACCAGAATTTAGGATCTCTTGTGACAGAGTTATCTCTGGAAGCAATTATTTTGTAACTGGTCACATGGAGTCTTTGTAGTGTGTTGAGAATAAGTGCTGCAAATACTGCTTGGTCATCTGTGATTCAAGATATGGAAAAACAAACTTTGCGGTGAATGGATTCTCTAGGATCTACTATGGGGCATAATTAAGACACCAGATAGAAGAACAATGTCTTCAATAATTCAAGCCATCTGAAAATGGAAATGAATCCCTTTCCTGATTGGAGATGAATAAATTTGGAAGTGTCGCTTGACTTTTAAGTTAATTGAAAAAATTTTGTTATCAGGCAATCTTACAATGCACATAAAGAGAAGACTTCAGGAAATAAAGACTCAGTCAACAAATTTCTCAGTAACCATGGTTCTTCAGTCTCTAGAATTTGAGTTCTCAAAAATTATTATGTCTTTGTAACCTCTGCTGAATAAGAAAACAGAAGATCTGCATGATATTTTACTGTTCAGCTGACTTCTCCAAATCGTTATATGCTGTTTTTCTTTTATTAAGTATATATTATAGGAATATTCTTCTCACTTGAGGTCACAGTCTGCTATGCCTTTGTTTTGTATCTTCGCTTTCAAGTAGCAAGTTTAATCACTTAGGAAGGTACCTTCATAACATGCTTAGTAAGGAAGGTACCTTCATGACATGCTTAGTAAGGAAGACTTCAACCCTCCCTCTAAAATTTTACTGACAGTTGTATAAGATGTAGGGAAAAAGAAATTAAATTTAGTTTTAAAAGAAAAGAAGCTATTTTGTGATGGCTTGAGCTTAAAAGCAATGCCTGTAGCATTTAAGGAACTGTAATAGGCCTCAGTTAAAGGTACTAGAACAACAGTGGAAGATCATTAGAAGATAAAGAAAAGGAGTGTAATCAAGGTATCACTGAAAATGAACTTCACCTTAGGTCCCTTAGTAAGGTCAGCTGATGATTTCCTGAACCAGAGTCTGGATCTTGTTTCATGGAAATGAAGAGGTTTGGCTGATGGAAAAATCAGTTAAGGAATTTGGTGTTTGGCATTTGTGTGATACTACATTCTCCCTTATGATTTAAAGAAATGGAAGAAGCAAATCAAGATGTGGTATGAGGCTCTTACCACAATTGTGTAGACCCCTTCAGTATAGTAGGTTCAAAATTTACCCTTCGGATGTTTCCCAGTTGTCCACTTCCAATCCAGTCTATTTAGGTTTCTCTTTAGTTACATCCTCTTTCTGCTGTGCTAAAAATAGCAGCCAGGGAACATGCGCATGCTTTATAACAATTGTCTTTGCACTTTTCCTTCATGCTATGCTCTTGTCCTTTTTCAACTTAGAGACACATATCCTATCTATAAGGAACCTGCCAACTAACGATAAATTCTTCAGCAACAAATGTAGATGATAACTGGAAAAGTTTCTGAACCATCAAGTTGTGCACATTAGTAATCTGTGTAACAGTGAGATTACTGTTACCTTTCTCCTTCCTCTTCTATATACTTGTTGCCTCTTGTCCTTAATGTTATTTTAATCTCTTTGGGGCAGGGACTGTATCTTCCTGTGATTAGCATAGCGGAGCCCCAGCTATGATTGGGGTCTTCGAAAGTTAATGATGTGCAAACAAATACAAAACAAAGCCAAAAAGTTGGCCTCTGTGGATAAGGTACTACACTGAGTGAGGAGAACTGATTTCTGTTCCCAGCGGGGTCAGTGACATGCTGTGAGACACTGTGCAAATCGCTTCAACCCTCTCTGCCTCCATTTCTCCATCAGTACAGTGAGGATAATTCTTCCTTTATTAATAAGTGCTTTGAAACCTACAGCACAAAAGCATTATAAAAGAGGTAAGTAGTATTCCTATTAAGAATAATACTCAAATATTCAACTCTTGTTCACTGCTAACAGGTTTCAGTACCATTTGGCTGGAGGATGGCACTGTTCAGAATTGTGGATATAGCTTTATCTTTCTTGTCACTAAAAAGCACCTTGTTTATGAGTACTACCAAGGCAAAAAAAGAACTCAGAAGAAAATCAAACTTCTCCTCTATTAAGTATGTTCAAAACAGCACATGGAGAATGTGTGGGCTGTACCATTTCTGGAGCAACATACTTTCTTTTAAACCTTGAATTTTAAAATGTAGTGTCAATGTGGCAACACATACAAAGCTTGTGTGGGTTTTTTCTAGCTTTTGGTAAAAAAATTCCTGCTTCATTCTTTTTTGCTTCATATATTTTTTTGTACTTGATGACTTAACTTACCACCAATTCCTGGCTCTTCTGTTTCCCTGTTTGTTTTGTCAAAGCTTCTTTTTAGCTAATCTGTGCATGAAGAGGTTTAGAACATCCAAGATAAAATCCTTTTAAATTCTTCAGAGATACAGAAATTGCAAAGGGGGAAATTGAGTTCTGCCACTGAATTTGCTAGTGTATATACAATTAGTACTAGCCAATTACATAACTGTTGAGGCTCAGTCTGGATTACTCTCTTTTCATAAAATAGTTGAGGTCAGAGGTTATATCCCTATATACTGCACTTCTGGCTAAATTTAAAGTGTGGAATTACCTGATGGGAGAGTTTTATCAGATAGGTAAACTTGGAGAGCATTACGTAAGTGTCGTGGTGCTTTCCAGTTTTCCTCAGCAATCTTTATTTCCCCTCATGAAAATAACAGATTTTGTGGGGCTTGGTGCCTAGCCAGCTAAAACCATGACAGTAAGTTCTACCTTTTAAATAGTCTTTGCAGAGGAAAGTGCCTGGCTATGTAATTCAAGTTAGAAAAGAGCTCTGGCTTTTGAGAATTCATTTGTTGGTTTTAATTACTAAATGTCTGAATAAATGCTTTCAGAATTAACACACGTAGCCTCTAACTTATAGGCGGGGAAGAGACATCTGTCTCATGGAGTAACTGCTGCCTTAGATAGTCTTACCTATATGTCAGAATATAGCAATGAACTTCATCACAGCTATGATATGAATGCTCTCCTTTCTTTTCATTCTGATTGATGGAACTTATGTTGAGGAATCTTGTATTTGAAATGAATTTTTATAAATTTTTCTGAAGTTGTAAAAAATAATTTATACTTATGAATCTAGACATGATCTCTGTCTCTCTTCCTATGCCACTGGGAAAAGATCTGGTAATATTGGGGTGCTAGAAGTGTAGACTAGGAAGCTCCAAAAAATACGGATGTGTCTGCTCAGCCTTGGAGAAATCATGTAGGTATTTCTGAGTCTTCTCTGATACTCTTGCTAAGTGTTTATTCTACAGTTATTTGTTCTGTAAAGCAAGAGAAGGTATTAAGTAAAGTAAGAAAATGTTAACCTAAAGAGTTATTCTGCAGTATGTGTGGGTCCATCTGCATGTGCCTATTTTATATTTTTAAATCTTATTTTCAAATTAGGGATTACAGATAGGTACAAGAGAACTGGAGGAGATGGGAGCGAAGTTCTGTGTTGGCTTGCTGCGTTTAAAAAGAATGTCCTCACCTTTGGAATACAGTCTGCCTTCTAGTCTGTTGGATATTGAAAATGAGCTGATTGAGTCAAGCTGTAAAGTGACAAGGTAGTACACTTCTATAATACCTACTTTCTCTTTTGGGGAAAAAATTGCAGTTTCTCAAGTGGTATAAAGATGTTCAAAAATATTCTTCCACTCATCAAAAATAATGCTGATGTATTGTGATCTGTTACTTTAACAATAATCTGAATATGTTGGAGACCTACTGTGTTAATTCAGTTGTTTCAAACTTTGAAGGAAAACAATACAGACAGAGTTAGACTATATGTCACATTTGTTGCTAGGATAAACCCTAGCAATTTTAATGTCATTGGGGAGTTATTACAGGCCATAAAATTCAGTAGTAGGTCTTAGATCTCAATTGTCTCTTTCAAGGTGGTTTTTTTCCCTTTTTTTTTTCTTGCTGTGGTATTAAAAATACATTTAAACAGACTTAAAGTATGTGAGTTAAAGCAACTAAAAACTGTAAGTATTTCTTCCAGACTCTTTTTTTTTATTTCTCTTGTGGTGGAGGTATATAACAACACTTGAAGAATTTAAAACGTGAAATAGTTTGGGTCACAGAAGAAATTCATTTGCTCAGTAGCTAAGTTACTAAGTTGCCTGTTCTTAAAGGTGTAGATAGGCTTGCAAATGTATGCATACAGTGCATCTTTCCATTCATGTAATTCATCACCCAAGTATCCACATGTGCATGGTAACTAAAGATGGATTCCATGTGATTCCAAATGTACAAGCATATTTGTCTGAAAATGTGGTTGACAGACTAATAAAGCTGAGTTCCAGACTTGAAAAAGGCATTATATTGGAAAGGCATAAGGTTTACATGCTACAATATTTCTACTAATGTTGGCTGTAGCTCCAATTTAGCTAAAACAATAGAGTGGAAATTTGGGAAAAAAATGGAATTTGTTACTGCTTTTGGGCAGCTGAAATAAGGATGTACTTGATGCTAAGACTTTTGTTAGATGTAAGATCAACGAGCAATTTGTCTGTAGACCACAAAAACCTAGCAGAGCTATGGGGGGGCATCTGTGACACCGTATGACATGGAAATGATGTTTTTTTCCTGCATTCAGACCCATCAGTGTTACCAGAATGTTGAGTATTGAGAGAAACTGGAGCTTGTTCATGCTTACCACTTACAGATAATAATGAAAAGTGAAGCATAAGCTAAAAGGTGGTAAGAACAATAGGAGTAACGACAGGAGGGTGTCTTAGGGAAGTGGTTAAAAGTGTGTGACTAGTAGCTGTGTTGTGCTAGTATCTCTTGGCTCCAGTGATGATTGGATCCCCCCCAGTATCATTTGCTCTCTAGTAGAACGTCAGGATGTTTGTAATGACTGATTTTTTACTGTCAGAACAAGTTTCATGCTTGGTTAAAGGTGAATTAGGGATTCCTGGAAAAGATAGTGTCAGAAAGTGGGTTTGGAGTAACCAAAGAAGAGCTTCCTAAGTGTGTAAGTATTGTAAAAGAAAGATTAGGGAAAATATGGCCCCACAGGTGAATGGGGCAGGAACCCTTGTGACACAGGACATGTAAAAGGCTGAGGTAGTGAGTGCCTTCTTCGTCTTAGTGTTTATTAGAAAGAACGGCTTTCAGGATGCTAAGGACCCACACTGGGGAAGGACTGGAGCAAGGTGGTTGTTAGCAATTAATCCATGAGGGTGGCATTGAAAAACTGCCCCAGATTTCCATGTAACTTTCTCTTACTGTCCGCCTCAGGCGTGGGAATCTCAGTCTTATATTGTCTCTTGGGAGATAATTACCATCCTAGTTCACGGGTAGTTACTGGCTATGCTTTGGAAAAAAGTCATGTGCTGGATTTCTGTTGTTAATGTTATTTATGATGGATTTTCCTTACAAGAGCCCGTATTGAACTGAGGAATGTCATGTCATATACACAAGTCACTCCCCTTAGTATCTGCTAGAAAGCTAAAGACACATCAAAAACACTTCAGTATCAGAATGGGATAAAAAAGGGGGAGACGTCATGTTTGCTTTCTGTTTGATAGCAAACTTGAGTAATGCTAGATGAGAAAAGGAACAAATGGGAACACATAGCTTGTTTTAATATTATGAAATAAACCAAATCCTGGTGTATGAATAGACACACATAGTTTCGGCTTCCTTTACCAGCTAAAATACTTCATTAATAATTAGAAATTACTAATTTCTAGCTATCTCTAGAAAATTATTATGTATGAAAATTAATTGCATGTGAAGTTCAACCATGCTAGGGGCAGGGGGAAGCTGTCTCTGACTTGATTTATATTTAATTGCTGGGAGTGAAGGGCACAGGGACTGTTTTAGCCTGGATTTTCAGAAAGCACTGGTAAAAGACTTAATCCTACATAAACATAGTGTTGTTGGCTACATATGAGCACAGGTGAAATATAACATTAGGCTCATAATAAGCTTACTATTATTGAGACTCTATGTGGAAACACCTATAATCCTGTTGAGTGAAAAAGGTAACTAGTACTCTGCTTCGTCAAAAAAAACCCAGCAGGTTCAGTTCCATCCCAAAAGACTAGGTCATGAAAATCACAAAAATAATTGTACTGCAAGTTAATATTTTAAACTGGAGAGAGGTGATTAAATAACTTCATTCAGTGTATTAAAATTAATTTATATCTAGAAAAAAATTTTACAAAATGGTTTCCCTTAACATGACCTTTGGGTGTTGCACAGCTACAGATGGTGAAAGGTGATAACCAAGTGCTTCTGCACTAAAGAAATTAGAAGAGTGGGGAAAAAATCAGATTCTGTGCATGTCAGAGTTCGTATTTTTAATCAATATGGAACATTGACATAAGTAATATTGAAATTTATTGGATGAATCTGTTAACATCTGTTTCAGTTTTTCTAAGTCCTGATGGCTTTATTTCTTAAAGTCATTGAATGTAAATCCAAGAACACTACAACAGAAAAATATGTAGCATGAAGTGAGAAAATAGGTTTCAGTATTCACCTAGCAAATACTTGCACTGTATAACTGTGTGGGAATCCGTGATGGAAAAACTAAACATGTAAATTCCAACAACTTAGTTTAAAATAGGGCATTAAGACTGAAACGTGTTGTGTATTTGCTCCTGGGTTTCTGAGCAATCTGGTGTCACTGCCCACAGCAGGGAGGTTGGAACTAGATGATTATTAAGGTCCCTTCCAACCCAAGCCATTCTAGAAACTATAATTTTGTTCACAGAACCTCCACCATTAGCAATAAAAGTGCCATATAATATTTAAGTTTGCGCATTATCTTCTTTTATTCTTTGCCAAAGGGATCAATTCTGCCATATGTGGATTTAAGAGGTGGTCCCATTCTTTTGTTGCCAGAAGCTCAGAAGTAGAGTTCTGCTGTATGCCTTAGGCCATCAGACTTTTTGCCTCAATGACTTCGAAGAATTTGTCTAGAGCAGAGCAATTTTATTCTGCTCCCTAGCAAATACGCCCATGTGACAGTTGGTCCAGATATCGTCAGAGTCCAAATTTCCTGTCTGTGGTAGCAGTCATTGCATGTCACAGCAGAAAGTTCAAAAACCTATACTGTTTATTGATGATGATGCTCAGGGAGGAAGTCTCATGTTACTTGTTTTTAGGGTCTGGCTTCTATTCAGAACTTAGACACATACTGTAAAACAGGTGTTAGTTAAAGGTCAGCTTTTTTACTGGATAATGGAGGTACCATATTCCTCTATACTGGATATTATTAAAAATAAATTTTAACAACAGTCTGTTTAAATAAACGTAGTGAAAATCCACTTTGTACTGTCTCAGGAAGTAATGGGCAAGACCATAGTGGACGTTACTTGGCGAGATCATTCCTCCTCCAAAAAGAAAAACCCAACAAAAAACCCCAAACCAACAAAAGCATAGGATGAGGAATATTCAGTTTTTAACAACTGGAGAAAAGCATACTTCAGCATGGACTTTCTACTGTCTTTCTTAGTTTGTGGGGATTTTTTGGGTTGGGTTGAGTTTGGGAAGGGATGGGGTTTGGTTTGTGGGTTTTGTTGGGGTTTTTTTTTGGTGAGGGAGTGAAGTCAGATTCTATTTAAGTACTATTTTTATTAAATCACTGAATGAGTTTTCAAGGCTATTTTCCTTGTACAGTAAAAAAAAAAAGGCTGGATACTGCCCCAAAATGTTGCAGTTCATTCAGATTCCATAATCATTATTTTGCTTATATTCTTGGGAGATGGCTTGGGAGAGCACTCTAGAACATTTTGCTAGAAGGCTATAACTAATTTATGTAGATATGATGAGTATCAGTTCCTAGTGACACTTCTAGTAAGACTCAGCAAACTCTTTTCACACTTGCCAGTTTTATGGTAATTAGATTTGGAGAAACATGTAGCTGGAATTTCCAGATACCGTTACAACTGAAGTACACAGGAGTTGGGCTGCGTTGCTGTGTGAAGTGAGACTTCACTGCTGTTTGAAGGAAAAAGTCTCTTGGTAGGATTTGGTTTCTTTCTTGTCCTCCCTGCCCCCCTCCTCCTTACCCCTTGTAAGGATCTGGCTAGTTTTCTGTGCAGCAGAAGTACCTCTCTATTTCTAGGTGCTATGAAAAACAGATATTCATTTACACCTCTTGAAACTTATATGTCAAATTGGTGAAAGATGTTGTTCATTTGTCATTTTATTAAATCCTTGTATCCAAAATGCTGACATTTTAGTGTTTCTATATGGTTCTAGACAAGATACTAAAAAAATCTTGTCAACCAAGGTATCAATTTATTATTCACTTGAGTGGTGGAAATATACAGAGAGCCTCTGTCAAGTTTATAAAGCTGATTTCTGTTCCTCTTCAGAGACAGTCATGGGTCAGAATATAGTCACAGTGTCTTGTTTTATAGGCCCAAACTTCAATTGTCACTGTTCTATTACAGTGAAAGAACTGCTTACACTTTCTTTATACTCACATGCTTTGCTGCCTTTTACTTGCCATTTAGAGACAAATGAGAACTACCTGCAGGTAAAGCAGATAAAAAGTTCATCAATAGGAAGTATAAAACAGAATAGTTTTTACACAGGTGTAGCATTCCTGTAGGGTTAGAGTAGAGCAATTACTACAATTGTGGTAATTTCCTTGATTTTTGGATGTTACTGGTATTGCTTTTTACCAATGCACAGTTTTAATGCTTTAGAGACTAAGCAGTCAAGTTTAAACACAGAAACACTGATTTTGTTTTTTGCAAATGATTTTGAGGGTTTCTCACATTCTTTTTTGTTTTCCAGGTTGTAATGAAAATGACCAAGTACATGTTAATATTTTAGTATTTCATTACACATAGGCTTAAATTTCCATGAGTTCATTTTGAACCATGTCTGAAACAAGAAAAATAAAGCAATAAGTAGATTTATTTCCCTCTGGCAGTGCACTCTAACATTATGTGATGAATTAAGCACTTAATTTTTCCTTAATTATTTCCAACCCATTTGACAGTGTTTTCACCCCAGTTCCAAATGGAAAAGATTAGACTAAATGTAATACTGATCTTGTATTGAGAATTATAGTTGTTGTGCTGACAGGTCTGATAAGGGTCTATATGCAATGAAACAAAAACATATGACCGCAGTCATAACTGTTATGACTTACTAGACTTAATCTTTGCTCAAAAACTTGACCACTTTTTAGAAATTCTAGTTCACTTCAGTGATTCTTTTGAGGCTCACTGGTGTGTTCTAGAACATGGTGTGGCTGTGTTTGTTAATTTGATTTAATTATAGCAGAGAAGCAGACTGAGCTTCGGGATCCAGCATGTCTAGAAAATGGTAGAAAAAATAGACAGCCAAAAGGGGCTGGGCTGTGGGAAGGGGAAAACTTGATGAAAATCTATTTCTCGCACTTAATTTTACACTTGAGAAAAAATATCAGACTGGTGAGGCGAGGAGTGAGGGATACATGCAGTGGGAGTGTGTACAAAGTCTTGCAAGGGATTTCTGTCTAGGCTGTCTGATGGAAACTGGGTTTGTCCTATTTTATTTTCCTCCCTCTTAATAACTCTTTAAACTTTGCCCAGACATTTGTATACTCCTAATCTTCTTCACCTGGGAATAAAGGTTTTTTCCTTCTTTCTCTCCTTCAGGGTTGGAGCTTTTCTTGGCCTTTCTTCCAGTACTTTACAGCTTTGTTAAAAGGAAGGCATCTTATACTGCAGCTGTTGTCCAGTCTGTCATGGTCTGAATGTTGGAAGAAAAAGCTACTGAAAAATCAGATTCAGAATTCCACTGGTGGGCCTGGTAGCAGCACCCATGCACCAGGCCCCTCCTCTGGCCTAAGTGAAAGTGATTGCTTTTAATTCTGTGTAGACTGTAGCATCAGAGTACTGTTTTTCTTCTCTAGGGCAAAATAAGGAAACTAGTAATCAAGGAAAAAGCCCTGAACAAACTGAAAAAATAAGCATGATGAACAGCTTATATATTCTTCATACCATTCTTTAAGTTTTCTTCTACTCCCGGTGATATGATCCAGATACTACCACAGGCTACAGTTAATGATTGACAAATCCCAACTGATTGGATTCAGTTTTGAATTTCATAAAAGGTATTTCAGGGTGAGAACACATAGAAAAGTGTTGATGTTACTTGTGATTAAGCTGTGGAGTAAAGTTTTGTAACCCTAAAAGTGCAGATTTTTGAAAATAATAATTAAAGGGGATTTGGATGTTCAGCTTCTTATGGCTTAGGAAAGAGTTGGATACTTTCTCCCCTTTAACCTTGGAAATTCCCTTGAGAAGATATCCTCATTACTTAAAAAAAAATCACATGGGTTAAGAGCAGCTGAACCAGACAGCACATGTAGTTGCACGTGTGATGTTGCCTCCTGCAGCAGGATTGCTAATCCCTAGAACAGAATATAGACACTAAAGAGAAATTAGAAGGGAAACTATGGAGAAACAATTCCTTTATGATACTTCTAACTCTCATTTGAGACTTTTCTTCCTCCCATAACAATGCAGTTTTAAAAGAAATCATTCTTCAGAATGATTCTTCATAATTCTCTCTCCTTCCTTTCCCAACTCCCCAGGTAGCTGCAACCCTCCATACTTTGACAGGGAGTATTTCTTAATTTTTTGTTCCAAAGTTTTAAAATTTATACACATCCCTTGTAGTCTCAAGAAACTGCTGATCTCCATGGGGTTGAAATTGGTAATGGTTACGTCTGCCTGGTGGATTAATTTTTCTGTAATTGAGTCTTGTGAATAATGAAAACTCCAAGTATGTCTTTTATGGGATGATTAAAATACTACTTTGAAAAAAATATACCATGTTAGTGAAAAGGTTTATTAAATTCTAATATGTTTGGAGCATTAATGGAAATGAAAGTAAGGTGTAGTAAGGTATTATTGTTCTAAAAAATAGTAAGTGTCATAGCATGGCTTGGATGGGAAGGGACATTAAAGATCATCTAATTCCAACCCCCCCTGGCATGGACAGGGATGCAACCCACTAGATGAGGTCGCTCAGAGCTCCATCCAGCCTGGCCTTGAACACTTCCAGGGATGGGGCATCCACAAGTTCTTTGGTCAGTCTGATCCAGTGCCTCACCACCCTCACAGAAAAGAATTTCTTCCTAATTGCTAATCTAAATCTCTTCTCTTTTAGTTTAATAACATTTCTTCTTGTTATATCCCTTTCTGACTCTGTAAGAAGTCATCCTTCCTCTCTCTTGTAAGTCCTGTTTAGGTACTGGAAAACCATAATGAGGTCTCTCTGGCTTTCATTCTTCAGGCTGAAGAACTCTAGCTCTCTTAGCCTGTCTTTGTAGGAGAGATGCTCCAGCCCCCTGATCTTCTCAGTGGCTTTGGCCCATGTCCTTCCTGTGCTGGGGACTGCAGATGCGGTCTCTCCAGAGCAGAGCAGAGGCGCAGAATCCCCTCCCTCACCCTGCTGCCCACACTGCTTTGGATGCAGCTCAGGACATGGTTGGCTTTCTGGGGTGCAAGCTCACACTATTGACTCATGTCCAGCTTTTCATCAGCAGGGCTGCTCAGTGACTTCTTCTCCCAGTCTGTGCTTACGTCTGAGATTGCCCTGATCCAGTTAGAGAACCTTGCCCTTGAACTTGTTGGACTTCATGAGGTTCTCTTGGGCCCAGTTCTTAAGCTTGTCCCTTTGGATGGCATCCCATCCTTCTGTTGTGTCAGTTGCACTGCTCAGATTTGTGTCATCTGCAGACTTGCTGAAGGAGCACTTGACCTCACTGTCTGTGTCATTGAGGAAGGTCTTAAAGGGCACTGGTCCCAAGACAGAGTCCTGAGAGACCCCACTTGTCACCAAGCTCCATGTGGACATAGAGCCTTTGACCAAAAGTCTCTGGCTGCATCCATCCAAGCAATTCCTTGTCCATCGAACAGTCCACTCATGAAATCCCCATCTTTCCAATTTGGAGGTAAGCATGTCCTGTGGGACCATGTTGAAGACCTTACAGAAGACTAGGCTGATGACGTAGGTTGATCTTCCCATGTTCACTGTTGTAGTTACTGCATCATAAAAGGCCATCAGATGGGTAAGGCATGATTTGCTCTTAGTCTGCAGCTGTGGAGAGGAGAACACTGTCTGTGCTCCTGATCCCTTTAACATCTTTCCGAGGGACTTGAAATCCATTTTGATATTTCACAGTCTCATTGTTGCAGCCTCGTTCAACATGAAAGTGTAGGAGTGGTTGATAGTCCTCTTGTTTTACCAGTTTCAGTAGGCTCTTTGTAACATGATGAATGTGGCCCTGATAGGCAGCAAATCTTGCTAGAGAGGTTGGATGGTAAAAGGCTGCTTCCATGTGTCTCAGTGAGGATTCTCCAATAATTACCATGCTTCATGCACTTTTGGTGGCACTCATTCTCCTATGAATGGCTGATTGTACCAGTTTTGTAGCATTGTCCTTTTCTTGTTCTTGGCTACTTATTGTGGAGATTTTCCAGCCTCATAGTGTCATATTTGTTATGTAGGGGCACATTGGTAGCAAGGGGAAAACCTCTTCCTTTTGCTCCAAGCAGAGATGAGATTCCAGTCTCCCTTGCCTTGCAAATCATCCAAGCCTGTCTCAGGGTTGGATGCTAACTTCCCTTCTGCTTCCAAGGTCTTAAAGCAGCACTGTCTCCCTGCCTGTGTCAGTGCATAATACCACACATCAGTCTCCTGCTTGGATTCCCAGATAGTATTCTGCCTGATGAACTCCTCACACAACATGGCAGCCTGCACAAAAGGCAGGTTATCTAGCTGGGCACACTTACACCCATGACACCTCTGACTTCAGGGCCCAGGGGGCCTTTCAGGTTCTGGAGTTTCCTGCAGCTGAGGGCCCAGGTAGTTCTTCTAGTCTTCAGCAAGTCTGTTTGGGTCTAGGCGTATAACTGAGGTGGCTGTGGTCTCTCTTGGTTTTAGCCTGGCAGCTGCGATGTGTAACTGCCGTTTTTATTATAGAAGAAGACTGCTTCCTCTTCCTCCCCAGGTAGAATTAGTGGCCTCTTCTGCATGCCCTTCCTGGGGAACTGCTCACCATGTCCTGACCGGGGCACCACATCCCAGTCATTTGCACTCTGTGGGGCCATTTAAATCTGCTGGCAACACTCACACCATGTCAGACTCACTCATGAGAGCTGGTGGTTCCTGGCTGGCCTCTAAGTTCTTACTCATGTTTCCCCTGACTGGAGGCCCTGCCCAGCTTGGTCTAGTGCTCAGCCCCCAGAACTTACTGTGGCTGCTGCTGCTGTTGCCGCTATCACCACTACGTGTGCCTGGCTGACCTTAATAATTAAAGTATGTTTTAGTTAATAATTAAAATCCATTGTACAAAACAGTTATATTAATTCTAAATTCAGTTTATTCAATGGCAGGTGATGGAGAAAATACTCTTTTAAATGAAAGAGATATTCTTAAAGTTATTCATAAATTTGAGGACCATAGTATTATATCAGGTTTATTAATCAAGCATTTAGGAATTCATCTTTTTACCCATAAAATGTTGTTCAGGTAGGATATACAGAACTTCAGAATTTCATATAGTATTCTCTTTTAACAACCATGACTTCAAAGAAAATATACAGATTGTGGCATCCCTTACATTACAATACTGTAGGTGTGGGATAAACAAGCTCTGCTAATCTGAGAAAAATAATAGTTTCCTTTTGAAAGGAAAAGCAGGAGGTGTAGAAGTAGAGGAAGAAGGATTATTGAACAAGCTAATTAGAAAGAGCCCAAGGGAAAAGTTAGGAAATTAAAACCCATAGAATCAGCATGACAGCAGCTAAAAATATATCATCACAAGATACGCTGAGGGTGGGGAGCAGCAGGGAGGCAAATAAAGAATTTGATTAAACAGTAAGACATTTTTTCAGGTATTTGATTTCTATATTTCTTGTGATCCAGCCTCAGTAAAACAGTGGAGTAATAATTACACTTTGCAGATTCATGCTAACCTTTAGAATGGAGATTGCTGAAAAATTAAATATTCAAGGCTAACATTCGCTACATCAAAAGACAACATGTCATGGGAAAGCAAATATATGAGTGGTATGTGACACAGGTAGGATACAATGTTGTGAAGAATGAAAAGAAAGGAAAAGTGGAAAAAATAACCTTAATAAATATTACAGTAATGTTTATTTTGAGTAATAAACAACTGAGAAGTTATGGTGCGTTGCTCTGGATGGTAGTAGAAAGCTACGACTATTATGAAGCAGATTTCAGAGCAAGTTTTTATTTTAAAGGTTTATGTAGCTTTCTAAGTAAGATCTGTTTTAATCTTTGATCTATTCTAATGGTACTTCTCTTGAATAGAGAAAATAACATAATGTTGATTTTTGTTTTATTAAATGTGAAAAGCATCCCTCAGTTCTGGATGTATATGTGCCAGAGTAAAGGTCTAAAATGTGTTAGAGGTTGACTTCTTATGACTGTTCATAGTGCCTGAATTTCTAGAAGTTAGCGGCATGCCTATGTGTTTGCACATACATGAGTAGGTAGAGCAAAGGTATACAAGTATAAAAAAAAGTATATCGAATAAATATACTTGAGTGTTTTTCAAGACAATATAACATAGGATATATTCTATGAAGTGACAAGACACTTCAAAGAGGTGAACTGTGTGGTTTCCTTGTGTGTCCAGTTCTGTGGTTTTTTTCCGTAAGGTAGGCTTTGTTGGTTGCTTTCTCTTAACAGGATCAACTATATCAATTTAAAATCCAAATAATGACATTTACTAAACAAAGTGGATAGAATTTTTGAGAGCTTTACTATTCTATATTATACTTCACTAAGATGAATTTTTGTAAGTGATTACTGTAATGCATTAAACATTCCCTTGTCATTGGTTGAATAGTTCTCCTTGACATAGCTCATTGTAGTTTTATGTTTCAGTGTTCAGAATTATTACTTAATATTGGGTCAACATTCAGATTTAATGGCTCCATTGCCTGTGAATTATATAGTCTATTCTCCAACTGAAGTGTGGATTCCCTGCATACGAAAACTAATGAATCAGTACCTGTGTTAAGTGATTAGAAGCACAAATTGAAAAAAATCTGTGGACTTGTCAGAATGTGATACATCTGGTGAAGTCCCTTTCATTTGTTTCTTTAAATAAATGAAACATTTAAACTTTTTATTTCCCCAACTTCTTTTTTCCTTAGAGGAAGTGTTGGTAGGTGGCGACTTCCTAGGGCAGAAAGCATCACAGGATGAAAGCACAAAAAATTTGTATTCCTTTGGTGGTTCCCCCACAGATGCTTCATGCAAAGCATGTATCCTTATCATATGTTGGGTTCCCCATATGTGAAATGAAAGAGACTTCTTAGCAAAGGTCCTGGTTATTTTCTTCACTCTTTGTCTCTCCTAAATTGAAACAATTGCATTTTAAACACCCAGTTCATTAACCAGCAGTGGGTTATTGCCCTAGTTACAGCTTAAATAACCTGTGAAGTATTTTGTTTTGTGGATCTTTCTGTTTTGCATAGCTAATTGAGTACAGGCTTGTTTAGTGAACCATGATATAGATTGTTTTGAATGTAAATATTTTTTTCCTCCTAAACTAGGGAATAGTTTTTCTCCCCAGTATTTGAATTAACTGTCAACAGTACAAAATGTTACAGTGTGGAATGTCATTGATGCTACAGGTAGAGGAAGAATACTGTGAAATTTATTTATATTGAGTGGAGATTGCATTTCAGATTTCAAGTGGTGCAGCTGAGCTCCTAAAGGGTCTTTAGAAAGAAGCAGTGATTAGTCCTTTTAATTACAAAGCCATAGCCAAGCTAAGTTTTTGTATACCTTAAGAGAAAATTCATTAAAATTAGTATGCAAATATTTCTACGTGTTCTGTATGTTTCTCAATAAGAACATTCTCACTGTTTTGTATGAGTTCTGTACCATTTGATTATTAGGTAAAATGCATTACAAAACCTTCTTAGGACTTAATATGAATGTAAAAATACTTTTGAATTATTTAGGAGTACTTAGTGCTTTTAAGCAGATAGCTTTTTATGTCCCAAGTGAGTAAAACTGGGTCTAGAAAACACTTTTCTGCCTCCCCCCTCACTCCTTCCCCTGTCCTAGGGAGGTGAGAGGATCAGAAAGTTGTATTTTAACCGTTTTCCAGTTAACACTAAAGGTGTTAATCCTCCTATTCTGGGGGGCCATTAGTTAAGGACATAGACTGTTCTGTGGGCAGAGCATCAGTTCCCTAAATTCATTGCCTCAGACTTGCAATGCTTGACAAATTTTAAGTTTTACCTGCATACGAATGTGTGAGAATCTGATAGGAGTTAAGTGATTCGTGTGAGAACTTAATTGTAGGTGTAACCATGACTCCCTTGTTCTGTCATCTCTGATATGTATCAAGTAATTGCTTTCAGTGCTTTTCAGTAAAGCATGTGTTTCAGTAAAACACAGAGGTCTGTTTATACCCTACAGCAATGGCTGTGTCCTCTTGTAGTTGGGTTCTTCTTCAGCATCTTCTGATACTGCTGTATTTGCATGAAGTTCTTACAGGCCTTTAGTGTAGTGGATTTGTTGTGGCACATTTGGATAATGAGTTGTGTATGACTGACTGATTAGTTCAAGGCATTACAAGCTCGGGTTTGTCTCTCAGTTGTTTTACACGCAGCTAAAAAGCCAGTCCCATTTCAGGTAATCTGCCCTTTATCTGAGGTAATTTTTGGATAACTGTGTGTCAGGAGAGGGACAGGGCACATGGTCTGAACGTGTTACTTTTCCGAAATATTACCAAAATATTACCAAGTAGTACTTTTAACATGATTCATGGAAATTCTTGTTTGTTATAGCCCCACTACATATGTTTTGGATGAAGATGAGCCTCGCTTCCTTGAAGAAGTTGATTACAGCGCAGAGAGTAATGATGATCAAGACGTTGAATTAGCTGATAATGCGGGTGATTATGAGGCAACTAATCAAGATGGTGGACTTTCAGACTCAGATTCAACTAGGTTACTTCTTTCTTGAACCAGCTTTGCCGCCAGTAATAGAAAATAAAGTATCCTGGATTTCCAGTCATATACTTCCTTGATGTTTTCTTAAAAGGGGATAAGCTCCAGTTAACACAAGTAACTGGGGCCTGCATAGCTCAAGGATAGTAAATTTTTCTGATAAACTTGCATTTGTTTTATTTAAGGAGTTCTGCGTATTCTTTAAGCCCTAAATAGATGAATTTATTTACCAGTTCATTTTCTACTAAGTAGTACTGCATGGCATTTTGTGTCCTTAAACCCTATCTTCAGAAAAATGGATTATAATTTGTAGTGTGTCAGACAGTACACAAACTAATTACAGTACAGAAACTAATGTTTTGTGGTACAGTTCTTTGAGTTGCTTCCTGAAAAATACATATGTACAGGTTTTCTAAATTAATTTGTGTATGTCTGTGTATATGCGCATGTGTATACTGAGGTGAAGGTTATTTTTCGACATTATTTCAAAGATACTTGATTGTGTTTGAAGCAATGTAGTGCCTGGTCTGAAACCATTCAATAATTACTAAATTAAAAATGAGAACATGATGTATGAATTTTTGCAGTTGTTTCTTGCTTCTGATGATTTTGTGGTTTTGCCACAGTATTAAGCGAAAATTCTTACTAATGTCTATTCAGAGTTCAGGAATTTTGCACAGTGACCAATGCAGCCTGTGCTTAGAAGAACTAGACTCTTGTACAAAACTCACCCATAAAATAGGCATGATTTAATTTGAAGAAGTTTTCTTGTTAAGTGTACATGTCTACAAGAAGAGGTCAGGTATGTACACTCTGTATATTCAGCTACACAGATGCTCCATTTTTCTTCTTGAATATGCACGTAAGTTTAAAAATGTGCACTTTACTGGAGGCACAGTAACTATTTACCCAGTTCAACTGCTTTAAGGGGGATGGTGCATTTCGGTTTAAACCTTTTTTGTCTGATTGCAACCTAGTGCTAACTCTGCTCTGATGAGGAGATTGGACTGTAACTTCCTAGGTCTCTTCCAGGCTGAATAATTATTCTTTGGTTCTGTATTCTTCATGTTTAAAGTCAAGCTGTCAGATATGGGATTTACATTTCTTCATCTTCTCCTATCATCTTCTAGTTCTTATTGCCTCTTGCCTCTGCTTAAACTAAGATCTAATAGAGAAATGAAGATAGTTGTAGTCAGTGGTTTACAGAATTGACATGTTTTGCAATGAAAAATACTTTTCAAAAATTATTTTTACTTGATGTGACCCAGTTGTGGCATTCATTTTCTTCTGTATGTGCAAGGGCTTTAAGAGCATGAAGAATAACATTTCTAAGTTATAGCAGGCTTTTAACTGATAAGGATTTTGTGTATGTTTGTTGTTCCAAGTAAAACTGTATTTTGGAGGGGAAGGGTGCCTTCAGTAGAGGGATTAAAAAATAATGAAATTTATGAGAATTAACTGTATCAGTGATTTTCAGCCAGGAGATGGATTTGCACCAGGATCTGTTCTTTCAAATTCAGCATTGTTTGGTAATGCCTGTCAGTACCATCCTGATTCTGAAATTGAGGAAGGGGTTTTGATCCCTTGTTATATGCTGCTGTATTTTTGTTTAAAGGCTTAAATTTATATTAATAAAAATGCAGAGAGATGTAAGGATGGAAAACATGGAAGAGCTGGAAGCATTTAGTCTTGTCCCTTTATAAGTTTTTCTCTGTTGTGAAAATTGTCTTTCCTTGTGTTCTGTGAACTTCTGTAAATAAGAAAATTTATTTATTACCCTATTGAAGAAGAGCCCTCTGCATTGAAAGTAGAGGAATTTGTTAATCTGTCAAATGGAAGAATTAACCTTACCACAGAATTTGAAGTATCTGTCAGTCCAATGACAGCACTTCAGAATGCTCATATTGCCCTGTCAGTCTTATACTACTTATCTGCATAAATAGATTTTCATCCTTAAGGACTCCTACTTCAGGTGGAATAGTATTCATAAATAAAATTATTCATAAACAATTTCACTTAAGTTTCAGAGAATTCAGGATGCCACATGTCTGTTAACTCCATTGTGCATGTCTTCTTGGGTTTCATTTGAATTTGTATTAATCTTGGAACACTATTTTTGTACTACTGGCAAGACTAGAAATATACTTCATCCATTTAGAAAGAATTGTGGCTTAGTAGCACAAAATTGTCTTTTCCTCCTGAGTACATATGCATATTTGTTCTTCTCATGCCTCCTACAGCTTTTAATCTGTGCAAAGAAAGAGTTATCAGTTACATAATGTCTCAGGATAACGTGTTTATTCATTAGATTCTAAAGCAGTTATGCATTGGATGTCACTTACATGTTAGATGTCACTGGCAGCTGTTGTTCTGAACTTCTACCAGTGCAATTCTAATGCAAGAGATGAAACTGTCGCTATCTTACACATTGTTGAAAATTCAAAGGTTGTTACTTCTTAAACATTTTCCAGTACTTGCCTGTCGAAAGGTAAAGTCCCCATTCGTGCTCACAGGGATGCCAGTTCTTGGGAAGAACTGCTGCAGTGATACCTGCTCCATAGTTGTCCTTTCTCTGATACCTGTTGCCATTGTTGCAGTGGTGTTGACAGACGCATGCTGGTGCCCCCATTTATATGTTCTGGTGGCAATCTGGTGTTTAGCTGAAAATGGAACAGCTAACACTTTAGCACGCATTCCATTCTGTTTCTGTGGCATTCACCCTGAATAAATGGGCAGAATGATAACAAAGAATGGCAGCATCTTGGACTGTCACATGTCAGTCATCGAGCATGGTCTGTCCCAGACTGTCTTTATTCTATGCATTGTCATTTCAGTGTGGCTTTGGTTTAAAATGATGCTGTTTGCTGTAAGCATGACTGGTTCTGTATAGGCAAAGAACATATCCCTAGATCTTCCTCCGGTAATAGCAACAAAGAAGACTATCAATACTAATTACATCTGTGTTATTTACTGTCTTGCTTCTACCTAATTGCTGGACGATGAATCACTCTATTCCTGTTCTTGAAATAATTCAAGTTGCATCACAAATTTTGATACTGTGTCTTCACTGGTGACATCCCCTTATAACTTACAGCAGTTTGTGCCAAAATCTTGCCTGGTCATTTTTCAAGGTGGATTGCTTTATCAGCCTGACTTATCAGGGAGTTTGGTTTGAATCTCAAATAAGACTGCAGAAGCAGTAAACGCTGTTCACAAAATGCAAAAATACAAGGTTTCAGATAATATCTGTTGTAATGCTGTGATAGATATAATTGTTGCAGTGTTATTATGCATGCCCCAAGTACCAATACTTACTAATAAAAATGCATAATAAAGAATTAATTGCAATCTTTTGCTTCCCTGTTACTGGTTAGTGATGATTAAGGATTTCTCATCCAAGCGTTTGTAGCCACGTTCTACCTGTAAGGATAGCAGTGTGCTTAGCATTTTAAAAAGGAGAATATTTTGTTCTCTGTGAAATTAAAGTCAGTGTGCTACAGGCTTATAGTAGCATTTGCATATTAATTGACTGAATTATAACTATCTAAAATTTTTTGAGATTCAGCAGCGTTTGTAAAACTTAGGATGACACTGGGTGAACCACAATGAAGGTGAAGGCGGAGCACACAGAAGAGCCTTCTGATGAGAGTCTTTCCTTCCCACACAGTTAAGTCTGATCTAGGAAAGGCACAAGTTTATTTGTCAATAAGTCATACCTTTACAATTCAACTCAGACTACAGTTGAGTTATGTTTATTATGTATGTTTTTGTAGTGGCAATTTTAAGATTTCAGCAATTTTTTGAGGGAAAGCTCAGGCTAAAGTGAGATCTAGTTTTATGCAGCTGTCTGAAAAGAGCAAGTGATTACTAGGAATCACTAATATAACTTTTGCAAATACATTTGCAGGTTATTTAACTACACCTGTCATACTACTTTAAGTTGAACAGCTTCACAAACTTTGTTGTCTAAACAGTTTTAAGGATCTACAGTAGTCACGGTGACAAATTAGGGTGTCTTTCTTTGATCTCAGTGTTTCTAAGGTCATCAGGATAAGTCATTTGAGATGTGAGCTCACATCTTGTTTGCTTATGTAAACTAAATCTAGGTTGCTTTGAAAGATGGGCTTATAAATGCCAAACAACTGTGACACCTAGTAAAGAATACATTGTCCTGGCTACTTTTAACAATATCACGTAAGCAATTCATCTAGTTCCTATACAGTACTTCATAACTATGAAAGACACCACCGTATTTCTTTTTGTTAGAAAAAGTTAGGTGCTGTATTTTTTTGCCTTTTTTAAAACCAAAAAACCCCAAACAGAACAAAAAAAAATCCCACCAAAAATTTAGTTAGTACACTCAGTACAGCTCTTACTAGAGCTCTTACACAGCTTTTGAAGCAGTTCAGAAAGAATTTGGTGCAAAATAGGGGTTATCATCAAAGGAAATGGCACACCTAGGATTTATTGATCCAAGTTATGTGGTTATGAAATACCAACCAGGTGCTGCCTCTTGCTGCCCCTGCAGCATTCTTACCACAAGATGTTTGTGCTTAGTGTGTGCCCTTCTTTCTGGCATGGGGTTATTTCTCATGCAGCTTTTTTCATGGCAGATTGGAAGAATATATACTAGCGGCACCTCATTATTACATAACTACTGTAAATTTTCACTGGGCTGAATGCTAACTAATAAAAGAATCTGACTAATAAAATTCCACAATAGTACTTCCATACATTAAATGCTGCTCTTAACATGGAGAGGGGAGATTGACTTTAAATGACCTGAAACAGGACTTCTCTTTGCACTGTCCCTCCAGACTTACAAAGTTAAGATAATGAATTAGTAAGGTAGCATAAAATGCTCTCAGATGATAGCATTGCATTCATGCTCGTTTTGTTCTCAAAAGAAAGTGGGCATAAGATTTCAGTACAACCAAGACTTGAAGCACAGTGTAAGGAAGACAAATGATCTTTAATACTTTGTCTAGTAGTTGCTTAATAGTACCATATTTACATAAATCTTAGTGATAGTCCAGTTGACCCCTCGGATTAAAATGGTTCAGTTGTACATTTTATGAAGACAAACAGAAATTAGATGTCCTGCACAAACCTTCAGCCAACAGTCTGCCTTAATACTTGGCTTTGATCATCATCCCACACAATTTAGTACCTTACACTGCCAAGTGAAGAGTCCCAAACTGGGTCAGACAGTATTCCAAAAAAATAAATGCTCTGGGTTTTTGTCCTTTGAAGTTGGTCGCAGAAATTTCCGATTCTCTGCAACAATCATACGCCTGTTCTGGCTTTTGCGTAATCACAAAAGACAAGTTCAATTTAAAAGGACTTTGTGCTTGTGTATACACTTTTACACCTGTTCAGTTTAATCCATGTCTGCTCTAGGTTACTTTGCTCTTCTAAAGCATCCAGTCTAGTCAAGTCAGTCCTTTAGCTTAAGTGATGAGCCAGTGACATTTTCCTCTTCTTTTGGGTCTAACCTCACTGTTGACAAAACCTTTCTGTTACTAATCCCATCAGTCAATATTGCTTGAAAATGCTGCTGTTATCAAATGTACACTTGATTGTGTTCCAGAATGAGAGTCCCCAAATCATCTCTTTAAGTACAGTAGCTCATTTGTCATTATGTCAGGTACTTGTTCCTTTTGTCCAAAGACTAAATGTGTAGAACATAAGTAGATGATATTTTAAAAGAATAATTTTTCAGATCTGTGAGTGAATTCAGAGACATATTAACTCTGAAAATCCCTTTATGCTAAATACTTGGACCTAAAACCTAATAGGGCAATAGATAAAATCTGATGTACTCATGCAGGGAGCCTCCTGGTCAGCTAATTCTATAAGCAAGCCAGGCCACTTGGCATTCCTTCTCACACAGCTTCCTGTGTTGAGAAGAAAATGCTGTCCGTCACAGCAGAGGAAGAGGTCTTCATCTTGACATCGTCTACCTTGCTGCATTTGCCTCACAAACTCTAGAGACTGGTGGGCACATTTTCCTCTGCCTCTCAGCTGTGCTCTATGGTACAGTGAGAGGGACAGAAAGATAAATTACAGCTAGTCAGTATTAAGGGTCACCCAGACTAGTTGTCATAGGTTAGCAAGCATAGTCCCGGAAGGGACGTCCTTGCTAAGGGGTGCTTACAGTTTCCTCTGGGAACTGATAGAGCCTATCAGCTGGCCAGTTTGAATATGGACAATTCTCTAAGCAACTTAAAGTTGTGATCACCTCTGTGATCCACATTTAAGAACAGGCAAACTCCCCCTCCAAGCTCTCTCTCGTTTCCGGCGCTGGGACAGGTGGCTGCAGGCCCCGTGTGGGGGCCAGCGGGCCCAGCCAGGCCCTGCTTGGGCCAGGCCGGGCCAGGCCACGGCCATCCTGAGGCCAATGGACCTGTTCCAGCCATGGAACCCCCCCCACTGCGTTGCCGTGGGCAGCCGGAGCGGCTCGGCTCTCCCCCCTCTCCAATAAGAAAAATTCAACATTCCAGCTGCAAAGCTGCAAGGCCGAGGTGAGATTAACCCTTTTATTGCTGTGAAGAGCTAAAAACCTGAGGGAAGAGAGAGAGGAGATGCTTAAAGCTGAAATTCTGTTGTGAAGCTATGATATATCAGAGTATCCTGTTGTAATTTCATGAAGATCTGGGGGGTGGAGTGTTCAACTTGTGAGCAAAAGCACCTGTGCTGAGATAGGCAGATGCTGACGCAGCTGTAATTTCATGAGAAGTTTGGACAGGGAGAGATGAACCAGATGAGGACTTTTGCTCCGAACGGGAAAGGAGAAAACCTCAGTCCCTAGAGATGCTCCCAGAGATAGTCCTAAAGATGAAGATGATGAAGACCCTTTGCTCCCAGGGAAGGAGAAGGGCCTCTGTTTTTGTTTCTGAACGGCTCAACCTTAAAATTGTACCCCAGAAAACTTCAAGAGTGGACCCTCGAAAGCAGTTGTGAGAAAAGCTGCAAGTCGGGGGAAAGGACTCACACGCAGGCAGAGAGACTCCTCTTCCTAAATGGACTGAACAATATTTGGAAGTGGGCGGCTGTCTCGTTGTGATAATGTTTTCATAGCATGAGCAAGAAGAGACTTCTCTTTCTAAATGGACTGAACAAGGTTATTATGGAAGTGGTAAACAGACTGAACATCTTAAGGGTTGTCTTTTCACATTGTCAGTGGGAGAAGGGAGGAAGGTGGGGGGAGGAGGAGAGTTCTGAAGGTGGTATAATTTTTTTTTTCCTTCTTCTTTTAGGTCTGTTAATAAACTTCTTTATATTCTTTCAAGTTTGGTGCCTGTTTTGCATTTCTCCTAATTCTTATCTCACAGCAGATAAACAGTAATGAGTATTTTGGACCAAACCACTACACTAAATTGGTGTTTCCGCCCGGTTACAAACCGAACCCGCGACACTAGTGCTTAAGAAGATCCACGCTCCCGCATGACTTGTCCACCAGGGCAAGGCGGCAATGGGCAAAGTGCCCACAGGCAATGAAGGAAAATGTAATAAGAAGAACACAGTACCATTTGGTTTGTAGTCTGTGAACAGTAGAGGCAAATGGGTCCTGAGTAATGACTTGGCCACCTGTGAAATCCCTTTCCACAATTCTTGTGTGAGCTTCCTGCAGCATCCGTAGCTGGGGGCCCTGATGGGGCACTGGTGCCTGAGCTGGGGCCAGGCTACTGGCACAGATGTGAGAACATCCCCACAGTGGTATGAAAGGTAATGCTGGAGGTGTGAGCAGGGTTGTCGAGATGGGGTCATTGACCAATCAAGGATTCAAGAAAGAGAACACCAGCATAGAAATGTTAGGGGAAAGCCGGGCAACAGGTAGGTAGGAGTCACTGGCTGAGCCATTGGTGCCAATGGGTGCCAGTGGGTGGCAGGTGTCTCTCTGTGGGTCTGAGCATTGCATGGAAGCCCACCTTGCACATAGGACCAATGCCTGCCTGGACTCCAGAGCATTCTTGAAGTGATCAGCAGACTTGGACTTAGAATAGCAGATCACTAAATCCCAGCTGCATTTTGTCCATGATAGGCAGTGAGTAAAAACACAGAATCGTAGAATTGTTTCAGTGGTAAAAGACAGCTAAGATCTTTGAGTCCAACCATTAACCTGACAGTGCCAAGTCCACCACTAAACCACGTCCCTAAGCACCACATCTGAGCACCTTTTAAATAGCTCCAAGAATAATGACTCAAGCACCTTCCTGGGCAGACCATTCCAATATTTAATGATCCTCCCTAGTATCCAATAAGAAACCTTCCCTGATGCAACTTGAGGTAATTTCCTCTTGACCTGTCACTTGTTACTTGGGAAAAGAGACTGATCCCCACCAGGGTACAACCTCCTTTCAGGCATTTGAAACCAGGATCAAACTACAAAGTCATTCCTGTTAAATTTAGTGATTTACATCACAAGGATTTATGTTCACACTTAGCAGGTGCTCATACAAATGGAATAATACAATTGGAGTCCAACAACAAAACTTCAGAAGCATTTTCAAATTTGAAGGTAGAAAGAATGTGTCTGAGATCCCAACTTTGTGTGGGAAGCCTTATGTGTTGATTGAGCTCTGGGGTTTGCAGGAAGAAACCTTTATGCCAAGTGTATCTGCTGGAGACTGATTAACTCTCAGGAAATTTGAAAAGACATTTTCTCATTCCCAGCTGAAAGATTTGATATCTCTCTAAGTGTTAAGGATTTAAATTGTTCCAAAAGAGGAAGAGAAGAGGTTATGATATGGCGAAGTAAGGATATGGCAAAGGGATTTAAAAAGCTTAAATGTACTTATTTTTAATGGATAAAAACAAGAGGGAGAGGGGGACATGACACAGTTTAGGTAAAACAAATTCTGTATAATTTCTGTGATCACTAAAATTCTGAGTTTCTAAAATTTAGTTCCTCAATGAATTTTTAAGCTAATAAAATTTTGGTGTTGTCTTGATTGGAAAAAAATATTCCTGGTATGCAGGGAGAAGAAGCAGTACAGTACTGTTTCCTGCAAAAGACCACTTAACCACGTTAAGGCTACAGCCATGTACAGCATGAACTCTAGCCTGTTTTCTTTTTTTTAGTGACATCCTTGAAAACTTCTTTTGTAATGTAGGTCAGTGCATCTTCCAGCCCAAAGTTGGTAAGATGGGAAGGGAATTTATATTACGTCATGTAAGGAGAAAAAATTTTAATTGCTATAATAAGAGCTGTGATTACTGGTAGTACACTTAGAATGCATTGCCTGATAGTATTACATATGTAAAAGGTTCACATGCCCACATGATGCCAGTTGTTATAATAATCCTCTGAGAAAGGGGAATTATAAAACCATGTGTAGCGGGTTCAGTTCGTAAACCGGGCAGAAACACCATTTAGAGTGTAGTGGTTTTGGTCCAAAATACTCATTACTTACTTATTTACCTTCTGTGAGATAAGAATTAGGAGAAAGCAAAGCAGGCAAAAAATTAAAAGAATATAAAGAAATTTATTAACAGATCTAAAAGAAGGAAAAAAATCAGACCATACCTTCAGAACTCTTCTCCTCCCCTCACCTTTCTCCCTTCTCCCGCTGACAACGCAAAAAGACAACCCTTGAGATTTTCAGTCTGTTTACCACTTCTATGATAACCTTGTTTAGTTCACTTAGGGAGAGGAGTCTCTCTTGCTCATGCTGTGGAGACATCTCCACAAGAAAGAGTTCTCTCATGGCTCAGTATCACAATGAGATAGCCGCCCGTGTTGGTTCTCTGCTCGCATGTGAGAGTTCCTTCCCCCAACTTGCAGATTTTCCCACAACTGCTTTTGAGGGTCCGATCTTGAGCTACTGGGGTACCATTTTAAGGTTGAGCTGTTCAGAAACAAAGGTTCTCTTCACCCATCTCTGGGAGCATTTTTATCTCTGGAAATAGAGGCCCTCCCCCTTCCCTGGGAGAAAAAGGGTCCTCATCATCTGCATCTCTAGGACTATCTCTGGGAGTGTCTCTAGGAACAGAGGTCTTCTCCTTCCGATTGGAGCAAGAGTCCTCATCACTTCCATCTCTCCCTGTTCAGACTTCTCATCAAATTACAGCTGCTTCAGCATTTGCTTATTCCAGCACAGGTGCTTTTGCTCACAGTTGCAGTTTGAACGCTCCACCCCCCATGCTTTCATGAAATTACAGCGGGTACTCTTGATATATCACAGTCCATCACCACCATAGCTTTACAACAGAATTTCAGCTTTAAGCATCTGCTCTTTGTCCTCCCTCAGGGTTTCAGCTCTTCCTTCTTTACTTAATGTCTGCAGGCTTCATCTATTCTGGAGGAAACTTACAGCACTAAAAAAGGGTTAATCTCACCCAGG